>NC_059073.1:271748396-272080599 GCF_020497125.1 Mauremys mutica
AAGTTTGCACTTGGTGCAGTGAAATGAGGAGTGAGGGAAGTGATGTTGTCACCTAAATGTCCAATTTTCTCTTTGCTGTAAGTTCCAATGACTTCAGTAGAGTTATACCAGAAATAATTTTTCCCAATGTGTCTCATCAGTTTACATTACTCAGAAATTATAGTATCAGAGGGGTAGCCGTGTTAGTCTGGATCTGTAAAAGCAGCAAAGAGTTCTGTGGCACCTTATAGACTAACAGACGTATTGGAGCATGAGCTTTCGTGGGTGAATACCCACTTCGTCAGAATTTATAATGATATTTCCAAGATAATCACAGACTGCTATGTATTGCAGGTCAGAGATCCTTCCACTCACTGGTCTGCTTATCTCCACCTCCTTTTTTACTCAATAGTATTGTGATATTTAAGATTATGCAACTCCATTTACAATTTTTTTGAAATAGAACTTATACTTTAACATTGCCGTGATACTTACGGGAAAGAAATGTGTACTTGATTGGAGCACTTTATTTAAAACAAGTGCATGACCATCAACCTCATTTGAGCAAAGGATACACTGCTAAGACAGGTCATAGTATGCACTAAATTTTAGTGTTACTGCAAATGTAAGTTATAGAAATAGACAAAAAAGGAGAGCATGTGTGTCATCTGGAATTACCATTGAAACTACAGCTCACCAGCAATTTGATAATGGGTCAACAAGCAGTGCTTGCTGGTTCATGACTATTATCTACATGTATTCCCACTTACTACATGCCAGCTGAGGCCAATTTTCAGCTGGGAATTATAGCAGCTGTCCCTGTGGAAAATAAAAGAATGTCACTTTAAATTTTGCGGGAGCAGGAAGAAATGTCAGTTTCATGCTGAAAATGTACAGTGATACATATTTTTTCTGACCTGAACACGTTGCATCAATTCATGCTCATGAGAATGTCATTTGTGACTTCCTTTTTTCCTGCTCTTCAACCAATTTCTGTCCTAAAAGGATATCTTCTTCCTAGTCAGTGACCACACTGTAAATACAGCACTATACTTTGCTACTAATGTCTTGAAAGTTTTATAGAATTTACATTTGTGATGACAATTTTTTCCTCATCTAACATGTTTTAATTATTTGGGCAAGATCTCTAAAAATAAAACCAAAAAACCCACAAAACCCCCACAACTCTGCCCCTCCCCCAATCCAAGTAATTTATCCCCCTACCTAGATTACATAAATGACTCTCTGCTTTTAGGGTTTTTGTGGACAAGTGAATATATATCTGTTCAATTTGTTGGTTGTTTTTCGGTCATTCTAGATATATGTGATCCAGTTTGGCGTCATGTAAGTGATTGACATATCTGATCTTTAAATAACCACTTATAGCATTATCTGCTTATTTTGTAATTCTTCATCCATATCCCTAGAGAGGTTATTTTTGAGTACAGGACTAATACTATTCCTGTACTGACTCAATGCTTAGCCCAAACACTAGTAAGGGGGGGGGGTGAATTAATTGTCATACCTGAGCTATAGATTCCTTCTAATTTTCCATTCTAATTTATAAAGGAACTCATCTTTATATTCTTCACAAATTTATAAAACCCCCTTTATTACCTCTGATAATCCATTTATGCTTTTGCATTAATATAACAGATTAGAGAATATTATTAAAATCTACTCATAGTAAGTAAATATAAAGTACTTTACAGAACATAGGACAAGCAATTATACTATCCCTAATGAGTAAGGCTATATTTTAGTCATGGGTATTTTTTGTAGAAGTCATGGACAGGTCACAGGCAGTAAACAAAAATGTATTGCCTGTCTATGACTTGTACTATATACCCCTAACTAAAACTTGGTTGGAGGGGCCTCAGGTGCTCGGGTGGGGGTGTGTGCTGGGTGGGAGATGGACAGCGGCATATGGCCTGGGACCCCTGCTGGTGCTGGGGGAGGGGATTGGTGGGGCTGGCAGGCAGCCAACCAGCCTCCATGCAGCTCCCCGGAAGTGGCTGGCATGTCCCCGCAGCTCCTAGGTGGAGGGAAGGATGGGGGGTCTTAGCGTGCTGCCCCCGCCATGAGCTCCAGCTCTGCAGCTCCCATTGGCCAGGATCCGCCGTCAATGGGAGCTGTGGGGATAGTGCCTCCGGGCAGGAGCAGTGCGCAGAGCCCCCTGGCCCCTCTGCCTAGGAGCTGCAGGGACATATTGGCCGCTTCTGAGTAGACTCCCAGTAAGCGCTGCCCCGCACCCCAATCCCCAGCCCTGAGCCCCCTCCCACACCCAAACTGCCCCAGCAGTGGCTGGTGCAACTGGCCCATGGGCTGCCTGAGCCATTCGGGCCTGTCACGGAATCTGTGACCTCTGTGACACACACAGAGCCTTACTAATGAGTTTACTATAATTTAATTCTTCCTTGAATCTGTCTATGAAAATTACCTAGAAGCAAAGCTATATCAGGGACAGAGTTTTCACACCAGGTAGGTGTGGAATTGTGCCAGTAATTTGCTACTTCGGATATTGAAATTGCATGTGAAAAGTAGGTAATAGTAGATGCCAATGACCAGGATTGGCTGTTTGCTAGGGTGACCAGACGTCCCGATTTTATCGGGACTGTCCCGATATTTGCTTGTTTGTCCCGCGTCCCGACCGATGTTCGGTCGGGACACTGGACAAACAAGCAATTTTGCCCTCCGCTCCGGTGCATAGACGGAGCCCGGAGGGGCTTTCACCCCCCACTTCCCCCGACCATCCCCCTCCTTCCCCCATTGGATCCCTCCCCAACTCCCCGCCCTGGCCCCGCCCCAACCCTGCCCCTCACTGCCCCATTGGATCCCTCCCCAACTCCCCGCCCTGGCCCCGCCTCTTCCCCAAGCACGCAGCATTCCTCCTCCCTCCCAGGTTTGCACACGGGCCATGGCCGGGGCTGGGAGCGCAGCACGGAGGCTGCTCCAGCCCTGCAGCCTGCAGGGCAGCGCAGAGCAGGCAGGGCCTGGGTGGGGGGGCGGAGACACGTGTGGGGCAGACACGCTCCTGCCAGGAGGGGCCGGGCCCGGCTGCCTGGTTCGCCCCCTGCCCGGGGGGGGGGGGGTCCCCGAGTTCCCTGCAGCCGGAGCGGGGCTGCCCGGGGCGAGTGTCCCGGGCGGGGCAGAGTGGAGCAGCCTCTGCTGTGGGGCTGGTGCAATGAAGCCCGGGAGCGGCTGGGCTGGGAGCTGCAAGAGGGGTCCGGAGCGTGGCTCGGCTGCACAGCTCGGGGCCCAGGAGCGAGGGGATGGGGGAGCTGGGAGTGTATTGGGGGTCAGAGCTGAGAGTTGGGTGGAGACGGGGCTGTGCCACTGCCGCCTGGTGGCGGGGGGCGCTCTGGCTTTTTTTTTTTTTTTTGCTCCATCCCCCTCCCCCCCCCCGCGCGTCCCGATATTTCATGTTTGTCATCTGGTCACCCTAGCTGTTTGCACATGTATTCACTTTATTTGCATGAATAATCATCCCCCAAAAATTAGGCACAGAGGTCCACATGCATTTTGCATCAGCACCGAATTTATTTGAAAATCTTGTCCATAATATCTAACCATTTGTAAGTATAATTTTTGTTTTGCTTTTAGTGAGTTTTTGCTTTAGTTAAACATGCCTAACTCAAATCCCTGAATATCTCCGTTAGCAAAAATGAGCAGAACACTCTGACGCCGCTGAGAAGGCTCTGAGATTTGTGAAGGTGTGAGACCTTCCATGAAATCCAGCCACATCCTCCTTCCCTACTGCCCTTTGGGGGCCCTTCCTCATGGGGTTGCCCTGTGGAGAGGGGATGTACCACTGAGGCCTAAGTCTGAGCTGAGAGGGTCTGCAGGTACCCTCCTGGTGCCCCCTGCACTGCTCTTGCTCCAGCTGCTGCCAAAGAAGTGTCTGACCTACTTGGAGTTTTGGTTTCTCCCTTCAGACGCAATGGGCCTTCTACCGCAAATGGTTGCCCCAGTGAATGGTGTAGACCGCTGGGGCCTACATCAAAGACTCAGGGTTGGGCAGATATGGGGAGGAAGATATTTTTTAATCACAAATTACAACTGTTCTGGACTAGATATGAATCATCATAGATCCCATATGTGTAAGCCTACATTATGCATTAGCCAAAACACTGGAGGTGAGGGGGGAATCTTTAATGGCTTCAATATTAAAATCTGATAACATATTGTTTAATAGTGTGAGAAAGATGTTCAAAGACACAGCTTGGCAGTACAAGAATGAAGTGTCCTACACTTAGATCAGATTCTGCACATTTATTTACTGCAGGAGTAATGGAGCAACTTGGTTTCAAATGTATCATCTTTGTCTTGAGAAGTTCTAGACTGCCAGTTTGAATGCAAATTCATACACTTTTTGTTTATTAGCAGCATATGTTCCTTGGCTGTAGTACATGTCCA
The DNA here is from genome assembly GCF_020497125.1 of Mauremys mutica. Taxonomy (NCBI): domain Eukaryota; kingdom Metazoa; phylum Chordata; order Testudines; family Geoemydidae; genus Mauremys; species Mauremys mutica. The sequence goes on from NC_059073.1 coordinate 271,752,792, forward strand.
GACTGTGTTTTGCTGCTTTAAAAGAAGATGCTGCAAGGAAACAAAGAGGCATGAATTTATCATTAATGTTAGAAATATTGAAATCTTTCAAGAAGGGCCCTATAAATGCAGAATCAAGGTATCTGTGATTGTCAGTAGAACTGTAAATTGAAAAGCATTTGTACCATAAACTGTAGCTAGAGCCAGCTGTAAAAGGACTTTAGGAAGACTTAGTTTTCAATTATCGTGAGCACATCTTAAACCACTTAACTTGTCACTTTAGGATTTTTATATATTGATTGTGCATCAATATTAAATCCTTTGTTTTCAGAAGAATTTACGATATAATATACTCTAAATCTTCTGTGCTAGCTTAAACTCCCAACCCCATCCCTCCATCTTCATCTGCCATACTTAGAATGAAATGTTTTCACAGTTGTTTTACTTTAGGAAAGTATTTTCTGTTAGTAGACATTTTGTGTCAAATCACCTCATGCATTTTTTAACATATTGGTATCATTGGCATGGTGTGTTCTATTTGGATTCTTATTTTATCTCTTTCTGCATTCAGCAGAAATTCATTCTGCCATTCCAAAAGACGCAGGGTTTATCTAGATTGTCATGCCTTTCCACAGCATCATGTAAACCAGTTGGGTCAGTGACATTTTGATTGCTGCTGGCCAGAAGTGGCATAATCTAAGATGATGTCTTCTCTTATTTACAGACAGCCTGGTAGGAACTGGTGGTCAAATCTTATCGCCGCTAGCCTCTTGTTAGAGGAATAAATGTGGAAAATGCACAGGGTTTCATATTTACATGAACTGATTGATCAACTGTATGAATAGCAGGATTCCAGGCAGACAGCCAGTCCAACTTTTTTTGCTTCATCAAATCGTGGCAGGCTGCTTCAGATGAAAGAAGAAGTAGTTTGTCTCTTTTCAGTAAAAGATCTTCATGTGCACTTGACACTGAGTGTCATCACATTGCTTTTGGAAGGCTTAGATGAATTATATTGTCTGCCACTACAGGAATGCTTTCTTTATACATTTAACAGAAATAATTTGTCTCAGTACACCATTATTCAGCCTCATTTTGAGATACTTTCTACATTAATGGAACAGTATAAAAAGGAGTCTGTTCTCTTCTGCAATACTTTCCAGTAAGGTGTTGTTTTACAAGTAATGTTACAGATGAACATTCCATTTGTTTATCAAAAGTGAACTAAGAAGTTAATACTTCTCTACATTAAAAACAGTCCACCTTAGTGTATACTGATCATGTGATGCACTTTTCTAATTAGTAAAACTTCACAGTGACTACTTTATATACTGAATATAGGCAACATACCACTTAGTAAAATGCCCAGGCCTCTGTGTGAGCCATGGGAAGCAGACAATGCTTTCTATGTGTCCCTAAACAGTCCATGCACTGCCAGTATCTAACTTATATCACATAAAGTATTTTGGGCTATTTTGAGAATGAAAGGAGCTATGTAAATCCAAATTCTATTCCCTTTTCATTGCTCCTCATTTTTCTTTTTTTGGGGGATCTAATCCTGAGAGGTGATGAGCACCTCCTGAAGAGTATCTCCCAAAGACCCTTATCCCCCTTTGGTTCAGTAACTCACAGCATTAGGTTCTAAGATTCTTCTCACTCATAGCAGGAGCCCCAGAATTCCAAAGAGAGAACATAAGTACATAAGAATGGCCATACTGGGTCAGACCAAAGGTCCATCTAGACCAGTATCCTGTCTACCGACAGTGGCCGATGCCAGGTGCCCCAGAGGGAGTGAACCTAACAGGTAATGATCAAGTGATCTCTCTCCTGCCATCCATCTCCACCCTCTGACAAACAGAGGCTAGGGACACCATTCCTTACCCATCCTGGCTAATAGCCATTAATGGACTTAATCTCCATGAATTTATCCAGTTCTCTTTTAAATGCTGTTATAGTCCTAGCCTTCACAACCTCCTCAGGCAAGGAGTTCCACAAGTTGACTGTGTGCTGTGTGAAGAAGAACTTCCTTTTATTTGTTTCAAACCTGCTGCCCATTAATTTCATTTGGTGGTCCCTAGTTCTTGTATTATGGGAGTAAGGAAATAACTTTTCCTTATCTACTTTCCACACATCGCTCATGATTTTATATACCTCTATCATATCCCCCCTTAGTCTCCTCTTGCTGAAAAGTCCTAGCATCTTTAATCTCTCCTCATATGGGACCCATTCTAAACCCCTAATCATTTTAGTTGCCCTTCTCTGAACCTTTTCTAGTGCCAGTATATGGAGGAGAGGAGATAAAACTGAGACGTGATTTGGTATGTTCTGTTCATCTATGAGAGCGGATTTGCTCAGAGTAGAAAGTTAGCACAATTTGACTCAAGCAAAGAAGCTGTAGAGGCTACTTCAGATATTAATATATTTTATTTTATTTTTCTCTTCACTCTTTTAAACATTTCACTAAATATTTTTAGGCTGCAAAAGTTATAAACCAAAACAAAATCTTTATGGGTGACTAATGTAGTAGATTTAGGATGAGTGAAAGTGAAAAAAAAACAAACCCTTCTCGTGTTTGCTTGCTAACTAGTTATTCTCTTCATCATAGAGCTCTGACTGAAAGCCTTTTATATGCTAAATTCATATCAATTATATAGCCAGAATATGGAGTAAATACTATAATTTGAAGATATAGAGTAAAGACAGAAGCTTAATTTTCTAGTTGTATCACGTTCATCATTTTAGCCTTTTATGAAAAGATCTTGGAATATCTCCTTCTGCAGATATGTATTATACTAAATAACTGTTAATAATAATAATTAAATCTGGGTACATACTTCAACAACTCTTTTGTGACTATGTGGTCAGATTTTAAAAAATGAAATTCGTATTGCTTGTGTTCATGATGCTTTTGTTTGTTTTTTTCCACATGTTATTAGTAGGAATATTCATGGAAACAACATTTTAACTGAATATTGAAGAAATATTCACAGAAAAATAATTGTATTAATACATATTACATTTAACATTCAAATTATTAGTACTGGAAACCAGGTTCTAAGACCTATGTTCATCTAATCATAGAACAGAAAAAAATGACATGTGACTTATGTGCGCAATCAGACTAATAGTTCATATTTTGAACTCCAGGAATAAATGTTATAACAATTGTTAGAAATATTTGCAATCCATTTAGTGTATGCTGTATGCACATTTCTGAGCAGGACATTGCTGAGGGCTCTGTGTCAGTCTTCTGTGGTTTTAAATATATTGGAAGAAACACAAAGTACGTTTTTGTTTGCTTGCTCGGGTTTTTTTTGAGTTGTTCTTTGGTTTGTTTAATTAAGTAGTCAAATAATCCTGAAAAACTTTATTGGAGGGAAGGAAAACAAATATAGCCACATCTCTCTTTTTCTTAACATATCCCAGTCCTACACAAATTATCCATACATTACATAAAGATACAATTGCACTTTGATTCCTATGATCGCTTCAGAATATCCTCTTCATTTGTCTAGAGGGCAGCTACTAGTCCTAGAAATAATCCTATTATAAAACCAAACAAGGTCCTTTAGGACTTGGTTGTATGACTTTGGTCTCAGTATTAAGGAAAGATGAAGGTGAAAAAGTCTGGATAAGTACCAGAGCACTTGGATGTTTATTGGAGCTGTCTGGTACATTTGGATCTGAAAACTTGTCCTGGAAATCCCATAAGTAGGCTTGGAAGGATTAATTTTTTATTAGTAAATGTTGGTAAATGTTGATTTCACTTTATATACTCAAACCAATGAAAAAATATTTCCATAGAAAATAATCAAAATTTACAGATAGGCAACGTAAGAAAAAAGCAGTTTGAGAACTTCTTAGAGTTTCATCTAAGAATTTTAACTTTGTATATTTTGACATGTGATGTCAACAATTTATATTTAAACAGCCATTATGCTTTAACGTTTTGTATCCCCACATCTATTGCCATTAAATAATTATATTTTATACCCCCATAATTTCTTGCAACTGTGAACATATACATCGATAATAAAAAAGCTTAAAAATAAACATTGATCGTTTTCATCAAAATTATTAAAAAAGAATTCTGCCAAGCCTACTCATAACAAGTTCCTACTCATAACAAGTGCCTCTCTTTTATGATATTCAGTATTTCCTTCTAAGAGAACCACAAGGTACAAAGGCATAAAAAAAGAATGGGGATAAAAAAAATCTAAATTTCTTTTGAACCTTGAAAAAGATGGTTCTTGTTTTATCCCTCCTGAATGTTCTGTTCCCACTGAAGTCAATGGTAAAACTATTATTGATGTCACTGTGAACAGGTGCAGGTTTAGTAAGTATAGATGTGATTTATACCTAAAAACATGTGCCAGGACCAAATCCTGCAGTCCTTCCTCTGATAAAATTTCCATTGAAGCCAGTAGGAGTTTTGTCTGAGTAAAGACTGTAGGATCAGGGCATGAGTAAGCACTGGACTCAGAGATCGGAGGGGCTTATTGTACCCTGTTCTTTCAAATGGTGGGAGTGGTAATTAAGAAAGACCTGATTTTGATACCCTTACTCACAATCAGCCTGATCTAAAGCCCATTTAAATCAGGGAAAGACTCCCATTGACTGCAACAGGCTGTGGGCCAGGCCTCTTTAATAGAGCCTTATTTCTGAAGTAGTCCAATTTAAATGCATGGGGTTACTCACTGTGAGTAAAGGTGGCAGAATTTGGCCCTAACTGCGTTCCTGAAGGAAACTTACATTTCATAACATTTCTTATGCTTCCAAATGGCTTTTTTTAAACAAACCCTTATAATCATTTAATTAATAAATAATTTGGGCTAATTGATGAAAAGGACTAAGACCGGGTTAGTTAAAGAAGCTAAAGTGAGCTAGATGCCAAAATTCCATTGACTTTCATGGAACCGACAACCTTAGATCCCTTTAAATACCCCAGTCTTCATGGTGAATGAACTAAAAAATATGCTATTGTAATATCTCCCGCTTCTTGTCAGATAAGATCTCTTATTGATAAGGACAAGATTGTCAAAAATAGGCTAAAGTCAGTCTTTAACATATGTGGGTTAAATGTTAAGTAGCAGTGAGTGTCCAGCCCCATGTATTGATTTCAGCATAGCTGTTCGTTGCTTAACTGTAGGAAATCAGTCCATTTAGGCCGCAGTTCAGCAGTCCAAGGATGGACATGCATAAATACTTTGCTGGATTAGGGCTTACCAGTATTTGGGAGCCTAAATGCAGTTTAGCTATTGTCTACAGTCTTACACAATTACATCTTACATTTTAAATTATAGATATTTTTTCTCAGAATTGCTGATTTTTCAACTGGCTCTCCATCACATGATAGAACTGGTGCATACAGGACATCTGTTACACTCAGGGGCTTTGGGTTTTTTTCCTTTCATTGCCAATTTAAAAACCACATTCAAACATAGATTTAAGGAAAAAATATCAAAACTTACAGGAATTTGGGATCCTTTGAAACACAGAAGCAAATTGAGCCCAGACATAAGTGGGTATCATCCTCATTAAAGTTAATGGGAATCATGCCAATTTAGGGTAGTGTTCAATTAGGGCTGGGCTCACATAGACACCATAGGAAGACTAGAAAATACAAAACAAAATTACAGATCATGGCCAGCTGAGGGCATTGGATAATTTCATTGTCTTTAGAAGTAAAAGGGTCTTCAAAAGAACTGGTCAGAATACACTACATGGTGTAAACATTTGGGTCAGATTTCTTAAACTGAGTTTTGAGGAGTTGTGTGATTCAAAAAATGTGTTGTTTTTAATAAGTCATGAGTCACAATTATTTGTATAATTGGAACAATTGAGGCAATCTCCCCACACAATGGTTTTCTGTTAGGGCACGATCCTGCAATGACTTACATATGTGCTTAAATTTATGCAGCATCAATGGGAGAAGAGAGCTTTTGAAAATCACAAAAACTTTCACTGGACAAAAAGTTGTTTTAATTGCAGAAATATCAACATTTCTTGGTGTGAGAGAGTCATATTTTCTGCCAGGGCAACCATGAAAAGAAGTAATTTATTCAAGTGAGGAATTTTACAGGTTTGTGTTTTGAGGGCTTTTTTTACACCATTCTGACCACGTGGGTATGTCTAAACTGCAATCAGGATGTGATTGCAACACATGTAGACATACCCAAGCTAGCTTTGATTTAGTTAGATCAAAGCTAGTTTGAGTAACTATCACAGTGAAGGCGAAGCAGCACAAGCAGCAGCAGACTAGCTGCTTGAATAGGCACTCAGGTTCCTGGGTGGGTGGGTGGAGCTAGCCCAGGGGGTCGGCAACCTCTGGCACGCGGCTCGCCAGGGTAAGTACTCTGGCGGGCCAGGCCAGTTTGTTTATCTGCCGTGTTGGCATGTTCGGCGGACCGCAGCTCCCACTGGCCACAGTTCACCGTCCCAGGCCAATGGGGGAGGTGGGAAGCCACGGCCAGCACATCCCTTGGCCCGCGGCACTTCCCGCTGCCCCCATTGGCCTGAGACAGCAAACCGCGGCCAGTGAGAGCTGCGGTCCGCCGAACCTGCCGACGCGGCAGATAAACAAACTGGCCCGGCCCGCCAAGGTGCTTACCAACCCCTGGGCTAGCCCATGCTGCCATGACTAGATAAAAGCTAGCTCAGGGTATAGCTACATGTGCTGCATTTGCACCTCCCTGCAGTATAAATATACATTATATGTGCAATTATTGCTCTTCAACTAGAGCCTGATCCAAAGTCCACTGAAGTTAATGGAAGTCTTTCCATTGACTTCACTGAGTTTTGGATCAGCCCCTCAGAGCTTTGGAGAGTCACTTGTAAAAACAGAAAGAACTAATAAAGTCCACACATCTGAGGGGAAAATTACAGAATTACTTGTTTTCATATGTAACACTTTGTTAAGGAAAGTGAAAATATCACTTCTCTTATTAATTACACTATTTACTCATTAGAAAACAGTGCTAAAATAATGTTAAGGCCATTCCATAATCCAAAAAAGGCCAAAATATTTAGAAACAAAATAATGTCCATGTCTGTCATCGACCTGCAGGCAACACTACCATTGTGGAAAAATTATGGCAGGAAATGGATGGAGCTAACTCTCTGTCCTTACCTTGTTCTGTTGTGCATAGCTATTTCAGCACATTCACAGCTCCAACAAATATTTGCTTAGTGTATGGAGCACCCATTGACTTCTAGAGTCTAGAGTATGGTAAGCACTGTAGGACCAGGCTTGCGCTTTACTTGTCAGAGATTGGATAAACTAAAATTTATTTTTCAAAACTCTTTATTCAGGGCCTGAGCAGATCCCTTTGCAGCATTAAGGGAAAGTTTGTAGATTCCTAAAATCTTGAAAAAAAGGTCGGGCCTTTTTTCCTTGAAAGACCATGAATGTTTTATCACTGACCATATTGCAGCAGGATCAAGCCTGTAATGTGCAATGTGCACATGGAATGCTGAATTTCTAAATTAAGTCATCCTATTACATGTTTTTCCTATTTAGTATGCAGAGCTAAAAGTCCATAAGAGCATCCTGCAAAATTATATATCAATTCACAAATAAACATAGAATCGTAAAAATATAGGATTCAAAGAGAACCCAAGAAGTCATCTAGTATATCCCCCTCTCTCTGAGCCAAGACCAAGTATACCTAGACCATCCCTGATGGATGCTTGTCCACCCTGTTCTTAGAAACCTCCAATGATGGAGATTCCACAACCTTCCTTGGTAGCCTGTTAACAACACTTATAGTTAGTGTTTCCTAATATCTACCCTAAATCTCTCGTGCTGCAAATTAAGCCAATTACTTCTTGTTCTACCTTAAGTGAACATGGAGAACAATTGATTACTGTCCTTTTTGTAGTATATATTGTAAATATACATACATATTGTAATACATATACACAAATAAATATTTCTGTTCTGTATTTAGGGGAAAACAGCTGATGTAATTATGGCATATCTATAATTTTATATATATGCACACATCTATTTTTTTCCCAAACACATAACAGAAATATTTTTGCTTTTTGTGTATTATTATTGATAATTCTACCAGTTTCATTCTTTTTGTTCCTAAGATACTTAAAAGAAACAACTTCTTATAGCTGTCTCCTTTTATCCTTTCACTTCCTTTATCAATTTTCTAAAATGTCTAGCTTCTGATTTACATTCATTACGATAAAATTTCCCATTTCTTCCATTTGTATATAACATACACAATGGCTAGGAAATACAGAGTTGAGGCCAATGTCAATTCTCTCAGGAAAGTAGGCCAAATGTTTGCATTTAGGGCAGCCCAGGTAAGTCCTTTTCTTTACAGTGAAATGGTAGAATGCAAGTATGTGTGGCACAGGTGTTTCTGGGGCAATGCTCAAAAAGAGCAGAGTTAAGGCATGTGGCAGAACTAGGAATAGTCTCAGTCCAGTGGTCTTTCTCATCGGTCATATGGTTGCACAGTGATTCCTCAGTTCTCCTCCTGTACATTTTGTTATAGTGGAATGGGGCTAATGGTCATACTTTGAAATGCTTGCAATGTGTAGTTGATGACAGTGCCCTTGAGGGAAATCTCAACCATGGTCTACAAAGAGTCCTGTGGTACCTTATAGACTAACAGATGTATTGGAGCATAAGCTTTCGTGGGTGAATACCCACTTTGTCAGATGCATGGAAATTTCCAGAGGCAGGTATAACTATGCAGGCAAGAATCAGTCTAGAGATAACGAGGTTAGTTCAATCAGGGAGGATGAGGCCCACTTCTAGCAGTTGATGTGTGAACACCAAGGGAGGAGAAACTGCTTTTGTAGTTGGCTAGCCATTCACAGTCTTTGTTTAATCCTGAGCTGATGGTTTCAAATTTGCAAATGAACTGAAGCTCGGCGGTTTCTCTTTGAAGTCTGGTCCTGAAGTTTTTTGCTGCAGGATGGCTACCTTTAAATCTGCTATTGTGTGTCCAGGGAGGTTGAAGTGTTCTCCTACAGGTTTTTGTATATTGCCATTCCTAATATCTGACTTGTGTCCATTTATCCTTTTACATAGGGACTGTCCAGTTTGGCCGATATACATAGCAGAGGGGCATTGCTCGCACATGATGGCATATATAACATTGGTGGATGTGCAGGTGAATGAACCCGTGATGTTGTAGCTGATCTGGTTAGGTCCTGTGATAGTGTTGCTGGTGTAGATATGTGGGCAGAATTGGCATCGAGGTTTGTTGCATGGGTTGGTTCCCAAGTTAGAGTTACTATGGTGCGGTGTGTGGTTGCTGGTGGGAATATGCTTAAGGTTGGCGGGTTGTCTGTGGGCGAGGACTGGCCTGCCTCCCAAGGTCTGTGAAAGAGAGGGATCATTGTCCAGGATGGGTTGTAGATTACTGATGATGCATTGGAGAGGTTTAAGCTGAGGACTGTAGGTGATGGCCAGTGGAGTTCTCTTGGTTTCATTCTTGGGCTTGTCTTGCAGCAGGAGGCTTCTGGATACACGTCTGGCTCTGTTGATTTGTTTCCTTATTTCCTCGTGCAGGTATCGTAGTTTTGAGAATGCTTGGTGAAGATCTTGGTCTCTGTCTGAGGGGTTGGAGCACATGCAGTTGTACCTCAGCGCTTGGCTGTAGACAATGGACCGTGTGGTGTGTCCGGGATGGAAGCTGGAGCCATGAAGGTAGGCATAGCAGTCATAGAATCATAGAATCATAGAATCTCAGGGTTGGAAGGGACCTCAGGAGGTCATCTAGTCCAACCCCCTGCTCAAAGCAGGACCAAACCCAACTAAGTCATCCCAGCCAGGGCTTTGTCAAGCCTGACCTTAAAAACCTCTAAGGAAGGAGATTCCACCACCTCCCTAGGTAACCCATTCCAGTTCTTCACCACCCTACTAGTGAAAAAGTTTTTCCTAATATCCAACCTAAACCGCCCCCTCTGCAACTTGAGACCATTACTCCTTGTTCTGTCATCTTCTACCACTGAGAACAGTCTAGATCCATCCTCTTTGGAACCCCCTTTCAGGTAGTTGAAAGCAGCTATCAAATCCCCCCTCATTCTTCTCTTCTGCAGACTAAACAATCCCAGTTCCCTCAGCCTCTCCTCATTTGTCATGTGCTCCAGCCCCCTAATCATTTTTGTTGCCCTCCGCTGGACACTCTCCAATTTATCCACATCCTTCTTGTAGTGTGGGGCCCAAAACTGGACACAGTACTCCAAATGAGGCCTCACCAGTGCTGAGTAGAGGGGAATGATCACATCCCTCGATCTGCTGGAAATGCCCCTACTTATACAACCCAAAATGCCATTAGCCTTCTTGGCAACAAGGGCACACTGTTGACTCATATTCAGCTTTTCGTCCACCGTAACCCCTAGGTCCTTTTCTGCAGAACTGCTGCCCAGCCATTTGGTCCCTAGTCTGTAGCAGTGCATGGGATTCTTCCGTCCTAAGTGCAGGACTCTGCACTTGTCCTTGTTGAACCTCATCATATTTCTTTTGGCCCAATCCTCTAATTTGTCTAGGTCCCTCTGTATCCTAGCCCTACTCTCCAGCGTATCAACCACTCCTCCCAGTTTAGTGTCATCTGCAAACTTGCTAAGGGTGCAGTCCACACCATCCTCCAGATCGTTAATGAAGATATTGAATAAAACCGGCCCCAGCACCGACCCTTGGGGCACTCCACTTGATACCGGCTGCCAACTAGACATGGAACCATTGATCACTACCCGTTGAGCCCGACCATCTAGCCAGTTTTCTATCCACCTTACCGTCCATTCATCCAGCCCATACTTCTTTAACTTGCTGGCAAGAATACTGTGGGAGACTGTATCAAAAGCTTTGCTAAAGTCCAGAAATAGTTCAGTATAGGGTGGTGTTAACTTGTCCATCAATTATTTGTACCATGGTGTCTAGGAAGTGGACCTCCCGTGTAGATTGGTCCAGGCTGAGGTTGATGATGGGGTAGAAGCTGTTGAAATCATAGTGGAATTCTACCAGAGTCTCCTTCCCATGGGTCCAGATGATGAAGATGTCATCAGTGTAGCGTAGGTAGAGAAGGGGTGTGAGTGGATGAGAGCTGAGGAAGCGTTGTTCCAGGTCAGCCATAAAAATGTTGGCATATTGTGGGGCCATAGAGGTGCCCATAGTGGTGCCACTGGTCTGGAGGTATATATTGTCATGAAATTTGAAATAATTGTGCCTGAGGATAAAGTCACAGAGCTCAGCAACCAGTTGTGCTGTGGCATCATCAGGGATACTGTTCCTGACAGCTTGTATTCCATCTGTGTGTGGGATGTTTGTGTAGAGACCCTCCACATCCATGGTGGCTAGGATGGTGTTTTCTGGAAGATCACCAATGCATTGTAGTTTTCTCAGGAAATCAGTGGTGTCACGGAGATAGCTGGGAGTTCTGGTGGCGTAGGGTCTGAGTAGAGAGTCCACATATATGGACAGTCCTTCAGTGAGAGTGCCAATTCCAGAGATGATGTCACGTTAACACCACCATTTCCATTACATGCATTTGAGGAAGTGGGTATTCTCCCATGAAAGCTTATGCTCCAATACATCTATAGTCTATAAGGTGCCACAGGACTCTTTGTTGCTTTTTACAGATCCAGATTAATACGACTACCCCTCTGATACTTTAAACCATAGTATAGGTCCCAAAACATTGACAGTTTTATTACATGGTTGTTACCATAACTTTAAACTTATGAGAGAAGACTGGTGTGCGTCTTTCCTCCACCCCCCTGCCTCACCATTCCCTGCAACATACAGCCCCTGCGGCCAACATTTTCAGTTTCGCTCCCCATTTCTGCCTCTTTGAGCCATTAGTTGGCAGAGTAGAAGCCATTAACATGTAATAAGTTTCTCCTTGCTGTCTCCTGCCTTGTGCTGCTGCATACACATATCACAGGCAGCAACTTAAGGCTTGTCTACACTTGAAATGGTCTGTAGTGCTTCAGTGTAGACACTACCTATGCCAACAGGAGGGGTAGGAGGCATAGGAGAGACAGTAGCTAGGTGAACAGAAGAGTTCTTCCCTTGTCCTAGTACTGTCTACATCAGGATTAGGTCAGTTTAACTACTCTGCACAGGAGTGTGGATTTTTCATATTCCTGAGAGGTGTAACTGGGTCAACCTAACTTTTTAGTGTAGACCAGGTGTTATTGGAAGGCTGCACACTACTGTGGTTATGTATAGGGCCCTGTGTAAATCACAGTTTCACAGAAGGCACAGAAATTATGAAAATGCTCCCAAATCATCATCTTTTAAATGTTACCTTAGCTTACAGTGCTGTGCGCATGCAGAGGAATAGACTGCTATGTATGTGTGTGGAAGAGCTGTGTGCATGTCTGCGTGGAAGAATAGACTGGCGAAGGGGAAACAAATAGGCAGGAAACAACAAGAGGCTGGGTATGTCCAAAAATGGATCTACAGAAGCAACTGAAATTGATTAAGTTTTCTAGTTAAATCAATTCCATGCAAACTCCATGATATTCAATACTTTACCATTTGCACTATAGCAAATTTCCTTTAAAAAAATCATTTGCTCAGGTAATTATGTTGCCCATGATGCTCACTGAGCTGGGGTCTTCACTCCCTCAACCCCCAGCTGGGATTCCTGACCCTACTTCAGCCGGCTTCCCCAAATCCATCCAGTCTTCCCCCTTCAAATGGGGCTCCTTACCCACACAGGGGTGATGTGTAGCATAAGTATTCTGGATTTCAGGCATTTAAATTTCTGTCACTTCTACTCCCCATGCCCCAGATCCCAGCTCACATAGAGGGTCAAGGAGAGGAGCTTCAACACCCCAAGACAATCAGGGCTCCTGCATATCTCAGCACACACATGAAAGGGGAGAATTCAGGGCTTGAACCCTTAAGCATCCTTCCCTCCCAGTGAGCATTCACATGAGTAATTTATTTTCACTTCACAAATAGTTTCAGCAGCCTCTGAATATTCTGCTATACTCAGATTACTTTACTCAACAAAATAAAATAAAACCCCCAACACCCATCACCCACACCAGAGGTGACAGAGGCAGATTTTTGCCCAGATTTTTGCCCAGATGTCCACAGCTTTCTATTTCATTGTCAGATTTCTCAGATTTCTGTTTCAAACTTCAAAGTTGCTAGAATGTGTGGACTTCATGATTTTTTTCCCCTGGAGGCTGTATCTCAGGAACCCTCTTGCTCAACATGACCCCACCTTTGGGTCACTAACCTTGCCTCACAATAGAAAATTCCATGTAAGCACCCCAATTCTAGAGCACGTAGAGGAGCTGTCGTTTCAACTGGAGGGACTTCCCAAATTTAGCAGTAGCAGAGCTGGCACTCCACTCTGCATGGTCTCTATGAAATTGGAGGGAGAGTGGAGGGGAAGGGTGCTACACAATCATCATCAGCATAGCTGGCTCAGGTCCAGTCTACAATACAGACCTATATAGGTATAACTATGTCACTCAGGGGGTGTGAAAAAATCCACACCGCATGAGCAACGCAGTTATACCGACCTAACCCCCCGTGTAGACAGCGCTATGGCAACAGGAAAGTTTCTCCCACTGACATTAGCTACCGCCTCTTGAGGTGGTGGATTAACTATGCTTAGAGCATCTTCATTAAAGCGCTACACTGTGCCGATACAGCATTTGAAGTGAAGACTCTCTCAGAGAGGCATGAAATGTCCCTTTCACCTCAATGAGATGCTCTCAGATGAAAGGGAACACCCAGTGGGGATGAATACAGCCTGAAACCATAGTTTTCAGGTGCAGGAACTGGTCCTTGTTCTAGAGAGTTTCTGACAAATTTCAAGCATGCCCGTTCTCAGCTCCTCACCTCAGTGACAGCATTGTGCTCTTGGCATAGGATCTGAGCGTGCCTGTTCTAAGCTCCACACCCAGAGGGGCAGGGCTTCCCCAGATCCTGGCCCATTCCCAGATAGGCAAGTGCCCTCCAGTGCATGGATCACATAGGAGGAGTAGCGGGATCTATGCCCCATTGGTGGGCAGGAACCCCCAGATCCTAGTACATATGGAGGGCAAGGAGTAGGGCTCAGACCTCACTAGAGGGGTAGTGGGGGGCCCAGATTCTGGCACACACACATAGGTAGGGAGAGGGGCTCAGACACACAAAAGGGAAGAATGTGGGGTTGACTCTGCCCTTATTCTGCCCTGGTCCTCTGCCACTCATCCCCACGTCCTCTTCCCAGTGTCACTCACCTGAGCCCCCCTCCCCTACCAGCCACCCCATAGTCCCCCTTTCCCTCAATGAAGCCCCAAACTTCTCTCATCCATTTCCCCCCATTTCCCCATCCCCTAAAATGCCCCATGCATGCCAGCAGCCATTTGCCTAGCTATTTTTTTTGTACAAAAATACTTTGATTGCATCCCCCCTGCCAATACAAAATTAAATTAAATAAAAAACCCCAACAATACAAATTTTAGGAATATGCCCTCTGACCTTTTACAGCTTTCTGAGCCAGTGTGGGGCTTGCAGAGATACTGGACCATGTTGAACAGGCTACTGCTCATCCCCCTTGAGCTATTCAGCTAGCATGAAATGGCAAAGGCTAAAAATCCTATTACCTCCTCTGTCCATACATGCTCAGTGTAATGCATTAGGTGCATGAGCTTTAGAACTGCTTGGCGTGTGCCTAACTGGAGAGGCAAACTCTTCTTCAAACAATATTTTAATTTGATTTTCCCCAAAGGTCTGGTGGATGTTATGCACTCTATTCAGACCCTGGTATGACAATCTGGGCCCTGGTTTCATCTCTGTCTGTGTGCAAAAAAGCCTTCCAAAATAGGTCAAGTTTAATTTAAGTAAAGCTGATTTTGGGGGCAGGGTGTCTCTTGGGAACCCCATGGCTAAGTGGCCTTAAATTTGGATCACTGACCTTACCCTAAACCCCATCAGGAACACTAAATTTCAAGGCAATCCAAGTAACCATATGGATTTTAGAGCACTTAGAACAGTCGAGCTTTAAAGAGAAAGGGCTTCTGAACCTTAAATATAGGTTTATATATACTCCACTATAATTTAGGTCCAAACTTGCAAAGATTTATTTATGTGCTTAATATTATGCACTCTGAGTAATCCCACTGAATTAAATGGGACTGCTCACCATGCATAAAGTTAAGCACATAAGTAACTCTTTGCAGGACCAGGGGGTTAGACTCTTTGAGGCACAGAGTATCTTTTTGTTAAGTGTGACTATGGTGTTTCGCACAATGGGGCACTGATCCCTTTAGGCACCACCAATACACTAATAATAAGAATTATAATAAGAATACTGGAAAGATGATGGACCTCCCTCTTAAGGCACGATGAAATTGATTCCTATACAAATGAAGGCTTAAGTAGGATTTACATGGTGCATAGGCCTTGTGCTGTTTCTCTGCACAGGTGTCAATTTCACCCCAAGTGATGGAAGCAGATGTCCTCAATGTGTAATATAGAGTATATCAATCTCTAAATAAACAATAACCTGGATGAATTTGCTTCCTCTTAGTAGATGTCATCTGCAGGACATCTGTTCATAGCCCAATTGTTTTCCTTTCTATGACTCAGTTTACATATCTGCAAAAGAAATATAACAACAATTATCCATATCACAGATTGACTGATTAATGTCTCAGAAATGTTTGAGAACTTCAGATGAAAAGTGAAGCAGAACTACGAAATGTTGTCCATAATAATCACAAAAAACCCTACATCACATAGTACTATAAAAAATAAATGAAAATTCTCATGATTATGATGGCTATAAAATTGGTAATGGAAACAAGGTTTGGCAGGTGTTTTGATTTCTTTATATTGGAAAGTAAATGATTTCATTTGGTTGTCTTCTTGAAGAGCAGACTGATCCAGGAATTGAAACCTCTGCCAAGGGGATATTGCAAAGAAAAATGCCTAAAAGGTGTGTGTTTAGACAAGATGATTTACAGTGTAGCTATCATGGCTGATACTGAGGTTAGATGTATGGTTGTTTGTAAATAGACATTGTATCATGCATCACTTTAACCCTGGGGTCTTCTAAATGTCGTCTTTTAATCCCTGCTGGTTTTCACTTTTCCAGTGACTGTGATATATTTTGAGAACCATGAAGTCTTTAGTTTGTTAGAAGCCTTTAAGCAGGACTATTCAAAAGGACTTGGGTGTTGTTTTGTTTATTAGATTTTATAACACATGGCTGGCCATCAACACAAAGACTCCTGAAATGATAGGGACAATCCTGGCTTTAGTAGCAATTATTTCTTATGCTAATTTCTTGCCTTCCTCTTCTTTCATTTATTCTTACTTCACCTCTGCCTCTGAATTCTCCTCTCTCCATTTTAGTTCTCTTTCTCTCTCTTCATACTGCTTCCATACCTTGCTTCTGACTCACATCTATCTTCCTTCTTTCTTAGGTACTTGCTTCCATGCCAGTGCCATGCACTTGTTTTCTCTTTTGTCCTTTAAATTTCCCGTTTCACTGATTATAATTTTCATCTTGGTTTGCCATTTGTTAATCCCCAAAGGTTACTTATGGCACTACCCAAATATGGTGCTAGCTGAGTAATGCCTCCAAACTCGTTAGTTTCATTTAGAGGACTTTATGCTCTTTCAGTGGATGATAATTGTCCGCAAGCTCACTTCTGTGAGTGAGTTGGTACCACTTTGTAGTAAATATATTCATCAGTGGAGGTGGCTGCTATATTGAAAGAACCAGTCAGAGAAAAAGACAAGACTTATATTAGCCTCAGGCTAAATTCACTTTCTGTGTTACTACTTATTTCAAAATCACCAGTCCCAGATTATTTCTCCTTTTCAGTTTCTTTTATTCTAGCAGGGACCTTATCCTGAATTCTTCACTGTGGCAAACTTCCTACTGAACTCAGTGAGAGTTTTTATTTATTATTAACTTTATTTATTAATTAATTAGTGTATTATTATTATTATTACCTGTGCCATGACTGAGTAAAAAAATTCAGAACCATGAGTTCAGTGGAAATCTTCCAAATGGACTTCAGACTTAGGTCTTTGGATTTTAAAGTCACAATTCCAGCTAGAAGAGAAAAATATAAATGTTTGAAATTTAGTTGTCTTTATTGTTTTTCCTGACTCATTTTCTGTATAGACAGAATCAGTTTCTTTAGACCCAAAATCTGTTCTCTTTTACACCTGTATACATGCAGGGGAACTCCACCGACATCAATGGAGTTACACTGGATTTATGCAAGCACAAAATCTGAAGCTCATTTCCTGTCCCTATTGTAGCTGTTGCAGGTCTGGGCCACCCAGTCCCACAGTAAAACCCAGAGGAAGGAACTGAAGGGAAAGAAATCTCTGCAAAGTTCTCCCAGAAGAGATCTGTCTAATTATTTAATTCAGAAGGCCCCACTCAGTCATGCCTGTTTCAGCCTCCTTTCTGCAATGGAAGCACACTGATGGGGATCCTAAGATGGCACCTACCCCACGGAAATATCTTTAAGGATGAAGGGGTGTGAGCTGAATGTGGAGGGTCCACTGACTGTGCAGTTTAGAGGGCAGTTTCCTTTCTTGATATCTTTTTCTTTAGTTTCACTATAATTCCCTGAATTTTTATCATCATCTTATCTGGGCACTTACTTTACTAAGACATAACTAAGGCAGTTGGAAGATGGCATTCTTTAAATTTACTTTAGCCACAAGCTAAGATTCCTATTGCCCTGTCCACGTCTCTTCTCAATTACACTCATCTCTCCTGAGTGTTGTCTGCAAAGCTTATTACAAAGCCAACAACAAAGCCAACAACAAAAAAGCCAGTGGTTCTTTAATGAAGCACTAGGGTACCATGGAACTGACCTGAGAAAGTATGACAATAAATGATGGTTGGTTGTTTTTATTCCATATCAGGTTTCAAATAAGTCAAAGGCTGAAAAACAAAACAAGTGTACAAATGTTCGTGGTAAGCTGACATAAAAGGGACATAAGCGTGACAGAAGCAAATTAAATAGAAAAGTCACATGAATGCTTTTACCAGTATTTGTATAGCTCTAAAAGTTACCAACTAAGGCATAGAAGATTCAGCAAGGTGCTTAAAATTAGGCACATGCTTAAGCACATTGATGAATCCAGGTCTAAGTTCCTGAACCTGAAAAGATTTAGCACACTTTGGTCAGATGAGCAGTCCCATTGAGCTCAATACAAGCTTTGATACGTCTCAAGACATTCATGTACATGTGTTTGCAAGACTGGGGATTTAGGATCCAGCGGATGTATTCTGAATTAAGCCTATTTGACTAATATGGATATTTGTTACAGTGAAGATAGCTATATGCCCCAAGGAGGAGAAAAGCTCCACACTTGAAAAATTATTTGGTTTATTGGATAATTTTCCAGGTATTTTTCTTCCTTATGCATGTTCTGTAGAATAAGCAAAACAGTTATATGCTCTTGTAATTAGTTTTGCTGTTGGTTTTGCATTCCTTTTATAACTGCACGTTTTTATTTTATTCCAGAATTCAAGTAATACTAGGTGAGTAGGCTTATCTGATTTTTCCACATAGGGCAAATTCTGCTCTCAGTGAAAGCATATTTGGTGCTTTCTGTTTACTAAATTAGGCTTCAGTTAAGGAATGCATTTAAGCACTTAAGTCCCAGTGAGGATTAAGCACATGCTTAAGCCCCCTTCCTTAATAGGGATGACTTCCTAAAATGGGATCTTAATGATTTTAATGAGGAAAGTGCTATTGCCTTGTCCTTCAAACTCACGTCTGCTGTACTTGTGCCCAGTGTATAAATTGCAGCTTCCAGCCAGTAACAGCATACACAGCCTATTAGGGTGGAAGAAGAAGCAGGATAAAAGGTGGCTAGCCTGTAAGAAGGAAACTCTTGTTTGTGAAGTTGCGTGCATGACTGGTTTGATTTACAAGTATTGATGAAATCATGCTATGGTTGCCTGCATGGCAGTTACTCCACTCATTGCCTCCTGCCACTTTTCTTGGAGGTGGTGAATTGTATCGTGCCTTAGAAACAATGTTTCAGTTTCCTGAATGTTGCTGCCAATGCCAGATTGGCAGTGCACTTGCGGATTAAAGGAGTGTGAGGGATACAATGCACGTTCTGTGAATCTTCCTTTTGAGGGGGCTGTTGGTGACCTGGCAATGAGCCAGACCATCCCCCCTTGGAGAAAGCAGCTCTTTAAGGTCACAAACCAATTATGCAATAGAACATGTGCAGATTAAAAACCACAGCTGTATTGTATTTACAATTAAATATTTGAAATTCACTTCCCTGCTTCCCACATGCCTCCTTTTTAAAAAAAAAATTAAGAGAAAAGCACTAAAAAGAGTCCATCTTTACACTGAGGGTCTGATTGTCCAGTCATCTTCTAACTGGTAAACTGTATAAATAAGCTACGGGATCATTAAAAGCCCAGGGATATTTTTCAGAGCAGAACCACATCTGAAAGCAGAGCTGGACCAGAAGCAAAATCCCCGAGCCCAAACATCTCCAAGCTCTGCAAGGGTGATATGTTTTGAATCTGAACCTAGATCTAAATGTAGCATCTCCTCCATTCATTTCTGTGAATCTAGATCCAAATATCCCCAGTCTTGAGGTTTTTGGAAAAAGGATATAATTTCTTATTTTACAGTTTAAGTCTATCTCTGCTTTAAACCCCTTATTCAAAAGCCCCTGTAGAATCTGATAGGTGAGCAGACTAGTATCAAGATAAACTCTTTTTATTTCAGACAGAAACTATATACAGAAATGAAAAAACAACTTCACACTAAGCCAGCGGCTACCCTGTTTCCAGGACAATAAGGATTTACTGTACTTTGCACACTCACAGATGCTTTTCAGACACAGTCAAGTCATAGCAGGCCCCAAATTGTGAGTTTTGTAAAAAACAAAACAAAACAAAACAAAAACCTCCATACTGCTGCAAAATCTAAGACCATAGAATCTTTTCCACATTAAAAAATAGAGTCCTGTTGGACACACAAAACCTCCTCCTACAGAAAGCCACAGCTATCCTCTTTGGGGAAAACCCAGAGGTTATAGATACCTCTTGGTCACCAACATAAAGCATCAAACTTTTTTATTTTATTTTCTATTACTTCTTTAATGCCGTTTTCGGGATGAAGATAAGGGATCCTTTGTGGAATGCTCTCCCCTCTGCCCCTACTATCTCAAGCATTCTTAAAAATATCAATATTAAAAATTATTCTTTAAATACAATCGGACAGATCTCAAGCACACACAGGTGCCTTCAGCAAGGCTAACGAAGTTGATATATTGGCTGAAGTCTTTGTAGATGACTGTTAAAGTCATGTTGCCAGGATCAGGAAGTGACTCTGCTTCTGCTGTAATCATTTCCTTCGTGGCGTACATACAATGAGCCAATATACCACTATATCCAGCCCATGTGATACTCTTGGGTGCACTCAGGATCTTTGGACTTTAAAAACCATAAGCTTCTACCACTTGAGTTACAGGAGAACCTTCTAGAGTTGTCAGTGGTAGTAATGAGCATTGAGTCTTCAAGACCAGCCACTAGAGGGCAGATCTCTGAATACACACCAAGCAAGACATCAGCATGAAAGTTCTCATGAGGAGGGCAGATTTCCTCTAATTATCTGATGTTTCAGCCACTGCCAGGAAAGGCAGCAAAATGATTGTGTGGTTTCCTTTTGCAGGATACACCACATGACAGTTTATATGCATGCCAATGTTGAAATTTAACATATTTGGTGCACTCATGAATCATGAAGAGGTGAGTTTTGTGCTGTACATCAAATTACATAGGTGTCAGGGCCAGGCCGTAGGCAGGTGGGCCTAGTGGTTAGAATGGGGCTGGGGGTGGGGCCCCACACCAGCTGGGGTTGAGAACCAAAAGTTCAGGAACCAATAGTCAGATACAAACAAGGAAGCTGGGTTAAGAAACCAGGAGGTCGAGATCAGGAGATGAACCCAAGATCAAGAAACATGTATCATGAAACCAGGAGACAAGAGCAGGTAGCACTGGGTGAGCAGTCCAAAGCAGAATTGACCCAAGTTGTACAGACAACTTCTTGTTCGTCCTTCAGGCTTAAGTAGGGGGACTGGGCCAATCAGGAGTTCTGGAGTTCCACCAATTGGGGTCCAGAGGTGGAGCCTCCTATCTGAGGTAGGCTTCAAGGAGTCCTGGTTCTAGCTGATGCCAGTAAGTTGTTGGGTGGCGGGTTGGAGCATGATGATTCCTGCAGGACTGCTGCAGATGCCGATTTGAGATCTGTGGGTCATGACAATAGCCAGTAGCCTTCCTGAAAAAGAAATACTGTAGTTAGATTTGTATATTTCCCAGTGAAGTAATAAGGTGGGGGTAAGGAAACAAAATATTTGATATTTTAATGGGAGATACTAAGATGCATGTACTATAGGTCTATTTATTAATTCAGGGAGCAGTATATAAATATATAAACACAAAAGCACCTCATTTTGCTATAAAGAAGCCTGAAACTTGTTATCATGATAAACAGAAGCAAAACCAACAGGCACAGACCCATGCTTAGCTGATAAAAAATGTGCGCATTATTTGCAATTAAATTTGCTTTAAGAAAGAATAGAACCCAGAAGAGTAATGTAGCCATATAAGTTACCAGGATCCTAGGAAGACAGGAAGATCAGTAGGCCACTCTATAGTTGTCAAAAAAATTTTTTAGACTGATTCTTAAACCATCAGTTATTCAGTTGAGGATGGGTTAAAATGCTCAAATATAATAAGATGTGGCTCAGGGGTGATTCCAGAGGAATTAGTTTACTTATGTAAAATGTGCACCTGAGGTAAATAATTCTTTCTACAGATCAGCCTCTAATATTAGAGGAGTGAACTTCTGGAACAGCCTTCCAAGGGGAGTAGTGGGGTCAAAAGACATATCTGGCTTCAAGACTGAGCTTGATAAGTTTATGGAGAGGATGGAATGATAGGATAGCCTAATTTTGGCAATTAATTGATCTTTGATTATTAGCAGTAAATATGTCCAATGGCCTGTGATGGGATGTTAGATGCAGTGGGATCTGAGTTACTACAGAGAATTCTTTCCTGGGTGCTGGCTGGTGAGTCTTGCCCACATGCTCAAGGTTTAACTGATCGCTATATTTGGGGTGGGGAAGGAATTTTCCTCCAGGGAAGATTGGCAGAGGCCCTGGAGGTTTTTTGCCTTTCTCTGCAGCATGGGGCATGGGTCACTTGCTGGACGATTCTCTGCACCTTGAGGTCTTCAAACCACGATTTGAGGACTTCAATAACTCAGACATATGTTAGAGGTTTGTTACAGGAATGGGTGGGTGAGATTCTGTGGCCTGCGTTGTGCAGCAGGTCAGATTAGACGATCATAATGGTCCCTTCTGACCTTAAAGTCTATGAGTCTATTACACTAAATGTTACTAGTGTGTACTGTTAGCCATTAAAAAGACAGGGCTTGATTCTCATTTACTGTAAGGTTGCTTTACACCCTCTGGCACTGAAAAGGGCCAATGCATAAATACAACTGCGTCCACTTTAAGACCCTTTGCCACGCTGATGTGAATGGGCTTGAGTGTAAATGAGACTATGGTTCTCTGTTTTACCCAGATTTTAGCAAAGCAGTATCTAAAATGTCACAGTTATCTCCTATTCTAAGGAAATGGAAATACTGTGATGTTTTAGGCCTGATCTACCAACTCTGTTCACCTATCACCAGATCAATCAGCAGGGTTCAGTTCTCTGAGTTGAGTGAATAACTAATTTTTTGGTTCAGTGGCCAAACTAAAAAAATCTGGAAAAAAAAATTGGTTTTGAACTGAAACAGACGTTTTTTTCTCAACTAAACAGAAAATTAAAAAAAAATAACTAAAAGATATTTTAAAAAAAGGTTGGGTCAAAGGAAACATTGCAAATTTCAATTCAGCTGGGTATTTTCAAAATGAACCATTTGGGCATTTTCAAAAGTTTTGTTTCAGGTTTTTATTTTTTTTTATTTTTATTTTTAGGGTTTTTTTAACTATTCACAGAATTTCACTCAAAGTTGTGAATAATTTTGGTGTCCCTAAAATGCACTTTTCAGAAAATTTACTCTGTGCTGAAAATATTTTGCCCAGCTTTAGTGATTACAGGCTGGCAACCTGAGTTCTCTCTGGAATTTCAGCTGGGTATAGTATTCATTTTCACCTTCTGCTTGAGCAGTTGTGTTTTGTTGCTAGGTACTGGAGATCAGCCTTGTTGTGTTCCAGAGGTAGCTGCATGTCATTGATGGGCAAAATAATTCCTATACATTTTCCATTCCTAAATCACAAGTATTTTGGGGATTAATTAATTAATGTTTGTAAAACTCTTGGACATCCTGGGATGCAATTTGTTATCGGAGAGCTGTCAGCATTTTTACTATTGCTGTTGTCCTTCTTGAGATGGAAATCATTGTTTTCTCTCTGTTCTTAAAAGAGGAAAAGCCAATGTGGCTTAGCTGGCTTGATTCCTTGTTAACAGAAGTATCCATGATGTCAGCCATGCTATCAGCTCAGGGAGTAGAGTTTACTTGTTACCAGCTTTATTGCTGTTTGTCAGGAAAACAGAAATATTGAAAAGTTAGACACGAACAGTGATGACTGTGACATTTTTATTCTGTATTTCAGAGCAGATGATTGAAAATAAGTGTTTTGGGCTAGGTGGGAGACAGTGGTGGTAAAGGACTGTGCTGAAGCTGAACCCCTAGGATGGTATCTAGCTAATTCAGCAGCCAGCGTAGTTCCTGGCTTCCTACAGGTGCTCTGCCTTTTACAAGGCAAAGCATGGGTTCCCCTGTGCCTGGCCAGCTCTGCCCACTGGTGATGACATGGGGCAGGACCATTTGGTACTCTTACCTTACCAAACCTCAGTCAGTGCCTGCACTCCCCAGCCACTTTGGGTGTTGCCTGCTGTGGGGCATAGGGGAAGGAAGGTTCCTTGCAACCTCTTGCCCCTTGTGGAGTCTATGCAGAGCCAGTCACAATGCAGCCTTTAGAATCCAGACGATATTCCCTATTCTAGACAAATACCTTTACAGTATAGCAGGTCAGATTTGGGGCCTAAACCCCACAAATATACTGACATAGAACTGAGGTAATCAGAATAATATAATCTGCTATGGAATGGCTATGGCTTGGCTATGTAAATAAACATCAGACCAGCTCCCGGAGAAAGCATTAGTCTTCCTAACACATTAATATAACACACACACTCACCATTAATAGAACAGTATTAAGGCTGCAGAGCCAAGCTCTCAAAAGTTAGGAGAATGCCAGAATTAAGGCTGCCTATGCAACTTTAATTTGGCTACCTTGTGCTTATGCATTATGATATAATCTTTAATTATACGATGTCAGAGACCAGCACGTGAGCGCTCATGTCTATGGATCAGAGCAGGAGTCAGAGGTCAGACACCAGAGCCAAGAGTCGGAAATCAGGAATTGGAGCCCAGGGTCACCTGGAGTGAGGCAAGGGAGGTTCCAGGACTGACACGAGGCAGCACGAAGGCTGGGAACAAGCAAACACAGGGGCTGTCACTGCTGTGGGCAAATGCTTTGAGCCATCAGTACCCTGCTGTTGCTGGTGGATTTAAGAGAAGTTCCTTCTGATCCCCTCAGCAAATCAGGTGGTTTCGCCATTCAGATGACTCAAATGGGGTCACCTGCACTCATTAGATTGCCTGAGGATTAAGATAGCAGATAAGAAGGCTAGCTGTGGATCCTTAGGGCTTGTCTACACTACTGCGCAGGGTTTATCTAAGATACACAACTTCAGCTACGTGAGTGGCGTAGCTGAAGTCAGCGTACTTAGATCTACTTACAGCGGTGTCTTCAGAGCTGACACTCTCCTGTCGATTCTGCTTGCACTCCTCGTTCTGGTGGAGTACCGGAGTCGACGGGCGAGTGCTATACTAGATGCGATAAATCGACCCCCGCTGGATCGATCGCTGCCCGCCAATCCGGTGGGTAGTGTAGACAAGCCCTCAGTCCTGACACACAATCATATACTGTTATTTCCATAAGACTAGAGCCTCTTTCTGTGCACAGGATTAATTAGCAGCTCTTCAATATTTTGTTTTCTCCTCATTGTCCAGTGTGTGGCCCCATATCCTATTTACTGCACGCTATTCTAACTGTGCTTTTCTATTGCTCTCACCACTATGGTGTCAGAGTGCTTCCCACACATTCATTTATTTTCCCAACATCCATCAGAGGTAAAGGAGGGTAGTGTTATCCCCATTTTACATATAGGGAGATGCACAGATGGATTAAGATCAAAAGTGTCAGTATGTTTTGGGTGCCCCAGTTGAGACAACTAGGTACTGATTTTTGAGAGTTCTTATCATTATATAGCACGGAGTGGCCAAACTTACTGACCTGCTGAGCCGCATACAACAATCTTCAGAAATTTGAGTGTCAGGGTGCATCAGCCCACACAATAAACATTTTGGAAAATTATAATAAACTGAAAACAGAGTCTACTAATGGGAAGTGTCAGGCAACCTTTACAATACATGGTGCTTCCAGCCCCACCTTGTTATCTATCTATCTATCTATCTATCTATCTATCTATCTAGCTCTGCAAAACTGCTAAGGAAAAACAGGGAATAAAAATTCAGCTATAGAATTCTATTACCCTATTGATAACCACTTTGCTTTAGTTAAACAAAATCTGATATTGCAATTGAATGGGCGAGGTGTATTCATTAATTAGACCTCAACAGTGTTCACTAATCCAAACCCACAGATTCTAATGACTTCCAGTTCCTTCAAGGTGTATGTACAGACATTTTGTTTTCAAACAGTTTTTTTCCCCTCACTTCCTATTCAACCCTGTAATTGGCTACTCAATTTCAAATTAATATTAATGACTCAGTTTACCAGGGGGAAAATGTTCAACAAAGCAAAAACTACAGATACTACATGGCTCATTAAAGTCATATTACTTTAAGCATTTGAGAGGATACTTCTGCAAAACATATAAATAACTCATTAAATCAGCTACCTCACCTTTCCCTTGTAGTGTTCCCATATTATAGATGCAAGCACAGTGTAGAAAGGGATGGAATTTATTATTGCCTCCTGCCCATCCTCGTACTCATGGAACACACCTTTGAATACCGTAATTTATTGGTTAGAATAATTGACGGACAGAAGTCAGAGTAACAATGGGAGGGAGGGAGAAAGATTGAACTTGAAGAAAAGATACTAAAAGAAGGAGAGGAAAGATTTAATTGTGTTACGTATGTTCTCGCTCACAAGTGCCACTCACTAAAGACTATATTGTGACTTGAACTGACACCCGAAAATGGCAACCTAGCCTTTGCTTTAGGACAGAGGTATAAGCAGGCACTGTGCTCCCACTCGCTCCCATGAGACAGGTGGGTAGGGAAGGGAAGACAACGGATGAAATAAAACAACCTTTGTTGTCTCCAAGTACTAGTCTGGAGCACCTGAGGAGTCATTCCTCTAAATGCAATGTTGAACTGAACATGTTAGGCATGTTGTTTTTAATAGAAGAAATGGTGGGGTTGATGGAGACCAAAAGTTGTAATTTAGGCTTGGTCTACACTACAGAGTTAGGTCAATGCAAGGCAGTTTAGGTTGACCTAACTATGAAAGTGTCCACACTAGTTTGTGCCCACTGACATAACCACCCTGCTATGCTGACTTAATAACTCCAATGAGATGCGTATAGTCAATGTCGATGTAGCGAAGTCAATGCAGTATCAGTGTAGACATTATGTTGCTTACATCAATTGTTACTAGCTTTCAGAGGCCATCCCAGAATGCCCAGGTGTTTCTAAACAACTAATTATAGATCAACATTTTATCACCTCCATCTGCCACAAACTGTAGACTTTTTCAAAGTTCAGCTACTCTGTGTACCAAATTAGAACTGGTTCAGTAGCCAAATGGTTTTTACTGTACTTTAATATCTTAGGGCTTGTCTACACTGGCAAATTTTGTCAACGAAACTAATGTCAACATGAAAAAATCAACAAAATCAAAGACGCCAAAGCCAGTCTACATTTGCTCCATTTGTCAACAGATCATGTCCATATTCAGAGCACCGTTGTCGACAGCGTGAGCAATGCACTGTGGGTGTGTATCCCACAGTGCCTGGCGACACCGTCTGTTGCTAGGTTGTTGTGGGAAGGCGGAAATGGAGTGCGGTGCATCCTGGGACATGCAAAATATCCCATCATGTGCCGCTTTGTGTCCCAGCTCTCCAATGGTTTCTGACTTCCTTTTGCACCGTTCTGGCTTTCCTTTCGCACCATTTTTCCAACTGTCACACTTTGTAGTGCATGCCAGCATCTGCAGTGAGAGAGGATGGATCCTGCACTTCTCTCCTATGCACTGTTAACTGTCCTGAGAACATCGCGCGTGGCAGCAGAGTTATTCGCAAAGTTACTGCCAGAGGATGGATCACAGGCACCCAAGTGTGATATGGACAGCAGCAACTTATCAGTGCTTTTGGCATTCACAGAGCAGCTGCATACGGTAGATCGTCGCTGTTGGGCTAGGGAAACAAGCACTGATTGGTGGGATCGCACTATTATGCAGGTGTGGGATGGTGACCATTGGGTACAGAACTTTAGGATGCATAAAGTAACCTTCATGAAGCTATGAGCTGAGCTGGCCCCCGACCTACGGCACAAGGACACCAGAATGAGAGCTGCCCTTCTGGTAGAGAACTGTGTTGCAATCACTGTGTGGAAGCTAGCAAATCCAGACTGCTACCAGTCAGTTGCAAATCAATTTGGAGTGGGGAAGTCCACTGTTGGGGCTGTATTATTCCAAGTGTGAAGGGCAATTAATCACATCTTGCTGTGGAGAACCATGACTCTGGGAAATGTGCATGAAATAGTAGATGGCTTTGCAGACATGGGTTTCCCTAACTGTGGTGGGGCAATCAATGGCACACACATTCCAATTTTAACGTCAGACCACTTTGCCTCAGAATACATCAATAGGAAGGGATACTTCTCCATGGTGTTGCAGGTGCTTGTGGATCACCGGGGGTGTTTCATGGACATCAATGCAGGCTGGTCTGGAAAGGTGCATGACACATGCATCTTCAGGAACAGTGGCCTGTACAGAAAGCTACAGGCTGGGATTTTCTTTCCAGACCACAAGATCACAGTGTGGGATGTGGAAATGCCCATAGTAATCCTGGGAGACCCATTTTATTCCTTACATCCATGGCTCATGAAACCTTACACAGAGCACCTGGACAGCAGCAAGGAGCATTTTAACAACAGGCTAAGCAGGTGCTGCATGGTAGTCAAATGTGCCTTTGGCTGTTTGAAAGCTTGCTGGAGGTGTCTCAATGGCAGGCTAGACCTTACTAAAGATAATATTCCCGTGGTCATAGCTGCATCCTGCACTTTGCATAATCTGTGTGAATCTAAGGGTGAAATGTTTGCTCAGGTGTGGAGCACTGAGGCAGAGTGCTTGGCTGCACAGTTTGAACAGCCAGATGCTAGGGCTGCCAGAGGAGCCCAGAGGGCTGCTATTAACATCAGAGAGGCTTTAAAGAACCACTTTGACAATGTGGGGCACTAACACATGTCTGTTTTGGAGTTGCTTCCCTGGTGCAGCCGTGTACAATTTTGGGGGCCCAAGCTCCATGTAACAAAATGCTTTAGAAGCCTGTTCCCAAGATTGAATTGATTGCTCTATGTTTTTGTAACACAGAATAAAAATGCTGTAACATTAAATACCGTTGCCTTTATTTATTGTTAAAAAGGGTAAAAACTCACAACTCGGTGTAGCTCCATCTATCATTGTTCAAGCTGTGAGAGGGGGAGGAGTGATGGGGAAATTCAGGAGTGCTGTGAAGTGAAAAGGAATGTGTGGGCATGGAGGGGAGTGGGGTTGGCAAAGAATTGTGCATGTGCTGCAGTGGAGGTCGAGCACAGATCTGCTCAGTCTGCAGCTGTATCAAAGATGTGAGCATCTCTGTCTTATCCTCCATAACTTTTATCATCCGCTCTGTAGCTTGCCGAGCAAATGAAGCATTGGTTTCCCAGCACTCTTTGAGTTCCCTGGCCTGTCTCTCATCGGAACACGTCTTCTTTGCTGTGTCTCGGCTCTTCCTCATCTGCCGAAGCCGGTCAGCAGGGGTGCGTGGTATGTTCCTCAAGGTCTCTGTTGCTGTGGACATTGCACAGAAGAGGGATTGTTACATTCCAGCAAACGACTGAAACATTTCAGTAACTAGGGCCTTTTGCAAAGTAGAAATCACTTTCTCTCTGACTCTAGCCAGGCACACAGCTCTGCGAGCACTCCAATCATCCTGAGTGTCAGGGAAGGCGGTTGTGCGTACGGACAAAACGGTTACGGCTTGCAAGGCAGCTTTGCAGGGAACTCATTCTAAAATTATCACACACTTTTTCACAGGCGGCCAACCTGCTTGCTGACATCTCACTGGTGTGTGTGAACAGGGAAACCAAGGCACAACTACTGCATGCTTGTGGCTTTCAACCCAGTTTATACGCAGCTCAGCTATGTGCTGCTTTGGTCCCAGCTCCAGTGATTGCTAAATGGCATGGTACAGTTTCCTACAATGGGGGAACTAACAAGGCTGCAATCCCTTGGAATCTGTGGCAGAAGATGAACAGGTACCTCTTGGAAACTTTCCAGAGCCTCTCTCTGGAGGATTCCCTGCAGGTCTAGATGTACATCGACACCCTGCTTGGCCATGCAGATTAGCTACACAGGACAATGTCCAGCTCACATAAAGCACTACCTGCCTCCCACTTTTTGATTCCCTACACAACCCACAGCATCTCATCTGCTTCCTGCTCCCCGTAGAGCAATTCTGGAGTGGAGAAAAGTTTCTGGATGCCTGCCCCACCAGGGCAATCCTGCTGGGAGCTCCACATCCTCTTCTAGCTCCACTTCTTCATCCAGAATTTCAGCCTCCGGGTTACCCCCTCTTTCTGCTGCTTCTGAAGTGTCCACGGGGCTATCAGCAGTGGAAGTGGGGTCACCACCGAGGATAGCATTCAGCTCCTTATAGAAGCCACAGGTCTTAGGTGCACCACCGGCTGGTTCGCCTCCCATGTCTTATGGTACGCCTGCCTTAGCTCCTTTATCTTCGCTCTGCACTGCTACAGATCATAGTCGTTTTCGCACAAGCCTAGAGAAATTTGCCCATATGTGTCCTGATTCCTATGGGTCAATCGCAGCTGTGACTGAACAGACTCCTCTCCCCATATACTGATCAGATCCACAGCTCAGCGGTGGTCCAAGCAGGAGTGGGTTTGGTGCGATAGCCAGCCATATATACCTGGGAAGCCACCTGGGAAGCTCACAATGGAAGCCAGCAAGCATGAAATGAGATTTAAAATTCCCAGGGCTTGCAAAAGGGAGGGGCGGGTTGGCTGCAGGGCAATGGAGTTCAGACCACTGACCAGACCGGCAGCATGGGAATTGTGGGACACTTTCTGGAGGCCAATAAAATCAAAGAATAATGGTGTGCTGTCTACACTTGCTGTTTGTCAACAGGGAGGAGAAAAGACAAAAGTCTCTCATGGGGTGGAAGTTTTTTGTCACCAAAAATGGGCATTTTTCTCGACAAAAGTCACATTGCAGTGTATATGCTATCGCTGTTTTATTGCCAAAAGGCAATTTTTGGTGACAAAACTTACCAGTGTGGACAAGCCCTTAGTTAAGAATATGCATTTGTGACACAGAGAC
This sequence comes from Mauremys mutica, assembly GCF_020497125.1. Classification (NCBI taxonomy): domain Eukaryota; kingdom Metazoa; phylum Chordata; order Testudines; family Geoemydidae; genus Mauremys; species Mauremys mutica. Next base: position 271,783,465 of record NC_059073.1, read on the forward strand.
CCAGTGATGCTAACTGGCAAAGGTTTCACTACTCTGTGTCAGCAATTCCTACCAGAACTGACAAACTACACCTAACAAACCACTTTCAGAGTATTTATCCATAAAGAATATCATGTAAGGAACCTACTAAAAGCTTGTGTCATTCTGCTCTTCCTAATCATTGCAAGACGTATGGATGGAGGAGTTGTGCGTATATACTGAAAATATATCTTGAGAGTCTGTATCAAGCTATGAGTCACCGGCAGAAACAGGTTTTCTCTCAGAGATAGGGTGCCAGTCCATTTAGCTAACTGACATAAGTTAAGTATTGTATTGTTTCACAGTGGGCCTCCCATCACCTGTTTGAACTGAATGCGAATGAAGAACAGACACGTGAAGTCAACAGGAATAACAAGCATTGGAGGAGAAGAGGTTACTTGGCGTGCACTTCAAGGGTTAACTGGACTATAACTGGGGGGAGAAATAAAACATTTTGTCATCTGTTCATGGAGGAAACCCCTTGAAGGGCATGGAGTGAGCACGTGGTTACTGATTTTGATTGAAAACTATCAGCTCCATCAAAGATGGAATCCTTGGGAGAAAATCAACTTCATTAAACAGGAAAGGTAACCACTGATAAGTTTGGACCTAGGATTGTGCTTCATGTTTTATTTCATATGTGTAACCATTTCTGCTTCCACGTATTATCCTTGCTCGCTGTCTCTCAAAACTTAGCCTTTGGTAAATAACTTATTATTGTTTCACTATAAGTATATTTCAGTACTATGATGTTATAAAGGACCTGTTCCTGAGTTGTACTAGTCAAGCTGTGGGTGAACTGTTCCTTGAGGGGCAGCTTGCCTGCTAATTTCTGTGAGTGTCCAGTGACAGGGACTGGTTACTACTGGGGACCCTTTCAGAGGGGTTGGGGTTAACCTGCAAAGCAAGGTAAGGGCTGGCAGAGATCTAAGGAGATTGTCTGGGTGACTAACAGACTGGTGGTATCAGGAGAGTGACACCCATTTAAGCACCAGCAAGTCTCTCTCTTTCACTGAAGCAAGGAGGTAACAGGGTGACTCACAAACCTGGGCACTCTGAGAATCGTCACAGCATTATGACTTCCAGTGAGAGCTGGATTAGGACCATATAGAGTGCAGCAGTATAATCTAAAACAATTCCTTCAACAGGAAGCCCTCACAATATGGGTGAGTGCATTTAAAAAGTGTTAATAGCATGCTGTGCTCTCATCCATGACCTAATCCAGCATAAAAATTCATATACACACATATACACTTTAAAAAGTTGGACCCTGTAGCAACAGAGAAGCTCAATCAGTGAACTCAGTATGCAGGACCCCTCAATGTCAAGAGCATGACACACTAAAAGCAACAACTTTACCTGGGTTTGTTTGCTAATTGTGTCGCTCCCTCTGGACATGAGAGCCCCACTTCTTCAAGTTCAAATTGTCCTACACTATATGTGCCTGGAGCTATTTCAAGATCATTCCATCCAACGTAAGCTCTTAAATGGATCGCTAAGCCTGAAAAATATTCCTGCAGTTGCTCAAGACACCATTGGCTCTGTTTAAGATATTTCACATGAACATATTAAATCGGAGACCATTAAGGGCTAAATTGTGCCATTTGGCACTGTCCTGCAGTGCAGAACCACACTGTCCCAGAGGGAGCTTGAAGAGAGATATGACACATGCTGTCCCCAAACCCCCTAGTTTGCAGGCTGCATCCTGCAGGCATCACCATGGCCTTTATTCCCTTTTGGGAGCAATTTATGCTTTGCACGGACACACATCATTGAGCAGAGGGACTTCGGGTATCCCGGCTCTTTCTCAAGTTGCACACAAGTGGAGGGAATAGGAAAGGCTCTTTAAGCCCTTCTCATTCTGCACACCTACACTAGATCCAGGGCAATTCAGTTCTAATGTTTTACAGTTAAGCACTCAAAAGTCAGGAAATGCTACAGTTAAGGTTGAACAAACAGCCTTAATGCTGCCCCTGGTGAGCATTCATAATAATAAACAATCTCTAATTACATGATCAAATGCTATTTCTCAAATAACACATTATATCAGATATCTTTCTACAACCTTAGTTATATTTGTTTAACATCTTGTAATATTTTCTCTTCTATAATTATACTAATCTCTTTAGCATAATAGTCTAGTACTATTTCATTGCCAACTTTTTTTTTATTATACAGTCTCTGATTCCTAAGATATATATTGTAATACTTTCTCACACTAACACACTGTACAATTTCTTTTCAACTAGCAGTGTAAATTTCCCTAGCTTTAAATTAGGGGATGAGGCAATTAACTAGCTAGATATTTTAGTGCATATGCATGCACAGCACAGCCTTACAAATGTGTGTTGTCCCATTGACCTTAATGATATGTATGTTTTAATATCTTGTGGCTTATTCCTCTGTGCTGCCTGCTTCCTATGAAGTAAGTATAGTTTATTATTATTTAATTAGTATTGCAGTACTGCCTTGTGGCCACCGGTCCAGGATTAGGGCCCCACTGTGCAAAGTGCTGCACGCACAGGTAATGACAGACTGCCTTTCCCCAAAGAGTGTACGGTCTAAATATAAGATAAAAGACAACAGGTGGCTACAACAAGGAGGCAGAGGGAGAACAAGGTAAGAATGAGACAGTTCTGATTTATGTAATAAGCAGCAATCACAGCACACCAGCAGCCTAACCGTTATCAAGTGTTTTGAAGGCATCATGGCAGAGGTTATTTTAAAGAAGAGATTTAAAGAAGGATAATTTTCATATCAATGACTTCCGTGGATTCTGTTCGACTGGCATACACAGAGCCGAGTACAACATAAAGCCACTAAAGTTGCAGAAAATAGAAACTGGAATATTGTTTAATTGAAATATAGCATATAATCTGTAGTACTTGCACACAAAGTTATGAGGGGACAGAATTAAGTTTGCATATAGAACATTAATGGTGTTATTTCCTGACATTTGAATGCTTAAGGATGTAACTGATCAAATTCCCTAGATGAAAACAACAACAACAAAAACCAGAATGAGTGTGAGGTGCCTAAAATGGAGTTCCACGCCCCAACACTTTGAAGGTCTGCTGGTTTACAACAAAATAGAGCTGTTAGGTGTAAATTCCATAACTCACTGTAAAATCCTGCCCCAGACACATTCCATCTAATTATTCTGTCCCCATCAGCAGCCAGCTGGGGAAAGGCGGGTTTATCTCACAAACATTAGCAGCTGTGAGGCTTTTACTTTATACGATGCACAGTGAGCATGCTAAGAGCTCCTGATGTGTCCCACAAAGGGGTTTCCAGCAGCAAAGCTTACATAAAATCCGCTCCTGTCCCCTCTAAAGTTAATGGTGTAAGGCAGGGATTGGCAACCTTTGGCACACGGCTCATCAGGGAAAGCCCCTGGTGGGTCAGGCCAGTTTGTTTACCTGCAACGTCCGCAGGTTAGGCTGATCGCAGCTCCCACTGGCTGTGGTTCGTCGTTCCAGGCCAATGGGGGCTGCAGGAAGTGGCATGGGCCGAGGGATGTGCGGACCGCCCTTCCTGCAGCACCCATTGGTCTGGAGCGGTGAACCGTGGCCACTCGGAGTCCCCTTACTAAAACTCAGTGGGGGTGTTTTGGTTGGCTAGCTCCCAGTACCAAAAGAAAGGGGAAGGAGTCAATGGGAAATCAGGATCCTGAGACTAACTGTCCCCAGGAACAACTGGGAAAGGCCAATGGTTCAGGTCAGCCTGATTGACAGGACAGGCAGGCTAATCAGGGAGTCAGGCATCCAGGGGGGTCCTGTCCTGCATGTGAGCCGGAATTGTCCAGAAAATCAATTCTCCTCAATGAGGGTCCTTTCCATATGAAACTTCAACATTCTACCCTCATCTGATTTGACTGTAGAGCTGTCCATAAGAGTGAGATGTATAAGGAAATCTCTCCTCATAATAAAATATGACTGAACATAAAATAAACAAGCACTTCAAAAATCACTCCAGGCAGAGACTTTCTGCCTGATTCTTCCCTGCTTTGCACCTATGCAGTCATTTAAACTTGTACAACATGAATACAAAATGGCAATGGTAGAGCTTAACACTTGCATTGCACTCAGTTTGTACAGGTTTTAATGATGGTACAAGGTGCAAGGTAGTAGAGGATCTGGGACTAAGCCTGGAATATTTCATTCTGAAAGGTGGAGGCCATAGTTCTGAGCGACTAGAAAACATTTTTAGAATGAAAAACTGTAAGCAGAGGCTGCTGCTCTCACCTTAATATATTATGAGCTGAATTTTTCTGTCAATTTCACAGGTGCAAAGCTAGGACTTCTTTGGATTTACAGTAGTGTAACTGACAGCAAAATTTGGCCCTTCAAATACAGTTAAAATCTGTATTATATTAATCTTTCAATAAGCACTGTCCCTTTAGAAACAACCACCTGAAATTGAATGTTCTCTCGCTTTCTTTTATCAGAGAATTGCAGTCTGTCAGGGATCTCTGTAGTTTTCCAGGAGCACCAGCAGACATTGCAGGGACACCAATAGGTCAAGCTACATTAAAACATGAGAAAACCCTAGACAAATCACACCCTACAGCTACCTCTAATTGTCCTCTTCAGGCAAAAGTTCTTGCATAAATTCTACTTAATGTATACCTGCAGCTTCGAGCAGGTTGGAGGAGTTAAAAGGAAGCGCTGTGAGAGATGAATTATAAGGCCAAAATAAGATAAGATGGTAGAGCCGTAAAAAGAATCCCTCGTTACTGCTGTTGATGGGAATGAACACACAAACAGGAGCTGAAATCTCTGAAAAGGTCAGACATGGGAACATGTAATGTACATTGTAATGCTATGTTAGCAAGTGTTCACAGCACATATCTACCCAACTCTTAAAGCACTCGAAAATTGGAAGTAGGCCCTGGATCTCTAAGATCTCTTCATTAGACATGGGCTAAGGAGTTGAGGTTTTTAATTCTCCTCCCAGTGATATGGAGAAGGGATCTGAACCTACATCTCGCACAGAAGTGCCCTAGCTACTGAGCTATGGAGTATTCTGGTGCTGGTCTCTCTCTTTGTCTCTCCTGTTGGACCTGTTCCACTGTGTATGACATAATTAAATATTCATTGGGCCACAAAGCAGGTGAGACTGTCTCTACAGTCCAGTAGCTGAGTACTCACCTGAGCAGTGGGAGAGCCATGCTCCAATCCCGTCTCCATGTCAGGCATATCTTGGGTGAGTGGCCTAACCACTGGGAGGCTTTCTCCTTCCCTGTCAGCTGTTCTGTGTGCTGTTAAGGATGCCCAGAGCCTGGGCCACAAAGGTGAGATAGGCAGGGTAATGCCTAGTTTGAGGATTCTGATGGGCGCTTCAGTGTGACAGAGGCGCTGAGCTGCTGGATGAGCTAAGGACTGAGGCAGCTGTGCCCATGCCCAGCTACCAAAATTTAGGAGCCTTAATTTAATGGGAGCTAGATGCCTAGGTACATTTGAAAATTCTACTAGACGCCTATATGAATCTTTAGATGCCTAAATACCTTCACACATTTGTCACCTAGGCACTTAGGACTCTAAGTCTCATTGAAAATCAGTGGGAGTTGGGATCCTAAATTACTTTTGACAATTTTACCCTCTATCTGAAGCGTGAGCAAAATGGGTGTAACATGCTACCTTATGAGAACAATACTCTTTTATACCTGCTTTGCATAGCCGAAATGACTCCACAAGATGTAAGGCAGTGGAGAATCAAGGCCCATGCTGTTTAGATCCAGGGGTAGATTAAGGGTGTACTCTAGGATTTGGGTCTCAGGGTGAATTAGTATGAAGTTGGGATCTGACAGTGTTATAATTAAAAAAAAAAGAGCACAAATGGCAGAAAACTCACAAAACAAACTTCAAACCCAGCCAAGTTCATTAACCTTTTGACATGACAGGATCTTTTTTTTTTTCTTTCCAAATTAGCCTGGGATGTTTCAGCTGAGTTTGGCCTAAGTTTTAGATAACCATAGGCCTCATGTCAGATGTAAAGGACAGATTACTGTTCTGGGTGGAAACAATAGAAATTCAGTGGTTTCAAATGGTTTGGACCTGAAATCAGGCAAAAGGAAGCAACCTAGGCCGAGTTTCACGTTCCGGTTTTGCTTTGTTTTATTTCTTTCACCCTGAAACTCAAAGGACGTAAATGCACAAGAACCAAAACAATAAAAGTGGTTCAGACCTTGAGCCCTGACACCACTGACTTTCACCCAACTCTGCTGTAGTGTTTTCTGAGCTGCATCTTCTTCTACGTTCCCAGCCTTCAATCACTGTAATTGCAATGTTCAGTCGTCTCACAGACATTATTTCAATGTCTTATTGACTGAAATTATGTCTGCCATTCACATTTCATAATGGTTCCGATTTTGAGTCACGCAATTCAGATAATTCACAGCAGTAACAGCAATAGAAGTACACTGTAATTATTTTGCAATCCCTTTTGTACCTGGTGCGGTCTTTGTCTATCTCATCCCTATATGCTCTCTTTGTACTTAACTAAACACCTAACCATGGAAATGTAAGAGGTGTCTAGACTAAGAGCCCTGTTAGAGTCATATGCTTTGATCTAATTGTTTTTGGCATCTTCAAAACCCCTCAAGAGAATTATAGCTCCATAGATCAGATGCTTAGGGCTGGAACTTCAGTTGCACTGAGTGTATGCTTGATGCAGCTCAGAAGGAGAAAAATTACACCTCTAAGCTTGTTATGGACTGAGTGGAGTGTTTTGTCTCACCCCCTGGCATGCTCCTTACCTGCCCCTACAGCAAAAGGACAGTAGGTACCATAAAGAGCTACTTTCGCTTTGTGCAAGCTGAGGAGTCCCACATGCTGAGGATATCCTCAAGAGCACCTTTCCATCTGTTTTCCTCTCCACCACTCTGGCACAGGGGCCAGAGAATGCTGTAGCCCAACAATTCCCATCTGTCATATCAGCCCCTAACAGCTGTTAGAAACCAGTGTACGTTAGAACACCTCCAAACCTACTCCAATTTTATGCCAGAGGCTGGTTCCAGGATCAGAGGAGCAGAGAAGGGACGTGTGGTCACCTTTGCTGTGCCTCTGGGCACAGGTTTGGCACATCTGATAATTAGAGCCATTATTTATGCATATAATGTAAAAAAAAATCCATCATAGTGTCTTACTGGTAGCTTTTGAATGGGTTATGTTCTTATATCACTCAGTGTATTCACTACCATCTCAATAATACAAAAGGTAAATGCTGTAATTGGGGCTGCTATTGTTCAACATGGATAACATCGTCTGGACATATGGCTTGACAAAAACAAAGCTGATGAGCAATCTTTGTTGGGTTGCTCATTTGCTATGGTTTTGTTTATGCCATTTCTCCAATTTCAGGTTGTGATGGCAACAGCTCCTGTCATGCTTGCAGTGTCTGATCCTTTGGTATTTGTACCATGCTTATATAATGGAAGTGGGGGAAGCAAAAAGCTCAGAGTTAAAATGCAGACATGCACTGGGTCATGTTCATATTCTCCAGGGCTGTGGGTGGCAAAGTGGATATGTTCATAACCAGGGCCGGCTCCAGGCACCAGCTTAGGAAGCAGGTGCTTGGGGCGGCCAATTCAAAGGGGCGGCGCTCTGTCTGGTATTGGGGCGGCACGTCCGGGTCTTTGGCGGCATTTTGGCGGCAGGTCCCTCATTCCCTCTCTTCCTCTTTGAGCTGCCGCCAAATTGCTGCCGAAGAGGAAAAGAGGGGGCACCCGCTGCTGAACTGCCGCCAAAGAAGTGGCATGATTGAGCTGCTGCCGAAGTGCCGCTGCTCGTCCTTTTTTTTTTTTTTTTTCTGCTCGGGGCGGCAGAAAAGCTGGAGCCGGCCCTATTCATAGCTGATTGTTGTTCTTGCTGTTGTTTTTTTTTTTCATTTAGCAAAAAGTTATCTAAAAATAAAAGGCAATAAACTAAGAAAGACATATAAATAACTATTTCTAATAAGAGCAGTCAATCCGGTGACATCCAAGAAATGAAATCAGGCCGTCAACTACAAATACGACCATCATATTGGCTTCAGTGACTTCCTGCAGATGTGAATTGAACCCTGAAATTTATCCTCTACACCAGCATAGTCCTTCCCAGCCAGCAGATGGAGACAGACTAAGCCATTTGATACCATCAATTCCCTACTGCTTGCTGGCTCACAAAACCCTTTATTGATTTAGGGTCACTTGCAGATAGAGCACCAGCTTCCTGGCTTGATGAGAGGCCCGAGCAGAGGAGGGAATGGAGTAGGGCTACAAGGCGTTCTAGCCACACACCATTGTACAGAAGTGAGACATCAGGAACCAGCAGTCTTTGGGTTCTTGATCTGGCATGCAAAGGAGACAATGTAGCAGGCCCGGAATCTAACCACATGCTGGCGTGCTGCTGCCTCTGCAGAAACCTGTAAGATGCACAGGGTCACACTTCACGGGAACACACAATGTCATGCTCTCATGGGATAGCTCAGTGGTTTGAGCATTGGCCTGCTAAACCCAGGGTTGTGAGTTCAATGGAGTTCTACATTTTCTATGGAGGGGGCCATTTAGGGATTTGGGATTGGTCCTGCTTTGAGCAGGGGGTTGGACTAGATGATCTCCTGAGGTCACTTCCAACCCTAATAATCTATGATTCTATGATCCAGATGTTGCAGGCCCCTTCTGACTGAACTTTGAGAGCAGCACAGCCACTGAGGTACCTGTGGGGAAAAGAGGAGTGATGGAGAAATATGGCGCACCACCTTCACACAGCATAGACTCACAGACTTTAAGGTCAGAAGGAACCATTAAGATCATCTAGTCTGACCTCCTGCACAATGCAGGCCACAGAATCTCACCCACCCACTCCTGAAACAACCCCCTAACCTATGTCTGAGGTATTGAAGTCCTCAAATCGTGGTTTAAAGATCTCAAGGTGCAGAGAATCCTCCAGCAAGTGACCCATGCCCCACGCTGCAGAGGAAGGCAAAAAACCTCCAGGGCCTCTGCAAATCTTCCCTGGAGGAAAATTCCTTCCCGACCCAAATATGGCGATCAGTTAAACCCTGAGCATGTGGGCAAGACTCACCAGCCAGCACCCAGGAAAGAATTCTCTGTAGTAACTCAGATCCCATCCCATCACAGGCCATTGGGCATATTTACCACTAATAATCAAAGATCAATTAATTGCCAACATTAGGCTATCCCATCATACCATCCCCTCCATAAACTGATCTTAACACAAGCATTCCTTGATCGTAGGCTTAGTTTTCAACTCCCCAACAGGTCCCTCTTGCTGCAACAGGGTGTGTCTTCTAGAGAGTCTGCCCACAGAACATGGCACGTATGAGCAAACACAGGCCTGCCCCATAGCATCAACCTGGTCCACTCAGGCTGCTCCAGTGGCAGATCGCGCTAGCATGTCTCCAGCTGGTCTTCCTCTGACCTCAGAAAGAACCAGCAGGGAGCCACTCTGGAAGCAGCATGCCTGACCACCACTGTTCTCCAGATTCCTCACAAGACACCATTCCTTAGAACCCCCTCTTAGCCTCAGTGTAGCCTGGCAAAGAGCCCCTCAGTTTCCCCTCCTGGTTCTTCAGTAAATTCAAAAAGAGATTTTTACAAATCCAATAAAAACAGCCCTCCTTAGGGTCTGGTTTATTAATTTAAAGTAGGGCTGTCAATTGCAGTTAACTCACGTGATTAACTCAAACAGATTAATCACAATTAATTGCAGTTTTAATGCATTGTTAAACAATAGCATACTAATTGAAATTCATTAAATATTTTTGGATGTTTTTCTACATTTTCAAATATATTGATTTATATTACAACACAGAATACAAAGTGTACACTGCTCACTTTATATTATTATTTTATTACAAATATTTGCACTGTAAAAATGATAAGCAAAAGAACAATTTTTCAATTTGCCTCTTACAAGTACTGTAGTGCAATCTCTTTGTCATGAAAGTATAACTTACAAATGTAGATTTTTTTTGTTACATAACTGCACTCAAAAACAAAACAATGCAAAACTTTAGAGCCTACAAGTCCATTCAGTCCTATTTCTTGTTCAGCCAATCGCTAAGACAAACAAGTTTGTTTAAATTTATGGGAGATAGTGCAGCCCACTTCTTATTTACAGTGTCACCAGAAAGTGAGAACAGGCGTTCCCGTGGAACTTTTGTAGCCAGCATTGCAAAGTATTTATGTGCCAGATATGCTAAACATTTGTATGCCCCTTCATGCTTCAGCCACCATTCCAGAGCACATGCTTCCATGCTGATGATGATCATTAAAAAATAATGTGTTAATTACATTTGTGACTGGACTCCTTGGGGTAGAATTGTATATCTCCAGCTCTATTTTACCCGCATTCTGCCCTATATTTCATGTTATAGCAGTCTTGGATGATGACTCAGCACATGTTGTTCATTTTAAGAACACTTTCACTGCAGATTTGACAAAACGCAAAGAAGGTACCAATGTGAGATTTCTAAAGATAGCTACAGCACTCAACCCAACGTTTAAGAATCTCAGTGCCATCCAAAATCTGAGAGGGATGAGGTGTAGCGCAGTGGTTCTCAAAGCTGGTCTGCTGCTTGTTCAGGGAAAGCCCCTGGCGGGCCGGGCCAGTTTGTTTACCTGCCGCATCCACAGGTTCGGCAGATCGTGGCTCCCACTGGCCGCGGTTCGCCGCTCCAGGCCAATGGGGGCTGCGGGAAGTGGTGGCCAGCACATCCCTCGACCCACACCGCTTCCCGCAGCCCCCATTGGCCTGGAGCGGCAAACCGCGGCCAGTGGGAGCTGCGATCGGCCGAACCTGTGGACGCGGCAGGTAAACAAACTGGCCTGGCCTGCCAGGGGCTTTCCCTGAACAAGTGATGGACTGGCTTTGAGAACCACTGATGTAGACAATATCCAAAAATATTTAAATAAATGATATTCTGTTATTGTTTAACATTGCAATTTATCACGATTCATTTTTTTAGTCGTTTGACAGCCCTAATTTAAAGATCAAAATTAAATACAAAAATCTTTCCTCCAGCCCTAAGCCAGGCACAGCCCCAAATTCCCTTGGTGTCTCAGGGTCTTCCTTGCTTTAACAGGCTTCTCTCAGCTCTTCCTAGCTGGGGCAACTCCCCTGGTCTCAGGGCATTCCCTGCAGGAGCCTTTCTCACTTTCTGCAGTCTCTTATAGGGTGCATTACCTCATACCTGCTCAGGTAGGCCTACTTAATAACTAGGATAGGCAGGCCCCAGGTCTCTAGCCTTAACGAGGCAAGTCATCCTCTTATAGTCATCAAATAAGCCAGTCTGCCTTTGGTACTCAGAGATGTCAGCCCAGCTTGGTCCCTATCATGGAAACCTGAAAACATATAGTGTTGTGTAAGAATAGTGGCTTCTCCCTTTTAAGTCAAATCACCCTCTTCATGTTCAGACATGCAGCCTGAAATGCTCCTTTTTTTCAGCAATAGGGACAGGAGCTAGAGTTCACCAAACATCCCAGTTTCAGAAGTACATGCATTACTCTGGAATTGTTCAGTTCCTGTCAGATCCTCTATGGTGTACATTAAAAAGAAGAGTCTGTTGATCCTAACTGAAGATTTTTGTAAGGAATTTTGAAATAAATGGGCACTATAAATGTTGAACAAAATAAAGGGTGTCCACTTTTTACCTTATTTTCTCCCTGACATTTCAATATCCAGCCTCCCTCAAAAAGCGTAACCACAGCAACAGGGATAGGAAGATATGGAGTGACTGTGTCAACTCTGACATTTATTTTGAGTCTTGAAAACAATATTATGCATTTACAGCATAGACTTTTTCCAAATTGAATTTATCCTGGTGGATTTGCCAGCTTTCTCCCCCTTCCTTCCCCCCGCACCCCGAATCTGATAAGGCTGCTTTGAGTTCTGCTCGCATTTACTTTCCAATCATGGTTCATAATCTTTTGAAGGTCTCCCAATCAGGAGGAAGAGTTTTGTTTGATTGTGTGACCTAGTCTAATGGTGTCTATGAATTGCAGTACATGCCGGCAGATTGTTTAGCTCACTGCTGCTCTGGTTCAGCTGTTGATCATGGAAGGAGGCATGTGATATTACAGCATGTTACATTTAATATCAGGGCTTGATTCCCAGCATAGAGTTTATGATAAAATTCCAGCTCACCAGTAAATAACTAACTAAATAAATTGTTTACTTGGAAAATTGTAAATTCTCTTAGATTTTCAGTTGCTTTCTCAGGTGGCAGCTTCCTTCTGCTATCTGACAACCACCACCAGAAGTAGGAGGCTGACCCATCCCGCCATGTTGTTCTTGGGGCAGCTCTAAGTTCTGCATATCAATTTAAAAACAAATTCCAAATGTTTAAAGGATGGTATCAAAATGAAATGAACCCCTGTACAAAAGCACAAGCATTGCAGCACCCATTCCTAGGTGCCTCCTCCCATGTCAGCCATTATTTAACAACAGTACAAGAGGAATAATAGGATTTCTGATTTCACATATAGCATAGGAGTGAACTGTGTTAGGCTTAGCTTGTATCTGAATGTTACCCTGTCTCCATTCCATTCACAGAACTGCCATTGAACCCAGCAGGAATTTGGCATTGTAGGCTACTGCCCTGACTCCCCTGCCAGGATGGAGTGACACCACAGCAGAGTCAGGATCAGGCTCTTTCTCTTCAAGCTTTATTTATTAGTCACACACAAAACTCACTCACAAAGGAATGCAAAACTAAGCTACTCCCCAGATCTCCTAGGGTGCGTTTACACGGAAATGCAACACCCAGGGCTGGGCTGGCTTAGCTGACTCAGGCTCACAGGGCTCAGGCGGCAGGGCTGTAAAATAACTATGTAGCTGTCGGAGCTAGAGCTGCAGGCCTAGTTCTGTAACCCGGCGATGAAGTCTGAACCCGAATGTCTACACAGCAATTTTTAGCCCCACAGCCCAACTCCCATGAGCCTGAGTGAGCTGACGCAGACCGGCCGTGATCATGCCATGCGTCTTTTACTTCAGTGTAGACGTACCCTAGAGGCTATCGGTCTGGCAGTCACCTGTCACAGTAGCAAACCTGCTTCCTGTAGTTCTCTGCCCCAACTGAGCATTTTCAGCCTTTATAAGCAGTGGCTCTCAACCTTTCCAGACTACTGTACCCCTTTCAGGAGTCTGATTTGTCTTGCGTGCCCCCAAGTTTCACCTCACTTAAAAACTACTTGCTTACAAAATCAGACATAAAAATACAAATGCCACAACGCACTGTTACTGAACAATTGCTGACTTTCTCATTTTAACCATAGAATTATAAAATAAATCAATTGGAATATCTACATTGTACTTACATTTTGGTGTATCGTATATAGAGCAGCATAAACAAGTCATTGTCCGTATGAAATTTTAATTTGTACTGACTTTGCCAGTGCTTTTATGTAGCCTGTTGTAAAACTAGGCAAATATCTAGATGAATGGATGTACCCCCTGGAAGACCTCTGTGTACCCCCAATGGTACACATATTCCTGGTTGAGACCACTGCTTTATAGGAATCACCCTACTCCTTCCCAACTGGTCTGATAGTCCCCACTATCAGGCCCAAACACCTGCTCTGCCTCAGAATGGGGCTTTCTGGACTCAAGCCCCTGGCCTTTAGGGGGGCAGACCACCCTGTTACATGCCTGTACAAAGACTAAAAGGGTAGGGATAGGGTTGCCACCTGTCCAGGTTTTCCAAGGATTGTCCCTTTTGTGAGGTAGCTGTCACAGAAGATCTGTAAGTGTGCTCAATACACACTGCCAGCTGTCCAGTTGTATGGGCTCAGGATCATACCAAGTGTCTCAGTATTTTTGTATCTCAGAGGTGGCGACCCTCACTGTGGACAAAGCAATTTGCCAACACTCTCAGCTTATTTCTGTCACTCACCATTTTCTATGGTAGTTTTATAATGATTGTGAATAATTCTGTATTAAATTTTATGATATTTCCCATTACAGCATTTTGCTGTGGCAAGAGGTTAAAAACCAGCCATCCATATAATATTATGCTTTTCATTATAGAATATGCAAACTATACAATAAGAGCAACACAGAATTTATGCACCCCTTCGGGTAATGATTTATCAACACTTTTGGTGCAGGAGGTATATGCCTTAACATTAACATTCAGAAGCAATATGTTTTAGGGTAAACTATACTTTAACTAAAGGTAATTCATTAGAAAATGAAGAATTCACTTGAGGAGTTTTTAACTGATTACTTGAACCAACTATTATTATTTCTGTATTAAAAAACAAGGTCTGTTTACATTCAAATGAGGCACAGTGTAGGTGTTCACTGTTTTAATACATCACTTGGATGTCTCATGCCACTACAGCAAACTAAGTCCATCCAGCCTCCTGTAAATAAAGAGCAAAATGTTCCCCAGGAGTATTGTAACCTACTAATCTCTTCTGCCCATAATCTGGTTTCTCTAGTAAACTTAAATTAGTTTTCCTATAAACTGTCTGCATAATCAGGCCTAGGGGGAAAGAAATCAATTGATTTACCACACTTTCTCTATTAAAAATGTTATTTATAGCCTCTGTTTTAAATGGGATATTGGCAGTCACTTTCATAAGATTATTTGTAATGAGCATCATCATATGAATATTTTTCTTTTATAGAATGCCTTTCATCCCAATGCATATATATACATACAACATTCCTGAAATGCAGCGACATCTGGGGTGAAAAGTAGCAATCAACTGCCACACAACAGTATGAGGGCTGGGCGAGACAGAGTATTTTGGATAAGAACACTGTTGTATAATAGATTTTTGATGGCCATAGAATGCTGGGTGAAGCTTCATTTTTTTAACATTATTCAGAAGACCCTATGTTGAATGGAGCTGTTCACTCCAGTTCCTCCGCACCGGAGCTAATTGCCACAAATGGGACATAGTGAAGCCCCTCCATCCCCCCCCCCCCAAAAAAAAGCAGGTCCTGCAAACTTGGGGAGATTTAATGGATGAAGAAGACTGAGCACCACCTCTGGATGGAGAAGCCACCGGAGGAGAGATTGTACCCACAAAAGGCATATCTATTTAAAGTACTTTTGTGGCTCTTGTCACCATGTAAACTAAGTGCTTCATAATTACCATTGTATTTGTCATTACAACAGCCTTCTGAGGTAGGGATGACCTAAGGACCCCCCCTTTTCCTAGGGAACTAGCCTCATGTCTACACTGAAAAACACCACCTCTGGCAGTGAGTCTCAGAGCCTGGGTCTACAGGCTTTGGTTTGTGCAATGTTGCTAAAAAAGGCAGCGTAGACATTCCCTCTCATGCTGGAGCTCAGGCTCTGAGATTTGCTAATGTGTTTTTTCCCCCCCAGCATATTCGTACCCTGGATGACTTGCCCACACTCGCACATGTCAGGTATAGAGCAGGAACTGGACTAGATCTAGAGCAGAGCAAATAGTTGATTTTTTTGGTTCGGTGGCCAAACTGAAAAATGTGGGAAATTATTTGGTTTATTTGAAACTGAAACTGAATTTGTTTTTCTTGACAAAACAAACCAAAAAATGGTTTGGGTCAAATGGAACATTTGAACATGGTTTTGAAATTAAATGTCAAAACAATTTGTTTGGGAAATATCAAAATGAAACGTTTCAACGTTTATGAAATTTAATTTGTCAGGTTATTTTTCAGGCAAGTTATCTCAAATTTGGGTCAGCGAATAGTTTCAGTGCCCTGAAAAATGCATTTTTTGGCAAATTTACTGTTCACCAATTTTTTTTTGTTTTAAATTGGCCAACTCTACCCAGTGCCTCAGTCTATAAACTGAAAATCAAGACCACCCTTCCTCCACACGGTCCATTTTAAAGCAATGTGTTTCTGCAGCACTCTCTAGATTAGGCTGTGGCATAAATGCCACAATCTAGCTCCTAATTATTGAGCTAATCTAAGCATAACGAGGTTCGTAATTTATGTTGTCAAACATTTTGCGAGAAAATTGACTATTGTGTTCTGTTCGTGTTTTTCATTAATATCGTGTAACTCGGCTTCCTCAAAGATTAAAATCTAAGATGAATAACTTTGTGCTCAGCTAGAGCACACCATTTGTTAATTCATCTGAGATCAGTAATGATTAAATGAATAATTTAATGTACCTCTATGCACACTTTTAAGCAGCTATAGTTTGTTCCACCAAATACACTTATTATTTGCAATAATACACAACAGTTGGAGAATTGGGGAAAGATAAAGACTTTTCACTCCTCTTTGGTTTTCTTTTGTGTTCTATTCTGTTTCCCTTAGTCAGCATCCATTATTATGTTTTCTCTTGAATAAATGATTTGATGTTGTTTGGGGTTTTTTATAGTCTCAGTATTATTAAACTTCTCACTATCTGTGTGGAATTTCCCTTTAGTTTCCATTGTATATATGTTCCTATGTTCCTAGTCAAGATGTGATTCAGATTATTTGTTTTAATAATTCTTTTTAAGGGAACCAAATCAACTTGTGGCAATCAGAGATTTATATTTTATACTAAAATAAAAACAAGAAGACTGCATAGATAAGGACATATTTTGCCTGGTAAGTTTCAAGACTCTTCCCAAATTACTCAGATTAAGGTTGCATTATAACATTTAAAATTATACACTGTATTATAGATGGGTGAACTATTCACAGCAACAATTTCTTTATTTTAGACCCTAATTCTGTTTGTGAATTATCTGAGAATAAACTTCATTGTTTATATATGTATTCATTATTTCAAAAATTTCAGTATATGCACTATTGCCAATTCTAATCATCCAAAGATCATGAGTTAGTCCTAAAAATCATGCGATTGCCTTACAAATCATGTGATTTAAACTAACAAATAAATAGGGTTCTCTTTATTTCCCCTCTGTTTTTTTGAGCTTTTGAGATGTACTTAGGTCATGTTTTCAAGCTTTCCCCTATACCCATGAGGTCTATAAACTTGCTATTTTTTAATGAAAGCTCAGATTCACCCTTAATTATGCGACTCCAAGAGCTGGAACTTTAAGAGTATCATGAGATTCACAATAAAATCATGAGAGTTGGCAATATTGCAAATAGTATATGTTACTATACTTCTCGCATACTGTTCACCATGTCTGTTGCTTTGAATCTTTACTGTTCTTAATATTCAGTTTGCACCGTGTGATTGATAACCTGGTGTGGTGCTTTTTGGGGCACCCATGGCTGTGAGTCACCTTGTTGCCACCTACATGAGTGAGACTTGCCTATGCCAGCTGGGTGTTAACTTCCTAACACAACCATCCTGTCAGCCACTCAAGCACTCTCCTCTGGGCTAGACCAGCCCCGACTTTGCCCAACAGGTTGACAATAGATGCACCCCATCCCTTGAGTCCCTTCAGAGTTTCCTCCTGTGGCATCCAGCCCCCAAGCACTGGATACCCACAGAAATCCCAGATCCTCCATTCCCAAAAGAACAGTGACCCCAGTTTACCAGTTTTTACAAGTAAAACAAAAGGAAATTTATTTAAGAAAGAATAGAGATTCAAATAGAAACATGTGAGAGTGATGGAAAGAAATGGTTACCTACAAAACAAAATCATAAAATATGAACTAGGGCCTATACTAATTAATAGATACGTACTTAGTTAGTTTTCTATCTAAAAAAGTAGATTCTCACTCCAAAGTTCAGACTTTTGTAGTGCTTGCTAGCCCCAGGGAGCCAAGACTCAGTCTCTTAGGAAGTCCCCCCACTCACTAAGGTACCTCCTCAGTGAATGGATGCAGAGTGTCTTTCTCCATCCTGTGATACACTGAATCCGTCTTTTGTTTATATTCCGACAGGACGATCCCCTCACTGTCATATCATTCCTCTTCACTTCCAAGTGGTTTTAATGTTTATAGTTTGTCTTTTATGGGTTTTCCATTGATTTTTCTGTGTTGTTGCAATGGTGGGTATTTAAGCAATACATTACATAATTGGTTACTCAGGGAGGGGTGAGAACTCCCTCCCATTTGAATGAGCCATCAGGAAACATATGACATAAGGACATTATTTTTACTACAGTTAAATTATCCCTTAAATAATATCATCTTGCAATGATTACGAATATCAACAAGTTGCAAGCCTTTGGTGAAGAACTCACATGCTACCCTTTATGGATAAATACTGTGGAGATAGTGTATTAGATATAATGAGTTTGTCAGGTCTGAGACAGGAGTTGCTTGTAAAGATAAGTGAATGTTTTCCCAGTTGGCACCAATGGATTTCTGTGTCACATCTGGTGTTTCTGCCCCTGGATTGGATGACCCCATAGCTCAAAGAATTCCCCAGATGGTGGAGGAAACCCTTGCAGCATGAGTAACTGTAAATGTTTATTCACACAAGAATTTGTGACAGTTTCCCTGAACATTTATGAACAAAAAAATAATTTATTCATGCTTTTAAGGAAAGTGAATAAAAGGGATTATCGACACCACTGAAGGTTGTTCAGTTAAAAAAATGTAGAGGCACCAAAAGTGGAATATATTTATTAACTGAGTAACTATAGTTATGTCTACACTGCAATTAGCTGACTTGGGCTTGCAAGGTTAAGGGGCTGTTTAATTGCAGTGTAGACATTTGGGCTCAGCCTGCAGCCCGAGCTCTGGGACCCTTTCACCTTGCAGGGTCTTAGAGCTCAGGCATCAGCCTGAGCCCAAGCTTCTATACTGCAATTAAACAGCCTCTTTACCCAAGTTATCAACAGGTAAGTATGCCCAGTGGTCTGTGATGGGATGTTAGATGGGATGGGATCTGAGTTACTACAGAGAATTCTTTCCTGGGTGCTGGCTGGTGAGTCTTGCCCACATGCTCAGGGTTTAGCTGATCGCCATATTTGGGGTCGGGAAGGAATTTTCCTCCAGGGCAGATTGGCAGAGGTTTTTCCTGAGGTTTTTCACCTTCCTCTGGTGCATGGGTCACTTGCTGGAGGATTCTCTGCAGCTTGAAGTCTTCAAACCACAATTTGAGGACTTCAATAACTCAGACATACGTTAGGGGTTTGTTATAAAAGTGGATGGGTGAGATTGTGTGGCCTGCATTGTGCAGGAGGTCAGACTAGATGATTATAATGGTCCCTTCTGACCTTAAAGTCTATGAGTCTATGAGTCTAAATTCTGTGAGCCTGAGTCAGCTGGTGTGGGCCAGCTATGGGTTCTTTATTGCAGTGTAGACATACCCTAACTCAAAAAGGTTCCTTCTCCCTCCCTTTAATAGTTGCCTCTGTCCCTGTTTTATCCCTAGCCTTGCAATACTTGTGGTTTTCTTAAAGACCCAGTACCTGGAGCCATGGGATTATCTGAGAATCTCAGTTTTTCTAAAAAATATAAGGTAGTTTCTAGCACTCAGGGCTACAGAAAAAAACTTGAAAATGTGATTCTCATGTTCAAAAACCAGAAACCAAAGCCCCACCCATTTTTTCTTTTAATATTAGAATTTTTAAACCAATCTCATGATTTGTGGAGGAGGAGCCAACACAGGATTTTTGAGCACTTGGGATTGGCAATACTGATTTATTCTCCAGCACAGTGTGTCTGTCAAATGGGATGGGAGAGTTTGCAGATGGTTAAGAGAACAGAAAATCTTGTACTTTATTTTTAAAGTGATCACGCAAAAGCTACAGCAATGGTTAAGAGTCATCTCTAATATCAAGGAAAGATTTAGATATTCATTTTAGTAAGAGGTTATCAGTGGATGGGGTAGCCTCAGTTGGGGCGATGAAGGGACTAGGTAAGTGTGGTGAGCTTTTCAGTGCTGGAATCAGTGAGAGTATGGAGCAGTTGGGAAAGGAAGTTATGACTGACTGTGGGAGGAATGTGTTCATTGAGGTTCGATGGGGTGGTCTCAGTGCGAGTGGGAAGAGCATAAGGAAGAGTGTGGGAGTGGGAGATGATCATGAGTTGTAAGGTCAGCAGGTAGAGACGGCCAGAGAAGAAGGACAGTCCTGTAGTTAGGATGCTAAGCTGGGACTCAGATTCTATTTCCGTGCTGCGTCACAGATTTCTTGTGTGACCTTGGGCAAGTCATTTAGTCTCCCTGGGCTTCCCCATCCGTAAAAAGGAGAGAATCATATTTCCCTACCTCACGGGGCTGTTGTGAGGATAAGTACATTAAAGTTTGTGCTCAGATAGTGTAGTGACAGGGACCAAATAAGTACTGAAAATAGAATTTGAGGGGGAAAGACTGATGAGTGTGAAAAGGGGTCACACTAGACGCAGTGACACTAGCTGTCATAGCTGTTGCCATTTATACTAGTTTGCAGTGTGTGAGTGCTGCCTCTGCACAGACAGGGACTGCCAGCTAGTGACCAGTGTTAGAGCTGTAGTTGGGGGGCACCAAATAGAAAATTAGTTTGTTGCACAACAGGGTGCCTGTACATTGTCTTATTCCCCCCTGACATTGCCTTAAAGCATAGAAGTTTAGCTGAACGAGGAGATTGGATTTTTGACGCGTGTAGGCTAACAATGATTATTAACACATAAAGGAAATGCATATTTTTTAAAACTTAGGGTCTAGCTGTCCTATGCACCTAACTCTGCTTGGTATGGGGAATTGGTGTAGGCATCTGGTTACGACTCCCTGATCGTGCACTGGACCTGCCACAGGATCAACTAGAACAGAATAGGGAATCCTAAGGGACTTGATACCAGTGGAGGATCTGCAGGGTGGAGCTCTTCTATCACTGTTTAAGTAAATTCCAAGCCTCACCTCCTGCCAGTACTGCTTGTGAGTCACCTGAGTAGAATACATGTCTGCCACTACTCAAAGAGAACAAAACCTTATTTACTTGTACTGTAATTGTTGTTCTTCGAGATGTGATGCAGACATATACTTCACGACCCACTCTCCCTTCTACATCGGAGTCTCCAATCTCGGATTCTGATGCAAAGAAATTGAGGAGAGTCGGGTTGATGCCACCCTTATATAGGCATGGGAGGGGCTACAAGGTCCAGAAGGTCCGAGCGTCACCCTGATGGTTACTGCTAAAGCAAAGTTCTCCAGCTTCAGCGCGCTGGGTGCATGCACACCTGAGTGGAATACACATCTGCACCCACATCTGGAAGAACAGTTACATTATAGGTAAGTAACCATTGTTTTATTTTAAAGTCAATAATTCGTTTTACAGGATTTCATCATTTTTCTGTGGTGTATTATTTTACACAGTTCAGTACTGGGCAATTTGTAGTATATTTTGAAGGAAATGTCCATGTCCCTTATCCAGCGTAGGTTTTTTGGTGTCAAATTATTTCTTGTATGAAGAATTGCTTTCCACACCCAGCATTTTTTTCCCCTAGAGGCAGCAATGTCAACAACCCTATTTGTCCGTCTGTATTTACAAATTGTTCTGGATTTGCACATTAATGTGATGCAGAATAACCTTTTACATCCACAATCCAAAGCTATATGCCTAACACAAGCAATGTCTAATAAATGCATCAAGGAACTTTGTATGTCGCCCCTGGCAGTACAGGTGCTGCCAAATAGTGCAGTTCCATGGGGTAAACAATAATCTTTTCATCTCTGGTTTAAGAACATGTATCTCCACTGCCTGCAAATGTCAGATTTTTAAGCAATCATGACAAATAGTTTGACATAGTCAGGCATTTTGACTGAAGTGTCTGTGGTCACTTACGTGCAAATCACATGGTTCATCAGCTGGGAAAAGACTCTGGGCCTTCAGCAGCTAGAGTATAAACTCTGACCACGGTACCCAACCGAGTCATTGTGCAAGTCTTTTCCTCCATGCAGGCCAGCTACTAGTGGGAGGCAGGATCACAGCACTTAGCCAGCATATTGAAGATAATAAATATAAAAGAATACATTTCTAACACAGTTAATTGGAATAATAAGTTCTATTCTTCATTCATGTGCACCACAGATGCTAGACCTGGTATCTATAATAATAGCACTGCTGCAATTACAAATTACTCAAGACAAGCAAAACCATTTCAGATAAGAAACAGCATCCCCCAACCACATCTTTACTCATATTCAGAATTTAACCTTATAAAAGTGGTTTTCAGCTTGAATAAAAAGTTCTAAATTAGGACCAGATGCAGAAGGTGCAAAGCATTTCCTAGGAAGGGGCTGTATATTTTGCAGGATCCAGCCATTGCAATTTTCTCATGTATTTCCAGTGAAAAGGAGTCCATTCATTCATTCATATGCATCTGACGAAGTGGGTATTCACCCACGAAAGCTTATGCTCTAATACGTCTGTTAGTCTATAAGGAGCCACAGGACTCTTTGTTGCTTAATTCATTCAGGGACACCTCCAGATTTTGATTGCTCGTTGGAACCAAGCTCAAACTTCCAATGGTTTGAGTTTTGTCTCTTTGAGGTTGGTAAACTCTGCGTTTATAGATAAAGATTTACAGTTTCACAGTAACTTGAGCATTATCATATTTGCAAGTTATTATATAATTTATACTTCATCCCATTTGAAGTGTTATGGCTTTTATATGATATTCATTATATATACTGTAGTACATCCATATAATATAACAGAAAGGAAGGACAGTCCAGTGGTTTAGGTGGTCAATGGGAACTTGGGAGCCCTCAGTTCAAATCCATGCTTTCCCATGCACTTTCTGTGTGACCTTGAAGAGTCACTTAGGCCATGTCTATGCTATGGCATTGCAGCTATGCCACTGTAATCCCATAGGGTAGATGTAGACTACAATGTCAGAAAAAGTTTTTCCATTGGTGTACGAACTAATCCTTGCCAAACAGCTGAAGCATTCTTCTGTCTACCTTGCTGTGTCTACACTGGGGGTTAGGTTGATGTAGCTGCAGCATTCTGGGCGTGATTTTTCACACCAAGTGCTGTTGCTATGTTGACCTATGTTTTTAGTATAGATCAGGCCTTGATCTCTCTGTACCTCAGTGCTCCGTCTGTAAAATGGGGATAATAGCACTTCCCTACCTCACAGGGGTGGTTCAGGATAAATCCATTACAGATTGTGAGGCATGCAGATGCTGTGGTAGTACAGGTCATAGAAGTATCTAAAATAGATTAATAGAATTGTTAAATTATTACTGGATATAGTAAATCTTTTTATTGAAACTAGAAATAGTAAATCTCTTTAATGGAACTGTAGAAACTGCAGTGTAACTACTATCTCAGTTACAGAGTTACAGCAGTGATTTTTTTGTCTCTATATAAACATAATCTCAGATTTATTTTTATATGTAGCTCCAAATTGGAGCAAAGTTTTTTTTTAACTTTTCATATGCTGTAGCAGTTCAATAAGAGACACTCTGCTGATGACTGGCTTTATTCATGACTCTGTCATGGATCCAGCATGACAGTTGAAAATGATGAGCAATGGCATGAAATAGTTGAAAATAATTCATTTTCTACCTATTGGCATGACAAGTCCTTGATAGAATAACAATGGCCCATGCCACTCTTTCAGGGTGCAAATGTCCTCATGACACCCTTTTGCACTTGTTCAGAAAAATTAGAACTGATCATATATGAAGGAGTCTGGCAACACCTGAGAGGAAGTTTTACGTGTACTTTACAAAAGATGGTGTTTGGAACCATTTTGATGCAAATTTGTATAGTCGAACAGACCCATCTTTCAGAGTAGCAGCCGTGTTAGTCTGTGATTTTTTTCCTTCTTCTTTTCTTTTTTCTCCTTTTTTTCTTTCTGTCTGCTTAAAAACAGCTAGGAAAGAGGTGCAAGTTTTTCTAGGAGGCTTGTTAGAAAGGACCCCCACTGTGAGGTACTTAGCAAGTGCTAGAAACAGGACAAACCAGTTTTCTTTGGTTTTCTCAGTATATCAGCAAACAGCAACTACACATTTGCAAATGAAAAGGTTTTGTTTCTTTTCTATCCAGTCTCTCGGGAATAGAGAGGGTTAGGAATTGGGGAAACCAATTCCCTGACTGCAAAGGGGTGTGGCCAGCACCAAAAAGCAACACCAGCAAGCCACACATAAAATTCACTGACTGCAGAGGGGTGTGGCCAGCACCAGAAGGCACTGTTCCCCATCCCAAGAAATTTCCCACCTACATGGCAGGTGAGGACACTAAGGCCTTCTTCAAAAAGGTTAAAAGGACCTGCCATGGGTACAGCATCCCTGAAGACCAGTACAAGGACTGGTCAGAAAAGTGGACTTTTGCTGTCTATAACAATTATTCCATCCCCATGCTACTGGGGGAAGACTTGGCCAACCATGTGCAGCTGGCCAAGAGGGGGGGAGTGGTCACCCGCGGCCAGGCCAAACAAGCAGGATTCCAGTTTGTTGTAAAACAAGGACTTTTATATAAGGACATCCTTTAGGCCAGCATCCTCAAACAAAAACAGGTTAAAAACATTCCTTCCACTGGGAGGGGATGGGCAAGGACGTTGCCAAGTATGTCCGCTCAAATGCATACAAAGTGTTGTTCAATGTCAAATATCTTGTTGTTTACATACTTAGTAGTATATGTGATAGTGCATGTGTTTTGTTTATCTGTTTATTTTACAGTTCTAGAAGGAAATCACCACCAGTAGTTCCCACTGTTGGCGATTTGGGGGGCGTGTCATAAACAGATAGTTAAGGGTTAAGGTCTGTTTTACCTGTAAAGGGTTAACATGTAGTACCTGGTGACCACCTGACCAGAGGACCAATCAGAGATAAGATTTTTTCAAATCTCTGTGGAGGGAAGCCTTTGTCTGTGTGAGAACTGTTTTTGGATTTAACAGAGGACAGTCATGTCCCCAAGTTCTCCTGGAGTAGTTTCTACTAATTAATAGTGAGTATTAATTAGAAAGGTGAATTAGTCTTATGATTTGATTTCTACATTTGCAATTGTGTGTTTGCTAAAGGAAATGCTTTATTCCTGTTTGCTGATATTGCTTTTACTGAGAAAAGGGGGAGAGGGGATTCTCTCCAGAGATTGATAAGGTTATACCCTATGAGTGTCCAGCTTGGGCTCATAGAGATTCTGTATTTTTATTTTTATTCTTTAATAAATTCTTTCTTTTCTTTGGACTTGGTTAATTCCTTCCCTTGGGGAAATTCAGGGGAAGGGGAGGGGGAAGTGGGCTGCTTCCCTGTGTGTGTGAGATTCAAGGCGTTTGAATCCAGGCACCTCTGTCTCCAGAGCAGGCTGGAGAGAGGGAGGAGGGGGGAGGTTCCTCCTCTGTGAATTGATCTGTGTTCCCAAGGGGGGAAACAGGGGTGTCCCGGCCCACGGAATTGACCGGGTGGTGGCAGCCGAAGGGGAGACCTACCCTAGGATTTTGGGGTGGGGGAAGACATGCGGGTCCTCACTTTGAAACCGCCCAGTTTCAAGTGAGGGTAGACTCCTGACAGATGTGCAGGTGTACGAGCCCCTGATGGTGTGTCTGATGTGATTAGGTCCTGTGATGGTGTCACTTGAATGGATATGTGGACAGAGCTGGCATCGGGCTTTATTGCAAGGATAGGTTCCTGGGTTAGTGTTTATGTTGTATGGTGTGCGGTTGCTGGTGAGTATTTGCTTCAGGTTGGGAGGCTGTCTATAAGCAAGGACTGGCCTGTCTCCCAAGATCTGTGAGAGTGAGGGATCATCTTTAAGGATAGGTTGTAAATCTTTGATGATGCGCTGGAGAGGTTTTAGTTGGGGGCTGTAGGTGATGGCTAGTGGTGTTCTGTTATTTTCTTTTTTAGGCCTGTCCTGTAGTAGGTGGCTTCTGGGTACTCTTCACAAAAAACAGATTGACAGAGCCAGAAGAGTACCCAGAAGCCACCTACTACAGGACAGGCCTAAAAAAGAAAATAACAGAACACCACTAGCCATCACCTACAGCCCCCAACTAAAACCTCTCCAGCGCATCATCAAAGATTTACAACCTATCCTTAAAGATGATCCCTCACTCTCACAGATCTTGGGAGACAGGCCAGTCCTTGCTTATAGACAGCCTCCCAACCTGAAGCAAATACTCACCAGCAACCGCACACCATACAACATAAACACTAACCCAGGAACCTATCCTTGCAATAAAGCCCGATGCCAGCTCTGTCCACATATCCATTCAAGTGACACCATCACAGGACCTAATCACATCAGACACACCATCAGGGGCTCGTACACCTGCACATCTACCAACGTGATATATGCCATCATGTGCCAGCAATGCCCCTCTGCCATGTACATTGGCCAAACCGGACAGTCTCTACGCAAAAGAATAAATGGACACAAATCTGACATCAGGAATCATAACATTCAAAAACCAGTGGGAGAACACTTCAACCTTCCTAACCACTCAGTGACAGACTTGAAGGTGGCAATTTTGCAACAAAAAAACTTCAAAAACAGACTCCAAAGAGAGACTGCTGAACTTGAATTAATATGCAAACTAGATACCATTAACTGTGGTCTAAATAAAGACTGGGAATGGTTGGGTCATTACACCAATTGAATCTATTTCCCTATGTTAAGTTCTCCTCACACCTTCTATGGGCCATCTTAATTATCACTTCAAAAAGTTTTTTTTCCTCCTGCTAACGATAGCTCATCTCAATTGATTAGACTCTGCCTGTTGGTATGCATACTTCCACCTTTTCATGTTCTCTGTATGTATAAATATCTCCTGTCTGTGTGTTCCATTCTATGCATCCGAAGAAGTGAGCTTTAGCTCACGAAAGCTCATGCTACAATAAATTTGTTAGACCCATCTTTGTACATTAAATAGATCCTCTCTTTAACCTAAAAGCACTCCTCAGCCTGCAAATATTGACACACAATTATTCTCCCCCCTTTCCCCTGCCAGTGGAGTGCCACGGATGTGGGGCCTGATAGTTTCACTTAATTTCATAGTGAATCAGAAGTAACAACACTGAAGTCAATTGAGTTATATTAATGTAAGAAATGGACTGAAGTGTAGAGGGGACTCTGCATTTGGAGTAACTGCATAAGACAATGGGTCCTAGGTTTGTTCAGTGTCTGATTATGCAATTTCAGTTTTGGGTACCATCCTAATCCTACTGATCCATACATGGTGTGTGGGTAAAATTTTCAGAAAGCACCTAAGTGACTTATGAGCCTAAGTCACATTTTTCACATAATTTAGGAGCCTAAGAGCTTATCTATACAGCCTTCCAGTTGGACTAAGGGGGTATGAATTGCAGCACACATCAACATGCTACGCTGTAACTTGCCTTGGACAATGGTGGCACAAACTAACATCTTCATTAAGGTAAACTTGGCTTGGTAGCTTCTAGTAGTTTGTGCCAGAAGCATCCACACGGGGCAGTTCTGATGCAGCAGTTTGGTGCTCATTGCAGTTCATACCCCGGTAGTTCACACTGCAGCACATAGCAGCCTTTCAATGAGACTTAGGCTCCTAAATCATGTAGGCACTTTGTAATTTTTTACCCTGTAGCTCTACATATGTTTCACATTTCTGTTGTGTCCATCTAAAGCACTGAAGCATTGTCCCTGTAACCATTTTTGCCTAGAAAAAACCTCAGTCAAAACTAAAGGCCTTCAGAATAGGACAGAGAGTACTAGAATTCAGAGATCTTGCAGCCTCATCAGGGAGTTAACTTTTGCTTGCTAATTGCTTTGGTCTCCTTGATCTCCTTCCTGCTGTGCTGCTTATAAGGCTGACTGATGATATCCTAGAAATGCCTTCTAAATGACTTCCTTATCAGTGACACATTCTCTTAGCTCCCTGGAGGGGCAAAGGAGAGAGACATTCTGTCATTTCCATGAGAATACAAAGAGTACCCCTCCCCTTCCAGAAAATTACCCACCAGCAGACCAAAATGCTGTGATTATGTCAGACGGTTATTTCCATGCTATTTTGCATGATGAAAATTATACCCTATGGATTCAACACGAGGCCCTGCTCTGGTCCCTTTGTGCAAAGCCTCTGGCACAAAAGGTCATGAAAGCAGTCAGATCTCCCCAACTGGGGATTCTCACAGCTAGTGTAGAGCTGGCCTAACTAGCCCCAGTGCTGCCCTCTTTCAGCCCCCAGAGTTGGAAGAGTTCTGGGGGTGTTCCCCAGGCAGAGGGGGTATGGCCAGAGTGCTGCTATGCTCCAAAGATACCTAGCTAGCAGAGGGCATCTGGAGGGTGTCCATTAAGCAGCCTTGATGCTACTGTAAACTGTGCAATCCAGCCCTTAGTTGACCCCAAATTGGGTAGCCACAGAGACATACACCATCAGTTGAAATTATGATGACATAATAATCAGTGTATTAGCCATTATGGCATCACTTCTCATTTGGGCTAATACATTGCAATGCTGCAGAGAAGAAATTTAAAATTTATGTATGAGAAAGTCCCACCGAGAGCAGCACAGAGGCAGGGATTGGGAATGAAAACTGTCTACTTACTCTGTGCTTGAGATCCAGCCCAGGAATGGGGACTGGGACAGAGAAGAAGAGAGTTACTGGGCCAGAGGCCTGCCTAACTTGCAAGGGCAGCCAATGTTAGTCCCCCACAGCCTGTAAACAGCTAAGACTACCTACCCCGGCAGGTGCAGCGAGCATGGGCAGACAGTGTTCAGAGGAAGGAAGTCAGCTGCAAGGCGGTAGAATGCAGCAGCATATGGAGATACAGCAGGGCCGGATTTTGGAACTGTCTGGGGTGCTGGGCTTGGGGGGGCACCGGGCTCGAGCGACAAAAGGGAAATCAACATCAACTATCAGGTGGAAGATCCTCATGGACAATGTTACAAATCTGACCATGAAGCTGCTAAGTGACACTCTCTGGGAGAGCTGCATTGACAGCAAAAGGCCAGTGAGGTACCAAGTGACTGAGGTTTATGATGCCCTGATGGAACTGGCACAGTCGAGTAAAGCTGAGGCCAGAATCTGACACAAGGTACAAAGCCTGGCAAACCAGATCACTGACTTCAAATTTCTGCATGAGATCCTGTTTCAAGTAAACGTTATATGCAAGGCATTACAAAACTCATTTGATGGACATCACAACCATTATTACTTTGAGGAGAAGCTGTCTTGATTTCTCTGTGGCCTACAGAGACAATGGATTTGAAGATGCCATCCCTGCTGCGAAAGAAATGGTGGAAAACTTAAGAGTTGAGCCTGTCTCCAACTAAACTTGTATTCATCAGGTAATAATTGGAGATATACCAATCTCCTAGAACTGGAAGGGACCTTGAAAGGTCATTGAGTCCAGCCCCCTGCCTTCACTAGCAGGACCAATTTTTGCCCCAGATCCTTAAGTGGCCTCCTCAAGGATTGAACTCACAACCCTGGGTTTAGCAGGCCAATGCTCAAACCACTGAGCTATCCCTCCCCCCTCAGAAGAAGAGACAGTTTGGTTAACAGGGCAGCAATGAGGTGATGGGAAGCTCATAAGAAAAAATCAAGATAGAGTTTTTTTGCTCGCTTGTTGACACTGCTTGAGTGTCCATTGAAGAAAGATTCGGACAAATGAAGCACCACAAAAAGGTCTGGGGTTTTTGGTATGATATTAGTAATCTGCCAGCAGACAGAAAAACACTCTTGAACAATTGTATGGAGCGTCACTGGATGCTGACACATGGGGAATGTTTGGACATCAATGATAAGGACCTCTATGTCGAATTGGACAACAGCCATCACATTTTCCACGGGAAGCATTCTCCACTCCAAGTTCTCCAATTCATTCATGATGCAGAGCTGAAGGACAATTTTCCTAATGTGTGGATAATTTTGAGGAGTCTGCTCACCCTGCTGGTCACAGTTGCGAATGGTGAGCACAGCTTTTCAAAGCTCAGGCTCATTAAAACATATCTCCAATCAACGATGGCTGATGACAGACTGACATTGCTTGCTTGAAAATGCCATTGGCCTGTCTTTGGATCTCTCTTATGCTGTGCTTCAGTTTGCGAGGGCAAAGGTGAGCAAAGCATCCTTTTGAACTAAAGGACTAGGGTTAACGTTCTAAAGCTGTCACCTACTGTCACACTATTTAATACCGGCCCACCCAATGTTGGTGCACAATTCAATTTCCTGATCTTAGTGCATTTCAGTTATTCTTAAAATTAAAAAGTTTCTATAAGCTTAAAGGAAACCAATTTTTTCATTTGCTTATATCTGCATGAATAAATACAGATTTACAGATCCCAGTGTACAAATTTATCATCTTACATGACAGGGATAAACATGCATGCAAATTGTGCATCGAAGTCGTGAAATGGGCTATAAATGCAACACAAAATAAGGTATTCAAAAGTTCCTCACCTGGGACTCCATTTGGTTTAGGGCTGGCCCTGAGATACCTGAGTTGTTCCCTTCATAGTAAAGGAGAGTACGCCATTTTGCTTCTCAGCCAGAGAACCACTCTGGAGTCCCTGCCCTGAAGTCAGGACTCCCAGGCTCTCAGATCCCGATCAGCCCTTCAGACAAGTTCCAAGGAACAGGGTAGGTGAGCTGGCAGCAAATTAGGTAGGTTGCCATGAGAAATTAATTGAAATCTAACTGTCTCCACAAAATGTTTCAACAAGTCAGCAAGTTCTAATGAAAAACTGTTTCATCCAAATATTTCCAATCAGCTCAGACCATAAGTAGAGCTGGGTGAAAGCTCTTGGATGACTAGTTTATTCACCAAGCAAATGGAATTTCGAGACAAATATAGCAGATAGTTTGGCCAGAAAAAAAATATTTATTTTTAAGTTGAAACATTGTTTCAACATTTTGAAATCTAGCTAGATTTATATATTTTTAAAAAAGGTAAAAAACATTCAAAAATGAGAAAAGAAAAAAGTTTCACGTTGAACAAATTTTTTGTCGGTCTTTTGGCAAGAAAAAAAGATTTCTGCTTTTGATCAACCCAAAACATTTTTGGGAGGATTTTAGTTCAGTCACCAAACTCCTCCAAAAAAATCAATGATACGCTGACCTCTAGTCACAGGGGCTGTGTTTATTTATTTACTTGGCCATGTGGTGTAGGTACCATGCACTAAGAATCCAGTTTTGTTTCAGCAACCAGCAAGCCAAGGGTCTTCAGCCCAATGTCCATTAAGAAATCAAGGTCCATTGGTTCCAAGATAAGGCACAGGGTCACCAAGTAGAGAAGGAGTGAGTGGACTCTAGCACAGCTCTTACCTCTAACAATTTAAACTATGTATTACCTATAAATAGATGATCATGAGGCCTTTCAAATCTACCTTTTCTGAAGATAGGTGGAGTCTATTTTTTTTCTGTACAAGTCCTCAGTGTTGTTCAGCAAAGCTCATTCTGCAGGGCAGAAAATGTCTTTCTGGAAGTGAGGAGTTCAGTGCTCTATTACTGGATCCAGGACTTCCCAGAGTTGCACAAAACGTAGCTAGGCCCTCTTAAGGTGGCTAACATAGATACAACTTGTGACTCGGTTGAGAAAATTTTAACCAGTGTCACCGAGGTCAGAATCTGGCCCATAGGCCAGTCTCTCTGACACTCTTGATTTCTCCTACATCAATGTAACTCAAGAATAACTGCATTGATTTCAATGGAGCCTCACCGATGTGAAACTGGTGTCAGGGCCAGCTCTAGTCACCAGCATTCCAAGCACGTGCTTATATGGGCCGGGGGGAATAACTCATATGGGGGAGGAATAGCTTAGTGGTTTGAGCATTGGCCTGCTAAACCCAGGGTTCTGAGCTCAATC
The DNA here is from genome assembly GCF_020497125.1 of Mauremys mutica. Taxonomy (NCBI): domain Eukaryota; kingdom Metazoa; phylum Chordata; order Testudines; family Geoemydidae; genus Mauremys; species Mauremys mutica. The sequence continues at coordinate 271,815,068 of NC_059073.1, forward strand.
CTTGAGGGGAACATTGGGGGGGAAGGATTGCTCAGTGGTTTGAGTATTGGCTTGCTAAACCCAAAGTTGTGAGTTCAATCCTTGACAGGGCCACCTAAAGATCTGGGGCAAAAATCAGTACTTGGTCCTGCTAATGAAGGCAGGGGGCTGGACTTGCTGACCTTGCAAAATCCCTTCCAGTTCTAGGAGGTAGACATATCTCCACTTATTTATTTGGGGCAGCACTCCAGCTTTTTTTTTTTTTTTTGCTTCAATGACTGCACTTTTTTTTGGTTTGTTTGTTTTGCTTCAGTGGCGGCACTATGGCTTTTTATTTTTTTTGTTGCTTGGGGTGGCAAAAAATCTGGACCTGGCCCTGACTGGTGTGAAAGGAAGATAGAATAGAACCTCCTTAATTCTCTCTAGGGGGCAGCAGTCCCAGTGGGCTCTAAGGTTCTGCTGCTGCATTCTGCAGTCGCTGCAGTCTGTGTCTGGTTTTCCAAGGGAGGACCCAGATAAAACACATTATAGTAACAAAACAAATTAGTGGCTGATGCTATGTGATGACAGTTATGAAGCCCTCACAAAACAAGCCTTTATTAGTAGTAGTAAGTAATAGTAGTCATAAGTTCAGGCTTAACTAAGTGAGCCATTAAAAGTGGAATGCTGAAATGAAATGAACTGAATGACAAAGTAAAACATGCCTAAGGCAATAAACAGGTTTTTTAATTTGTTTAACTTCCATCTCTCTGGTGTTTGCTGTAAAGAATGAGGTGACAAAAGAATCCTCACTAAATTCTGAAGTCTGAATGCTAAATAAATTAGTAATCACAGCAGCACTACGCACAGCCTCTCCATCTTTCCCAGTGCTAGTATTGCTATTCCTCTTCAACTTTGCCTTTTGCTTTGCCATTACTTAGAGCAGCGTCAGTCCCTCCAGCTGCATGAAGTCAAAGAGGGTTTCATTTCAATAAGGTCTTCAGGGCTTAATCCCATATTTTTAACACAATCAGGGCTCCGTCCCGGCCTCCATTCTGGCAACACAAAGCAGGCAGAAAATAAGCATAACAAGCTGCTTGTGGATTTGCCTGGTCGAGGGGGAATCTTCAGGTGGGCGTATAGCTGGATCTATGCCATCCCTTTCCCAGCATATGGGGGAGACATGCTGAGGCACAGGGGGCATGGCTGTAGCAATGCTCTACTCCGGCAATCCCTGGCTGACAGAACAGCCAACTAGAGACTGCAGGCTGCAAATTGCAGTAGGGTGCAATTTATTCTGGGAACCAAGGTGGCCCCAAGATTAGAGTGTATGTGTGTGGCGGAATGAGCATAAAGTTAGTTTACAGCCACCTTTCCCCTTCCTTTAAAGCCACCTTCCCCCAAAATTAGCTAGACCAGAAGATCCAGCCCATAATTCAGGATTATCAGATTTTTTTATCCCCTTGAAAAATAAAACAATATCTATTTGTCAATATAGTTGTAGCGGAGTTGTTATTTAGTCCATTTTTATTCAGTTATATTTCTTATAATTTAAAACTTGACTTACTTTCCATAACCTCCTACAGTAGAACCTCAGAGTTACGAACACCTCGGAATAGAGGTTATTCATAACTCTGAAATGTTCAGAACTCTGAACCACGTTATGGTTGTTCTTTCAAATGTTCACAACTGAACACTGACTTAGTACAGCTTTGAAATTTTACTATGCAGAAGAAAAATGATGCTTTTAACCATCTTAATTTAAATGGAACAAGCGCAGAAACAGTTTCCTTACCTTGTCAAATCTTTTTTTTAAACTTTCACATTTTTTTAGTCGTTTACATTTAACATAGTACTGTACTGTATTTGCTTTTTTTCTTTTTGGTCTGTGCTGCTGACTGATTGCATACTTCCAGTTCTGAATGAGGTATGTGGTTGACCGGTCAGTTAGTAATTCTGGTGTTCATAACTCTGAGGTTCTACTGTATCGTCTTTGTGGAAAATGTGTGTGTGTGTGTGTGTATCTGAACACTGATGAAAAGCAATATTTGAGGTGTAAAGGTATCTATGGCTTTCACACAGCATTTATTAAAAAAGACTATCAAATATTGTAAATAGCTATTTCTGCCGGGATGTTTCGGAAAGTTAAGCAAGAAAACTGTCATAATGGCTTTCAAGGATTTGCTGAAGGAGAAAAACAGCATTTTATTAGTCAAATTTCTTTAAAATGCTGACTTAGTTTCAAAATCATTTTCTATTCTTATCGACTGAGTTTGCCCTTGCTGTGCTAGAAATCGTACAGTTGAGCTTTATAATAACTGTGAAAATGGATTTGGGATTTCTTAAGCTAGCAGATCTAAACCACAATAGTAGTTGCCATTCTAAAATAAATAAATAAAACAAACTCCCTGCATCAACAGTTTCTGCTGTTAAAAAACAAATTCAAAACTTTAACAATCAAGATCTAAATACTTTGAACATTATGATAAAATGGAGATGAAATTATTTTACTTCATTTATTAATGAGCGAGATCATTGTAGCCTAGGAAGGGCTCTGTACTATTTCACATGTAACTAACAGTTTAAATCCACTTAGGCCTGGCATTCTGGGAACTACACAGTTTGAAAAAAACAGCTCTGATGTGGTCAGTTTATTAGGACAACATGAACTATCACATTCTAGGCCAAATGAAGATGGTACATGGGAAGAGCTAAAAGGACATCATGAAAAACATTTCAATAATCAGTCCTGTTCATAGTGAAACCGTAGAGTCAATACAGGAATTGTGAGACTGATACAGAGATTCTAAAGTGAATGATTATCCTAATCAGCATACTGTATTTTGAGGAAAAAAACCAAACCAAACAAAAAAAAACCTAAAAGAAAACAAAACAAAATCTAGGGTAAAAAGACACCGTTGTGTTCTTTGCCAACAAAACTCTGGGGTTATAAATGACACCAAGATTTCTGAGAGCACACCCGTCCTCTAGTCCTCCAAGGTCCTCTATTTGTCTGAAGAATAGATTCAGCTCTGTCAGCAGTAGTGCAAGCTTCCCCACTCTGGACCTGATTCAATGAGGTGCTGAGTACCTTCAACTCCCATATACTTCAATGTAACCATCACACCTCACTAAGCCAAGGTCATTGCCCCATTACTGGAAATCACTCTTGAGCTGGAGCGTGGGGTGCGGAGAGTAGTTCGATAGGCATGCCTATTCTGTTCCTGTCCTCTTCAATTAGGCTATTCCAACAAGATTGCCAATATATGCTGGTGTGGTTTGGTTTTGGACACTTGCCCACTGCAAACTGAATTGGGACTCGTAGTCTCATTTCACATAGTTAACTTATTACCTATGACATGGTACAAACTTAAGTTACTATTGTCTATACTTGATTTGAACTAGTATTGTAGATGTGGAGGAAAAAGCTCTATCCTGTTATTACCCTATTCTGAGCCACCCAGCTCAACAAAGCTTTGAGCACTGTGTGGTTTTCCTTATGGTGGAATTTGTACACACTAGAATTTACAGGTGACATCTTAATTAAGCAATGTGACAAAACGTATTCTGCTACTGATGACTGAATATGGCCCATTTTAACAGATATATATGCACATAGCATGGAGGTGAATGTGTATAGAACAGCCATCTTGGCTCAATCCAAGCAATGAATTGGCTAATGACATGGTTCACTCCTCTCCTCTTTTTGTGAAACTGAGTTCTGATTCTTCAACTGCTCCATTTACTTCAGTGGGAATTCTACATATAGAGCAGCTACAGAATTGGGCCAAGTTCTGCTCTCATTGTAATTAAATGGTAAAACACCAATTAAATGCAATGGGTGCATGGTTGGGCCCTTAGAGAAGGAGGTAAACAAATACACCAATATTCAAGTTAGTGCTACTTGAATAAGAAAAAAAATACTGTGAATAATTTAGGAAGAGAAAGAGTGCCATAGTTGATCAACCCAATGGTTCTCCGACTCCAGTATCCTGGCTAACAGTACCCAATACAAGATCTTCAAAGGAAGGTGTAAATCGGACAATTATGGAATAATCTTCCTCTGGAGGAAGTTTTTCTCTAATCCCTTCAGTTAGTGGTTGGCTAATGCCCTGAGGTGTGAATGTTTAAGTGTCTTCTAAAAATATTATTATTCTATCTAATGTAATTGTGGATATTCTCCTCATTTGTATAAAGGTCTAATCCTCTTTTTAATTCCTACAGAGCTCTTGACCAGAATGATGTCCTGTGACCAAGCGTTTGCTTGTTACTTGTTTTTATGTCTTTGGCTGTTAGCTCTTAAAAATCCCTCTTAGCCCTCCTCATTTCCGGCATGTATTTTACCAGCTATTTTGTACACATTGCTGTTGGCTTCACCAGGGTTGAATTTCCACTTTGTGAAGCTGACCTATTGTCATCAACCATGTATGACCCATTTATAAGTCATATAAGGCTGTAACACAAGGACCTTCAGGCCTCAGCCCTGTATGACATTCAATTTAGCATAGCTTGGTATGAAATGGTATGGTATTAATGATGTCTGCAGCTACTAGATAAGTTGTATTTAACCAATAGCTTGACCTTAAGTCCGTTAAATATTAAACAAGAGTGGTATGTGATGGTAAAAGGTGAAGTGAGGTACCACAAAAATATACTTATGGAATTTTAGGGAAAGTTTAAAAGGATGTTGAGCTGAACCAAAACTTACATGTACCAACTGCAGGTGTACCATGGCACCTAACTAATGAAAATGCTAATGAGTATAATGTAATCGACTAATTGACCTACTGAAGATAGGGACCCCAATATTACTGAGGTGTGGAAGTATATGTAAGGAAAGAAGGTTGAAACTATCACTAAATATGTATAAGATATGGATGGTGTTACCAACCCCCCCTATAAAAGTTAAGGCCCAGCATGTGGTTACATTGGAACGTGTCAGCCTGATGACCACACATGGTGTCATGTACTGCAGATCTCAAACCCAGGGTTGCTGAGTGAGAGCCTTAACCGATTAAATGAGGGAATTGAAGCTAATGCCCCCAATCAGAGGCTATAACCATTGACTCAGTGGGGTCAGGTGACTAGCAGCAGACTATTGATTGGACACCACCAGGAGTAAAGCTTCTCTTTCCTTCCCACTCCTTGTCTGAGCAACTAGTTGCTAGGTCTGCTGCTGACCAGAAACACAAGACAAAGTTTCTGCCTCCTGAAAGGAGACTCAAAGAGCTTGGCTTGTGTAGCCTAGCCAAAATTAGGCTGAGGGGAGATATGATTGCTCTATATAAATATATCAGAGGAATAAATACCAGGGAGGAAGAGGAATTATTTAAGCTCAGTACCAATGTGGACACAAGAACAAATGGATATAAACTGGCCATCAGGAAGTTTAGACTTGAAATTAGATGAAGGTTTCTAACCATCGGAGGAGTGAAGTTCTGGAATAGCCTTCCAAGGGAAGTAGTGGGGGCAAAAGACATATCTGGCTTCAAGACTAAGCTTGATAAGTTTATGGAAGGGATGGTATAATGGGATAGCCTAATTTTGGCAATTAATTTGTCTTTGACTACTAGTAGTAAATATACCCAATGGCTGGTGGTGGGATGTTGGATGGGGTGGGATCTGAGTTACTGCAGAGAATTCTTTCCTGGGTGTCTGGCTGGTGAGCCTTGCGCACATGCTCAGCTGATCACCATATTTGGGGTCGGGAAGGAATTTTCCTCCAGGGCAGATTGGCAGAAGCCCTGGGGTTTTTTTGGCTTCCTCTGCAGCGTGGGGCACGTGTCACTTGCTGGAAGATTCTCTGCACCTTGAAGTCTTTAAACCATGATTTGAGGACTTCCATGGCTCAGACACAGGTTTGATACAGGAGTGGGTGGGTGAGATTCTGTGGTCTGCGTTGTGTGGGAAGTCAGACTAGATGATCATAATGGTCCCTTCTGACCTTAAAGTCTATGATTCTATGATTCTATGTTGTTCTTGTTTCCTGCTCCTTGCTCCTGTTAACACACCTGGTTCCTGCTTTCTCATCCTAACTCCAGTTTCTGACTCAGCTTAACCCTTGGTGTGGCTCCTGACTCTGACTCTGATCTTTGGTGTGACTTCTGACATGAACCCGCACTTTGTCCTTGGTTCTGACCGCTAGGTCAGACTGCCCTAATGTGGACACTGTCTTGTGGCTTGCCTCACCTATTCTGGGTTTCCCCACAGAGATGTGCAAGTGCTGCATATTTTGTATTGATTCCGTCTCCTTTCCTATGTATCAATGTTTGTGATCTTGTTTGTTTTGATAATAAAGTTTATAACATTAATAGAGAATACGTAGTTAATTTTTTCTCATGCGATCCTCAAGGTTTTCATTCTATTGATAACTTTATTACTGTACCTGATTCAGAGGCAGAACCCTTTTGAACTAATATGTAGTAGGTAAAAGTAAATAGCCTCTTATCAGTATGGCCACACTGTTGTGCACTGTTGAGCTTTTTGAATCTTGCCCATTTAGCCCCCTTGCTTTCCAGCTTCCTATGCAATGTGTTTGCGGTGCTAGCCTGGGACTTAGGAGACCTGGGTTCCCTGTTCCACCACAAGCTTCCTGTGTGACCTAGGGCAAGCTACTTAGATTGCCTGTGCCTCAGTTCCCCATCTACAGACTGAAATAGCACTTCCCTGCCTCATGAAGGTGTTGTGATGATAAATGCATTAAAGACTGTGAGGTGCTCAGATACTATGGGACCAGGGACCATATAATGAGCCAAGATAGATACACATGTTAAAGGTTTATGCTGTGTTTAAGTAGGCTCCGTGTTGAATCTAAGCATTTTTATTTTACTTACTTTTGATTTTAGATTCCTTTTGGCTAAATTCATTTTTTAATTTTTAATTCCCCTTTTTAATGTTTAGTAGCACAGTCCTACTTGTTTATATGATTCCTCCCCTGAGGATATTGAACTAAATTGTATCATAGTCACTATTGCCTAGTGGCTCAACTGTAGTTATTTTTGGAACTAACTCACATGAGTTACATGTAGGGCTAAGTAAAGAATATATCCTCTCCTCTCACATGCTATAGCACGAGCTGCTTCAAGAATCAATCAATTAGAGTGTCAAGAAATTGCTTCATTAAATGTTATCTTCTTGTGACATTGGACCACTATATATGAGGGTAAGCCTTCCACTATTACTATTTTATTAAATGTAGCTGCCTCTTTGATTTCTTTGCTGAATGGTATGAGGTAAAAGCTGTAATAATTTATTTGCCAAGTACTAGTTGGCCATATATTGAGCTGTTAATTTAATACAAATTATTGTTCACAAATACACTATTTGTCAGTTAATAAAAATTAAACAAATAGATTATTCAGATATTACTCAACAATCTCTAATTCAGAGACTGATAAATTATTCAGTGAATACCAACTTGTAAACTCAAATCTTACCTAACTTCTTCACTTGAATTGCAAATCAAATATTCTAAGATATGAGTGATTCTATATGTGAATTGCATATTTTTAATAGTAAGGTCCATAAGCAACAAGAGATTCTTTATCCCCATGAGTAGAGTCAAGTAAGATGTATTTCTAATATGGCCTTTAGTCTAGTTATAGTGATTTACTGAAATCATTATTTTGAATAAAAATTCTTATTAGACAGAGCATTTATATTGCTATCCTATCTACACCTTTAACCACCGTCATTACAGTGTTACTTGTGCCTTGTCAGTGTTTCTGTGTTAAACAGTTCATATGACTAATTAAAATGTGAGTCTAAATTCTATTTATTACTTCTGTTATCTTTCTTATAGCACACAGACATAACATGTTTATGGGCACTGCAAGCTCATCTAATTTAATATTTCTCTAGTAAGTGAAATGTCCTCATCAGGCAGCAGCTGCCCTTGGAATAATACTTTTTTGTTTTTAATTTAGCCTGCTAGATTTTAACTAATTCTACCCATGTCATCTTGCTCTCAGTCTGGAGAGATGAGTCTTTCCATGGGTGAAATGTACATATGGAAATGTTAATTTATGTTTAGTGAAAAAGAGGAGAATTGTGAATGTGAAAAAAACAAAACAACTATTTTGTCCCCATTCCAAGAGAAAAAAACAGAAAAGGGGAAATTTTACTGGGAGAATTCCACATGGTTTAGGTTTTGACACTCAGTTGCATTCTCCCCTCCTTTGGGTGGTGTCACTGACAGCAGATAAGAAGCAAGGGGCATAGTCACACAATCATACTTGGATCCTCATGAAACTATGATCCCTATGGATCTTCTTGGTTCATTATTATACAGCCAGTGCTTTTCCTTTTACCTTCATATCCCCCACACCTAGAACAGGCAGCACAGTGCATCACTTGCTACATTCCTCCAGCCTACTGCAGTGCACTGGTTGGCCTCTTGATGAGAGCACTGAAGTCACAGATGTGAAGTTAATGCTGCAAAGTTTAACATTGACTTAGGCTGCAATTTGTTGCATAAATTCAGGCAATTGCTTTTACAACATACCACGCATCATGTCTCCTCTTTAGCATCACTCCACTCCATACCCACTGCGCAGTAGGCCACTTCCACCTTGATTGGATTGGCCTTGTTAGCACAGACACTCACTTGGTAAGGCAACTCTCATTTTTTCATGTGCTGTAATATATATACTGCTTACTGTATTTTTCACTCACTCCAGGATAAACTGGGTTTTAGCCCACGAAAGCTTATGCCCAAATAAATTTGTTAGTCTCTAAGGTGCCACAAGGACTCCTCGTTGTTTTTGCCGATACAGACTATAATGGCTACCACTCTGAAGCCTGCCCTAACATGGATATTCTAAAATGTGTGCTAACTGCCCATGGCGGCTGGTGCCACGTATGCAATACCGCTACCATCCTCCAATGCAACATTTGCTTGGCATTATTGTCAAGTAATTGGCTTATGTTTTCTCTCCTCCTTGCCACAGAACAGAGCAATACTGATTATGATTGAAAGTAACTTGAAAGTAGGGGCAAAAGAATAATGATTTAGGATATATCCTCACAATTGCACAATCCCTCAGAAGCACATAGTGGAATTTTTTGTGCTATAAAAACAACAGAATTTTCTTTGTCTTAACTTGTACTGAAATATCAGCAACATTCTGGAAGTCAATGGAAGGCTTTGGATTAACCCCCTAGCAATCAAATGACAAACCATAGGTAACCATTTTAAGATCAATTGATCTGATCTTTTAAAAAAATCCTAATTAAGTTGCGTTTTCATCAACATCAGGCAGCATTCAGGGATAGACTGTAAGCACCAATCTCTTTTGCAGCTGCCAATTTTCCTTTGATTGGAAAGATTTTATTCCTCTTCTATAGACTAAATAAAATCCAGTAATTTTAATGCCATTTAAAAAAAATGAAATCAATGAAATGTCTGACATGTCATTTTCAAATTCTATTCTGTAAAAGATCTTGTACCACTCTCATTACTGTAGTATCTGACTGCCGTAAGTGCATTAAGCAGTCTGGCTAACATCATTTTATAGGTGAATGAATTAAAAATACAGTTTGCTCCAGCCAGAAAGTCTAAAACAATGATATAAAGCAGCCTTTTGATTAACTCAGTTATGTCCACGGACTTTCTGGGAACTGAAGTGTTCCTCTTACTTTTTAAAACTGTGCTTCAATATATTGTATCACTTGTTTTGGCCTTGAGGGTCACAAGACACTTTTCTCTGCAGATGCAGTGGACCTGTTTTGAAGGACTGAGTCCGTAATGAACTGCTTGATATCTGCTTTCAGGTCCTTCAACCTCTGAAGGCCCTTATACCTCAGCAGCTTGGTCCCACTCCAGCAGGAGCCTGGGATTTCAAACTATCATAGACAAGTCCAGGAGGAAGCAGTTTTGTGATGAACGTATGGTGAACATTCTGGACAAGGCCGACCAGCAGGTGCAATACCAAAGGGAAAGACTCACAGCAAGTGGAAAGGCACAGATAGGCTGCAGAGTATGATGACAGAATTGCAACATGTGAGGAGACACTGGCAGCACTGTTGCTGGAACAGAAACGTTGGTTGAGGGGGGAAGATATAGTGGAGGAGAAACACCTGTTTGAGTGGCAGGGTCTTGCTGCACCTGCACCACGTCCTGAATCCTCTCCGCAGTACCATGTGCTGCAGATCAGGAACACCTAGGACAATTCCATGGAGAAATATAGCTTTCTTCAAAAGGTCTAGACTCACTGCTTGTCCTCCCAAGTCTGTGTGACTATGTGATCCCACCAGTCTGCTTGTGGCCCTGCTCCAGAAGCACTGGTCTATGTAGTAAGTGTCAGAGAATGTATTGAGAGTTGTGAGCAGCATTAACCTGTTCAACTCTGCCCTGTCTATATTGTCATCCTCCTCCACCAAAAGTAGCCTTTGGTATGTCAGAAAATGCCACCAAAATGTCCATCAGCATCTCATGGATGCTCTGCCTGTTTCCTGCAATAGCTGTGAAAACCGAAGCTAGACAAGTTTTTTAAACGGTGACTCCTTTGTGTTGCTAACTCTGCTAGCTGGGAGATTGCAGACCCAAAAGACAGGTTGTGTTCGCAGGCTGACAACTTCCTGTAACATGCAGGGTGGACATTCAAGTTTTCCCACACTGTACCATGAACAAAGAGCTAGAGTGGCTACAGCTGGGAAGGGCGCTAGGAAGTCTGGGATAGGCTGGTTTGATAATGCAGGGTAAACTTCTGAGTGCAGGTGTGAGACCTGGGTTCATAAATTCTAAACCTAGGTTCCATATTCATATTGAATGCCCAAATCCAGGCTTGCAAACACCAAGCAAGCAGACTCAAGTCCCCTGTCCCTGGTCTTACATTGCAGTGTTGACATCCCCTAAAGCAGTGTTTCTCAACCAGGGGTAATGTGTACCCCTGCCTGTACGTAGAGGTCTTTCAGGGGGTACATCAACTCATCTAGATATTTGCCTAGTTTTACAACAGGGTACATACAAAAGCACTAGTGAAGTCAGTACAAACTAACATTTCATACCAACAATGACTTGTTTATACTGTTCTATATACAATACACTGAAATGTAAGTACAATATTGATATTCCAATTGATTTATTTTACAATTATATGGTAAAAATGAGAAAGTCAGCAATTTTTCAGTAATAGTGTGTTGTGCAACTTTTGTATTGTTATGTCTGATTTTGTGAGGTGAATCTTGGGGGTACGCAAGACAAATCAATCCTGAAAGGGGTACAGTAGTCTGGAAAAGTTGAGAGCTACTGCCCTGAAGAGCCCAACCAAGATCAGAGCCCCATGATGCTAGGCACTATTCAAATATCCAGCAAAAGACAGTCCCTGACCCAAAGAGCTTGCACTTTAAATAGATGAGGTAGCTAAAGACTTGGAAAAAGGAAGTATTATTATGCCATTTTATAGATCAGGGAACTAAAACAGAGAAAGATTAAAGTGGCTTGACCAGAGTCACACAGGAAGTCTGTGGCAGAGCCATTCAGACTATAACCAAAAAGTTCCAGATGGTAAAGAACATTTGCCAGAAGACAAATAAAAAGAAACCAAAACGTATTTTTTTTTAAAAATTCATTATTTTTAAGCCTGATTTTGTGTGGCCTGACTCATGATCTTTGAACACTTGAGGCTGGCAATCCTGTCATCATGTAGTCTGATGAGGACATGTCTATAGTGTCTTCTGTTAGGAACAGTTAAGAAATATGAATAAATGAAGTCTCATAATAGCCCCAGAAGTTAAGTACTGTCTTTTTGAAAAAACAGGGGTGGGTATCTAACTCTATGGAGAAATGACAGTCCAATAGACTAAGGAAGGTTGACTGTCCTCAAAGCTGTTTTCTTGAAAGTAGAGTACTTTTTTGATGTCATCTTGTTCTTCCCATTCCATTATTTAACCAAAAACCTTAAATGAAGAGCTTCAGAAAGTTGGGAAAGAGGGAATAACATGCCAATAAATGGTTACTCTCTGCTGTCCTGGATAGGAGGTTAATTACTTTAATGTAAAACATCTTGAGGAAAAATGTTGAACGCAGATATTACCAATTAACCCACAAATCTAAGAAGCACAAATCCACAATTAATAGAACACTACACAGTCATTGTAATTAGAAGCTCGGCATGAGAGTCCGGTGTCACAAGGAAGTGAAATCCTTTAATTAGCCAGGATTTAAAAAGCAGAGAGAAAATTGAAATGTTCTGGGTTAGACAGGGAGAAGAAACATTGCATTATATTTGTGAGGGGAAGGACAGAGATTACAGTGCATTACAAGCAGAAATGCCATACTTCTGTGTATATTATGGTCATCTTTGCACTTGGGAATGTTTACCAAAAATTCTCACCATTCCTAATACTGGTGCAGCTGTACCGGTACTAACAAACCCTTGTGACAATAGCTCTGTATATGCAGCCCTCAGAATCCACTCTTGCACAGGTAATGCTTGATCTGAAAGTGCTGGCTATTCTCCCTGTAACTGCAGCCAGGAGTCTGGCTGAGACTGGTTACTGAATGTGATTTTCAGTATCTTGTAGTAGAGGTAATATAGTATATTGATGGATAGATGAGTTTATCTGTTCATAATCAGGACCAATTTCTCTTAGTTAAGATCCAGTTTAACAAAAAATACACAAACGCATCTAACCCAGCCCTGAGATGTAGCTGCGGCCTTCTCTCTTTTCTCCTCAGGTTTATGGGTTCTGGGTTTATCTATAAGGGCACCTGGTGCCTCCACCCAATGAAACCCCTCTAGTGCAAGGAATACAGAAGGCTTGACCCGTGGGAAAATATTTAACACACAATCTCATGCAGAGGAATGTCAGAGCACAAATAATAAAGTACTTATCATAATTCCCACAGGAACATAACAGTAACTGGGGCTTTATTAGGTATGGGGAACTCAGGATAGGTGACAATGGAAGCAGGGATTAGGTTAATGAAAGACAAAATTAATAATATAGAAACTCTACCTCTCCCAACAATTACAGCCAATACACACCATCCTGATCACTCTTGACACCTGCCTCGAAATCAGAGAGTTTAAGCTCAGTCTTTGATGGCTGGTGCAGCACTGAAGATGGTGGCTGTCTTAAAACAAAAAAGCGACATAAATAAACAAGGGTGTTTTTGCAAAGTATCCACACCAAGGATGGGAAAACAGCCCTTGTGGCTATATGGTCTGGATTTTACCACACAGTTAGGCTGGCTCTTGATAGCTTGATGTGACTCTCTCCTCAGCCTCCTGGGTTTCTGGTCTCTGCTGAGATGACACTGTTCTGTGTCACAGAAATCATGAAAGGGCTCAAAATCTTCCATACAGTAGGAATGTGGAAGGGTCATCTGTGGTTGTAATGCTTCTGTTTCTGCTACACACACTCCAAACACAGTCAAACCCAAAAGTAAAACCAACTCTTTGTCTCTGAGTTCTGGCTTTTAATTGGTTCTGGTAGTGTTGCTGGCCAGTTCGGTCTCTGCCCTGCAACTGAGGTAGTCTGGGAAATGGAGTCCTGAGACTGTAGCCATCAGTGCTGTAATCTGGGGTGAGTCCCCTAGAGGCACAGTGTGGTGTTTCATGAGCACCCCCTCTGAAGGGGTTACACATAAAACACGAAATGCTTCAGAATGTATTCTTCTCAGAATATTGCAACTGAATTTTCTGTGAGAAATCTTGCCATATTGGTGTTAAAGGCAAAGCTCCCAATGACTTAAATGATGCCAGGATTTTCCCATTGTTTTGTAAAAGTACAGGCCCCTTTTCCAATATACTTTGGAAAGAAAAAGTTTATACTTCTAGAATCCAATCACTTTTAAGCAAGATAGCATTGTATTCTAAGATTTTAGGTTTAAACTTCCAATTACAATAAACAAATCTTCTTAAGGGTTAACTTGGTGAGTTCTTTTTTGTATTGACAAAGAAAATTTGGATTCATACTTATGACTACAGACTATTGAGCTGTATTATGCAAACCCTTACTTACATAAATAATGCTTATTCAGGCAAGTAATTCCCCTGGTATTAAGGGAACTAGTCATGTAAGGGGTTTTGGCTTTTGAACTCTATGGATGTATTTAACTGGAATTGGACTTTTTGACGATTTTCATCCAATAGACTAAGCATTATATATTCTTTCAACATCTCCGATGAGGCAACATCCTTACAAATGTTCTAAGTGGAGGTCTGTACCTATCAGCTATTTTTTTTCCAATCAGAATTTCTCAGGTTGAATAAAGTATTATGTTTGTATCCTAATAAGAAAAAATAAGCTGAATTTGAGACAGAAAATGTTATTAACGTTATTAAAATATCTAAGTGATTCAGGAAAAAGAGCTCATTAATTTATAGCTTGGTTTCATTCTACAATGGAATATTTATACAACATCTGAAAGTGTTTTCAGTAGACCATCTAGCTCAAACAAGGAAATCACCATTCACTGAAAAGAAGTGGATGCTCATTCTCATCTCCCAGATGATTCTTTGTATGATCTATTTGGCTGGATTACATCCTTCTTATGCTTTGTTTCTGTAATGTAGATGTATTGACAATGATTATGAGGCTTTTCAGAACAGAGTAGTTCTTGTAGCGCCATAGGCCAATTTGTTTACCTGCCGCATGTTTGTAATGCTTGGGTTGATTATTGCTTCTAACAAAACAATCCCTTGTGTTTCTGAGCTATATTTGCATATATTTCAGTTAGGTTTTTTGAAATAAGCATCTTGAAGGAAAAGACATTTTAATTGGTCTTCTAGGGGAGAACCCACTGTGGTTTGCAAACTCCAGCCATGGAAACTTAACTTTCCATGTCAAGCAGAAGACATAGGAATAAAGGATATTATAACATCTGCTGAAAAGTTTCATGGAGAGCTCAGTAACATGTTGTGTACTACATAGAGCTGATCAGGAATTTTACATCAAATCTTTTTTGATAGAAAAATTAGTTTCTGCAAAAGCAAAAATGTTTTGGTGGAAAATTTGTGATTATGTTCCCCAAAATGTTTCAATTTTTATCTGGAAAAATCTGAACAAAATACTTTATTTTGGGTCAGTTTGACCTGAATCAAAATATCTCATTTTCATAAACAGAACTGAAACATTTTTCCTGCAGAAAATGCAGACATTTAAAACAAAAATCAGGAAAAGTTTTAACTTTGAAAAATATCAAAACCTGAAATATCTTGGACAAAAAACAAAATATTTGACCCAAGCCCAAAATATTTCAACTCAGAATGATGTTGCCTCATCGGAGTTGATGATGTGCCTGTGCCTCATCAGAGTTGTAGTTCGGGTGTCTTAGGCTCCCATTCTTCCCAATGGACAGGGCTTTCTGGCTGGACCACAATGCACTACAGCCAGGAACTTGACACACACCCTCCCTCACTTGGAAAAGAGAAAGCCATAGAGCATTGGAGGGTTATTTAAAGTCATCCAAGTAGTACAAAGAAGCCAGAGTACACCTGTGAATCTGCCCCAAATGTTGTCTAGCAGAACACATGAGCCTTGGCCCAGATTCTCAAAGGTATTTAGGTGCTGAAATCCCATTGAATTCAAGATCCTAGTGCCTTGCATCTTGTGTTAGTCATTTACACCTGTGCAAAGTGAGTGTAAAATGTTACCATGTTCCAATGGTACACTCACTTTGCACCAGTATAAAGGTCTACACAAGGTGCAAGTCCATGGTGAATTATGCTCAGTGATTCCCTCAGCCATTACTTGGGTGCTACACATGCTAATTTTCCCCAGCCCCTACTGCAAAGCTCTATTTCTTAAGACTCATCATTTAGTTTTGAGTGAATTATGCAATGCATCATGTGCAGGAATTTTGATAACTTTTATGTCTGTGAAATGCTTTTTGTCACAATTCTGAGGGAAGCCAGGGACAGCAACAGCATAGTACCTCTGGCAAAACTCTTCATTAAAGATTGCTGTTAAACTGCTTGGCACGTATTTTAGAACTGATAATATTTACATCACCGCTGTTTCAGGCTAGTCATAACAACCATCTCTGTTCACCCTATTACTTCATTTCCTGCAGGATCAACTAAAACAATGAGATGTGTAAGGGGCATGACATGCCTAGGTTTAAGGAGAGGGGCATGACAAATGCTCTTAGTTGATCTTCAGTGAAAGGAAAAAACATTGTACTTTGATCAGATGTCAACAAATGGTTTAGTATAGATGCAGCTGTTTTAAACCAGCCTCTCAGGAATAAAAGTATTGCAAGCATTTCTGCTCTGCTTGGGCCTGATTCTCTACTTCCCTGTAAATTGTGTAGTCAGCTAGTCACGAAGAACTCAGGCCATACTTACACAATGAGGGACTCCATCCTGGGAAGCACTGAATCTGAAAAATATTGCTAATTAGATGAACAGGAGCTGCCAGAGCCGTGCAGTGGCATAAACCGGGGAACCTTGAGTAGGAGAAGAAAAGTTATTTTATCTCTGTATTTTGTGCTTGTGCTACTGCTGCTGGAATACTGTGTCCAGTTCGAGTGTCCACAATTCAAGAAGGATGTTGATAAATTGGAGAGGGTTCAGAGAATAGCCATAGAATGATGAAAGGATTAGAAAGCATGCCTTATAGTGATAGACTCAAGGGGCTCAATCTATTTAGTTTAACAAAGAGAACATTAAGAAGTGACTTGGTTATAGTCTATAAGTACTTATGTGGGGGTGGGGGGGAATATTTAATAAAGTGCTCTTCAATCTAGCCGAGAAGGATGTAAAACAATCTAATGGCTGGAAGTTGAAGTAAGATAAATTGAGACTGGAAATAAGGCAAATATTTTTAACACAGAGTAATTAGCCATGGAACAACTTAACAAAGATCATGGTGGATTTTCAATCACTGACAATTTTTAAATGAAGATTGGCTGTTTTTCTAAAAGCAATTATTTGGGGGGATTTCTATGGTTTGTATTATATAGGATGTCAGACTAGTGCATTCTGGCCTTGGACCCTAGGAATCTCTTAGTCTACACCAGTACAAAGTGAATTGGCTACTCCAGTTGAGCTGTGCTCAGTGCAGACAGGAAGGGCACAGGGGGCCTTATACCACTCTTATGGTTCTCTGATCATTTTCAACTTAGAGCAGCATCAGGACTCAAATTAGGTCCTCACTTTTTATTGCCTCCAAAGATCCATTTAAGCAGCCAGAAATCACTTGGATGCATTGGCTACGCTCCCTTTTATCCTGGGAACACCCTTCCTGCTAGAGGTCAAGAGTTGTGGAATAGAATTGCTATGCTGGATCTATGCTACCCTGGGATTCCCCCTTCACTAAGGGAATCAGCATTTAGCACCTCTGGAGCAGCTCAGAGGAGTGGTAGCAGGACATGCTCAGGACATGCAAAATAGAAATAAAAAGTTACTTGATCAGAATGGTAGCATACTCGTAACAAACAATGACATTGAAAGGTGGCACAGGAATCAGAGACTATGAAGAGCCAGGAAAGAAGAGCAGAGGATAATCCCAGAATAAATGATTCACCCGGGGCTATGTACAGATTCATCTTCCAGCAGTATAGCATAATATAACTGAGTAATAAATGGTATGTTGGCAGTATTGTAGCCATGTTCTTCCAAGAAAATTAGAAAGACAAGGTAGGTGAGGTAATATCTTTTATTGGACCAATTTCCAGCAGAAGTTAGTCCAATAAAAGATATTACCTCATCGCCCCCCCTTGTCTCTCTAATAAATTGTATGAAATTTCAGCTGCAAGTCAGAGGTGAGCTAGCTTGATTCAAGAAAATCCATCTACCAACAAAGTGGGAAGATGTGCCATTAAAGTCAGTCAGGTATGCACTGTGGAAACACCTAGATATCATAGTGAGTGGTGATAGAGCTATTGGATCTATGAATATGTGAACAGTTATTCCTTCTTTCAACTCTGGAAACAGGACCGCTGCAGCACTGAAGGATGTCATGTAGCTTGGGGGGAAGATACCATCCAATCCAACTGTACAGTCCTGCCCAGCACAATCCACTCACCTGGTGTATGCAGTGGGTCCAGAATTTACCCTAAAAACATAAAAATGAATGTTTTTTTTCATCCAGCAGAAGGCCGTGAAAGGCAGACACTAATTAGTACTAAACTACATTGCCATTCTGTAATTCTTTTCCAAAGTATCCAAGCACTCCAGACTAGTGCTGTGGTACATGTGCATCGATTAATCAGATTTGCTTCCTTCACCTCTAGTTTGTAATCTGAACTATTTTACAGTTAATTTATAGTTACTTCATGCACATTGTTTATACATTTTAAGTTAAAAATCCTGTCTTAGAATGCTACAATCTGTACTGTCTCTTCCTTACAAATGATACACTAGTTTTAAGTATTTAGGTCAAACCCCTTTTAAGACTTGACAGGATGAGGAGATGAATATATGCTATAAATATACTCTGTATCTTGCTTTTCAGTTCCTCTTGACAAAAAAAAAGTGGGAAAACAGCTGCACTATATCTTTTATCTCCTCAAATGCCCCAGGCTAATCAAATCAACTCCTTACTTTAAAGTGTAAAGCAATATCTTAATTCATGTATTTCCATGTTTCCAGCATCATTAAGAATTGATAGGAACAAGCATCTAAATCCACTCTAAATCACTGGGCCCCTAGCTTGCATGACAAAAATTTCAAAAGAATAAAGTTAAATCAGACTATGGTGATTAACAGTTAATGGTACCGGAAAACAATTTCCATTGTACTTGCTAACATGGAGGGATATGTATTCAGTGCTGCTCCTGACATAAAGGGACACACCACTCCTGCTAATAGTAACAGGATGGGTGTGTTTATTATTCCATGCATTAAAAAGTGCCTTCTCTGACCAGGTATACACTGAAACCTTTGCTGGTCTGATAATGTTAGTAGCAGTGTGATTTTTTTTACAACATTTCTATCCCAGAAGCCCTAGTAAGGACATGGTTATACCAGCAGAAAGACTTTTTTGCTCTGCGACCCTAGGCACCCTTATATCCACCCTACCCACTATTGCAATAATATTTGTACCAAATGTGCCTTGTGAGGTATTGTTTGAAAGCTAACGACACACTGGTTATTAATATCATTGTTAACTGCATGTGTTAACCTTATACATGAAGTTATGGATTCCCTTTGTATGATACTAGAACATGTTTAAGACCAGAGAGCCTACCCAAGTAATAGATCTGTCCTAGACAAAGGACTGTGGGTTCCTCAATTTACATATTAGCAGTAAACAAAGCCATCAAGCTAAAACAGCAGAGGTTATCCAGAGTCTGAACCTGAGAGACAGAGAATTAAAATGGCTCCTATACCCAAACACAGGATACTGAATCTCCAGGAGGCCATCCTGACTTGTAAAGCAAAGGCAATCCCTTTTGGAATATTAGGAAGAGAAAGAGACACCATCTTTATCCTTCCCCTTACGGAGATAAATGATCTGATCTCTGTGATGGGTCCAGGCTGGCCAGTAAAACCACCTTGATCAAAGACTGTGTCTTGCTAGATTAAGTTTTAGATTTTTGGATGTGTGTTTTCATTTTTATAGGATTGTAACCATTTGTACCTTTATCTCCGGTACTTGGTATCACTTAATCCATGCTCTTTTGTTAATAAATGTTTTACTATAGACCAGTTCAGTGCTGTGTTTGAAGTGAAGGGTTGCATTTCCCCTGAGTAAATTAAGAACCTGTGATGTCCTGACTCCTTAACAGAGCAGTGAATTTAATATCTGTGAATGCACAGTGGTTGAGGCAGTGCATTGCAGATACATCTTTGAGGAGCTCAGGGGCTGGAGTTCACTGATTGTTACCTGCTAGGTGAGGTCTGGGCAGGGAGAGCCTTGAGGGGTCTCCTGGTGAGGAAGACAGGCTGGTGTGGCAGGGAGCTAACAGTCTAATCACCAGCAATGCTCACTCTTGCTGAGGTAGAGAGTTAACACAGTGGCTCACAGCTCTGGGCTTCCCCAGCAGCGTGCTACAACTGGTATAGCTTATTTTGTTCAGTGTACCAGTATAAGATATACTGACAAAAGTGCTCATTCACCAGTATAAGATGCTTCTGAACTAGGAGGGTTTTCTGGTCTAGCTATACCGGTATAGTTCTCCCACCAGACTTTTCTAGCATCCACTAGGCTTTGGAGTCTTTCCCTTTGTTCTTCATAAAGTGAGAAATCCTAGATCCTTGAATAACAGGCTGTACTACAGCCCTCACCGAGGGGATTTGGCTAGTCAGGTATCTACTGACTTACTTCCATATTTCCCCCTCCTCTTCACAGCACAAAACCACAGCACACCCTCATGAGGCTGTGCTCGCCAGCTCTCTGCCACCTACCTTCTGCACAAAGGATCAGATCAGACTCCCCACACTTCGTTAAGGAGAGGTGGGAGGGCTTGGTTGAAAAATCCCTCCAGGTGACATTCGTCCCTCTTCAGAGAGCCAGAGCAAGGTCTATGCCTTAACAAGTGGTGGTTAGGTGGGTAAAATGTGGTTCCCTGTGCTGGTTTTCTGCCTGGGGTGAATTTCACCCTCACTGCCTGATAATCATTAATGGATTTTATCGTCACACTGCCCCTGTGAGGTAGGGAAGCGTGATCCCTACTTTTCAGATTAGGAACTGAAATTATTTCAGAGTAGACAAGTGACTTGCCTAATGTCACATGGGAAGTCTGTCACTGAACCAGAAATTGAGCACAAAGTTTTTTGAGTCTCAGTCCAGTGCCCTATTCGCTACACGTTCCTTCTGCTTCATTCCAAAAGGCTTGTTAGTCCTGGTGACAAGCAATACCCTATATGGCTCCCATCTACCAAGCAGATCCCCCAGTGTCAGAGTCTTAGGGCTTATCTACATGGTTCCTTAGGCTTTACTATAGGAATGTAAACTCTAGTGCACATCAACATGTTACACACTAACTACCCCACGTGGACCCTGTTGGTGTGCACTAAAATTTCCTTAGTGTGCATTAATGTTGTCCTGTTTCAGAGAGTATTAGGGAACTTTTAGTGCACACCACCAGAATCCACATAGGCCAGTTAGCATGCACCACAGTAGTATGCACTGGAGATTACACCTCTCTAGTGCAGATTAATATACCATGTAGACAAGCCCATAGTTTCATAGAATTTAAGGCTAGACAAAACCATTAGATCATTTAGCAGAGGTGCCCTCTGTGCTGCATATGTGGCTAATGAGATGTTTAAAAGAGTGCAGAATTAGAATTGCAGCTTACTAGGATAGAAATAGGAAAAGAGAATCTAAACCAAAAAATAAAACCCACTCACAACCAGCTTCTTCTATGTAGAAAGGGTCTTCCAATTCCAGGTGACAAACTTGCTGTCCTTGTGCACAGAGAAATAATAGCTGAGGTTGAAGTGCATTATATCACAGACATTGTATTTATAGATTGTAAACATTGGCAAGGACAGCCAGAAAAGAGAAGCATTTTTTCCCCCGGCGTCTGCTTCCCGCTCTGGTAATGTGAAAGAAACAGGCCCATATAGCAGTGTCCTAGTAGTTAGACGTGAGGGAGAGGGATGATCGCAAGCTGTGCTGCTGACACTGTGTCACAGTGTAATGGGGCATGATGCATCATCTTGCTGATGTGTCAAGCCTGGGAAATTTCAAATGGCCTGGTTAAACTGCCCTAAAAGATTGAACTGCATGGAAAGGTTTTTACAGTCTTCTTTTGCTGCTATTGTTTGAGAATTGAGCAAGCATAGGTAAAACTCTGTGGACTTGCCATGTCATCATTATACTGTGTTGCACACTGCGGCCCATACACCCTTCCTAGGACAGACCAATGGTTTTATGTTTGACAATCTAATAAAATATTTCTCTTCAGCTTTTTCCTCCTCCTACAGAAGTGTTTTATTACTTTTGAAGTGGAAAGGTAGATTTCTGGGACTCTCCTAATTTTGAGATTGCCAGTTTTAGCTTCATCTTCAGATAATGCCAACCTCTTTTTTACTATATAATTCTAGTAAGCTCAATAGTTATTGTAAATTAGTTGTTATATGATAAGATATGTGTTAAGTTACATAGCACATTTCATCTAAGGATTTTATAAGTGATATTAATTAAAAGTTTTACAATATGCCTATGAGGTAGAGAAGTGTAAGTATCTCTATTATATAGCTGGGTAGACTAGGATGCACCAATGCTAAAGTGTGTTAAGGCCCAGGCTGTGGGAAAGTCTTACTTAATGGTCAGGGCAGGAGACTGGCCTAGTGCTTGGAACAGAGGTGACCAGGCCTAATGGCCAGAGCCCAAATCAGGAGCTGAGTTTCTATGTCCAGGGTGTGAGCCAGGGCCAAGAGCCAGGAATCTAGAGCTGAGGGTCAGAGCCATGGTCAGAAGTCAAATGGGTCAGAGACAGAGTATCAGCCAGAGCAGGGGAAGAACAAGGGCCTGACACAAGGGAGGAGCTGAGCGCAGAAGCAGAAACATAACTCCAGGCATGGAAGGCTGTTGAGCAGTCAGGGACCTGTGCCTGCTGCAAGATTTAAGAATGTGCCTTCTGAAGTCTGCAGCCTATCAGGATGCCAGATTCATTAGCTGAATCACCTGAGGGCAATGAGCCGGGCCTGGGTTCAGCTGCCAGTTTCTGACAAAGTTACTTGGCCAGTTTCCCCACATCACACAACAAGTCAGTGTCAGAACCAGAGCCCAGGATAGGCCACTGTGGTTTCATACTATACTTGTTTAGGCAATGTTGATCATGCTTAGACCCCCTAAGCTGGAAATCTGATAACTTGGGTTCTAGCCCCAGCTCTGCTAGTAGGCAGGACATTTAATCTTTGTGCCTCAGGTTAGCCTCTAGTCAAAAAGGGATAAAATCTGACTCTCAGATGTTGAGATGGTTAATTAAAATCTCTAAATAGCTTTGTGACATACAAATGAAAGGTTCTATATAAGGGGAGATATTATCGTTGTGCGACCTGTAAAATGGGGCTAATGATACTTACTGGTTGTTTTGAGGCTTAACTCGCAGTGTCTCTGTGAGGATTTATCCATGAAAGTACATAAAGCACTTTGAGATCCTCAGATAGAAGGCATTGTAGCAGTGTAAAGGATTATTAATTATGCATTATTGTTACTGTATTTACTTCACAAAGGTCCTATGGGGATTAGTTTCCATTGTTAACTTCAGTACAGTTGTTTGAAGATAAAATAACAGTATATAAATGCTAAGTATTTTGTCCGTATACTTTAGGCCCGTCAGAAAGGCTGTGATAAAAATTATTTGATCAACAGTTTAACTGGTTAGGATATTACAGTGCAAAAATCCGTCACCTTCACATGCAGCTCTTTTGAACTGCCTAAGCCCTGCAAGAAGCAGCATCTGTTTGTGCTGGTGCAATTATAGTTGGATAAGTTGAATGGCTGTTGTCATAGATGCCTGTAGAAGGCCATCTAGAGTTGTAGGACCAAAAGCCATTTCACTCATCAAAATGCATGAATTTGGATCAGGACAAAATGTCATTTTTTTTGCCATTTAAGCCTCAATTTAGCACAAAGTACTTAAGAGAATGCCTAACTTTTTAAGTGTATGAGTAGACTCGTGCTTAAAGTAAAGCACATGCTTAAGTACCTTCTGAAATAAGGTTTAAAAAAAGCATAGCTTTTGTGATAATATTTGGTTAACTTGCACTTTGCAACCAATCATATATTTGTGCCAGGTGGAAAAAATCACCCTTTTTTCTGTAAAAGTAGTTTTTCTTCTTTAGGAAACAGTAAAAAGTTCAAGGCCAAGTACATATATATATTTTCCCTCAAAAGTGATAAAAATGTTATATAGCTTTATTATTTTCCTCCCAGAGGTGTCTATTTTTTTTGGAGAAATCTTTAAAATAGAAAAAGCGGGCAGAGTGAAGGGTCTTTGGCAAAGTCAATTGATCAAATCAATATAGAAAAAGACAAATATTATATTTACACAAGCTGTCAAATGACTAACATTAGGCCCAAACACATGGATAATGTTAATAGACCTACTCACATAAGTAAAGATATATGTGTAAGTATGAGCAGAATTGGTCCATAGTTATTTAGAATTGAACTATTTTTACAAGTTTGCTCAGAACTACTGGGAATTTTGCCTTTGACTTCAGTGAGAACAAGTGCAGATCCATATATTTTGAATGTAATAATGAATTCTAAGAAGAATTAAAAAATGCTAACTGACAGCAAGTAATAAAATTTTATTAATGACATTTTACAGAGGGCAGTGACTGCTGTCAATCATCTTTTCTTCATGCCTGTGCAATAGAGTTGGAGCTTCTGAGCATCACAGTATACAGATATGGAGTATGATGGTGGCTGGGAAGCTATGTCCTTCTGAAGAATTTTCTGAAGTGCCATTCTAGTCGTTGCTCCATTCTTAGAAGTGACTATGGCCCAGATCCACAAAGATATTTTGGCTCCATTGATTTCAGTGGAGGTTAGGAGCCTAAATACCTTCGTGGATCTGGGCTTTGACCCTGAGGCATGCAGTAGGCCCCTAGCACTTCTGAAAATCCCACTGGGTGCCTATCTGCATCTTGAAGCACCTGCATAAGAACATAAGAACGGCAGTACTGGGTCAGACCAAAGATCCATCTAACCCAGTATCCTTAAAACCTAAAAACATTTTAAAATCTGTCCCTTTGTCACCAATTCCAGGAAAGGGAACAAATCAAGAGACACGTAGCATTCTCCCCCCCCCTCCACTATGTGTTGTTCTTTTGATAGATAGATGGTCTTTGATGGGCATAGCATCCAATCCAAAAATGTTACTATAACTTGCCAGACTGTCTTTCTCCTACAGATTGTTCTCTTTCATGTACCAAGTTCCCCAGTAAAGACATCATTTGGAAGGAAACCCATTTAAGATCCTACTTCTTCCAACCATGACTCTGATTACTGCTGGTGCATGATTTTCAGATAGCTAATGGCTAGCCCAGAGAGTGAGATTTTACCTCTGTATTTGAATTTCCCCTGCACATTTAAATTTTGTTTATTCCAATTGTAAAGTAATTTCATAGGCACAAATTACTTTTCTCCTATGGTGAAACTAAACTAAGCAGCATTGTCAAGAGCCAATTTTTTCCATTGAAAAGACAAAATCAATTCAGTCTGCTTTGAGCATGAGACTTTTTGCTCATCTCTAAGTTAGCGCTGAATTAGCTGCGGAGAAAGAAAGGTCCATTGCATTGTTTCGGTTTCTATTGCTTCCTCAGCTCTGAATTTAATTAAAGAAGTGAACTTGTAATGGTAAAGCGGTAGCAAACACCTGTTTTAACATGGTTTGTGTTCTTGCCCATTGACAATTCTGGTAAATATTGAGATTCTGGCTGCAAACTAATTCTGCACGATAACATGTTTTGGATATTATTGTAGAGCCCACCAGTAGCACATAAACATATTTAAAAAACCTTATAGCTAACCTCTCCACCCTACTTTCTGTAGATTTTGACTTGATCTATCTGGTCTCATTGCCCAAGTAAAATCACAGGACAATCTAATGTCATAATTGATAATTACTTACCAATTACCCTTGTCGCCCCTTACCATCCTGCATGCATATCAAAGATAATGGGAGGACGAGGTCCAATTTTATAGCACTCCACTTACTTCAGTCAGAATCCTGCATGTGGAGAGGTTGCTATTGTTGGCCCTACGTCTTATTAAACTGGGATTGATCCTGTAGTTGACATGTCCATTCTGCTAAACAGTGTCTTCTCTTCCATGATGCCCTGGACTTCATTCTCATTCCTACCACCTGCATTCCACCTCATCCCTCTTCTTGAAGACACATTTAATAATTGAAATTAGACTTTGCAGCTGCATGGGCCACTTTTAAACTTTGCATTTTACTGAAGTCCCATGTATGTGACCTATCCTCATGATGATTGTTAGCCTATATATGCTGGCTAGTATAATATTTAATATTATATATTATATATTAAATATCATACTAGCCAGAATATATTGGTCAACAATCATCATTAGGATAGGTCACATAAATGGGATATTGGCAAAATTCAAAGTCTTCCTATAAGTATGCATGAAGAACATAATATTAATTATAGTTATGTAGCCCAAATTGGCCTGTCTTTTATAATTTAGTTCACTTGTGCTAAGTATCCCATAATACCCTGCATTCGCTGAAATAAGTTTTGGCTTAAGTAGATAAGAAAATGGTCAGGACCGCGATATATGAGTGTTTTGCCATAGCACAGGTAGGGAGTTAGTCTCACAGGCCATTACTGGAATGTCTCAAAGGAAAAGGACAAGATATATGATTGTTCTACCCTGGTACACACCTAGGAGGTACAGTCACAGACCAGTACCTGGAATGCTACTATCCAAAAGAAAGATAAGGAAAGGAACAAAACAGGGATGAACTGGTGGGTTGGATTTTAGTGACATGAAAATAATTTTATAACTAGAAAAAACATTCTATAAATATTCCTGGCTGAATGTATAACTTTGGGAGCTAACCTGCATAAGGTGAATGTAACAACGCTGCACGAGACACTTCCTGGAGACTGGTATCAAATAGAACTTTTCCCCTGTACTATATTATTATTGACTCAGCACAAAACCTGATTGACGTTGGTTATTTGGTCTCTTGAGTATATTCAATAATGAACCAAAGTGCGGTCAAGCAATTGACTGTACAAGTTATCAACAAATTGGTGAGCAGAGCCAGGAGCTGTCTAGCCAAAATGTCAGTCAAACCAAGCAGTGAGGGGTTGCAACCTAACTGCTCAGAGGGCATAACATTCAGTAAACTGTGGGATTGTAGTGTTTGTTAATCTCACATACACTTGTGCAGCTGGCCAGGTGACACCTTAAGGAGGGAGGTGTTATAATAAGTGCTACTGCAGTGAAATGCCTTTTAAAAGTAACCAGTTTTATAGATAGCGCATGATAAAGCACTTTAGGTGAAATGCCAATATTTTAGGAATTCCTGGGTGAAAAGCCATACTTTAAGACTATATAAAGATTAATTACAAATGAAACTTTCTGGTCAAAAGGCCCAGATATAGCAAAAGCTAAAACAGCGAAACACCAGGGCCTTAAAATTAGCAGTAATGACAGCCAAAAATAATAAAGGAGTTCTTGAATTTTTTGTAAGAAAATACTTAGCTAAATATGGGGCAGTTCACCCAGGCAGGACACGAGGCACATAAACAACCCCAGAATTCATGATACAAAGTAAAAGATAAACAAGTAAGGAAACAAATCAAAGAAATAAAAGAAGGGTCAAAACTACAACAAGATCAAAATAAAAAATTAAAACAGCGACTGGAAGGTACAAGGAAATGTAATAACCCTCTTGCTTACAGATTACAGGAAATGACGGGAAAACTAGGAGACTGTCAGATAAAATGCAGCCAGCAAGATGGAGAAAAATTAAGGTTCCAAAGACAGGCTATAAATCTTAAAAATATGTATGGAGTGGCCCAGAAACAGTTATCTGCAGGAAAGCAGAGCACCCCTGTACTCAATTTGAAGTGCAAACAAAAGCAACAGGGACTAGGGGAACAAAATCAGGTTTTGCGGGAATTGGTAGCAACTCCCATTCTTCTCCCAGAGCCAGAATAAAAACCAGAAGTCCTGGCTTCTAGCTCCCCTTACTCTAATTACTTGAATCTCACTTCCCTCCCAGAGCCAATAACTTAACCTATGTTGCTATATTTTGTGTGTATCATGTGACTAATTTTTGTTTTAATTTTGTTGCAACACAAGCCTATTCTATACTCATAATAATCAAAATATGTTTTAATATACATTATATAACAATATTTTAATTTCATGATTAGGACATAACCATCATAATACCAATTTACTTATTTTATTTTATATTATTTTGCAAAGTTCAAAAAGGCCTGTTATAAATAAATGTACATATATTTCTGTCTCAATAAATAATGCAGTTGCAAACAAAAATTTTATTATTGTTGTTTTTTATTAATCAAAGTTTGTTCAAGAAAAAAAATGGTAGGGGTAAAGCTCAACATTAATGCACAAGTAATATTGATAAAATAATATATCTTTCACAAATTTTCATGAACATGTTTGTACTCTTGTTAAAACATAGTTATAATTATGTTTTATCCAAAATGTTTAAAAATATAACAATATATATGATGTCTTGGGATGCTGCAAAATGTTAAAGTTAACCAAACTGGTTTCAGTAGGTTTCTACGTTTGTCTCCAAACCACATGCGAATGTGATAACAGTTTATGACCCTCAAAATATTTCCATAAACCAGTATTTAAACTTCATTTTCTTTCATTTTTATAGTATTTTATTTTGTTCTGTGTTAAAAATGTATTGGTTTGTAAAGTTTGTGCTTCCAAATATTTAACAAAAGTTTATCTCCTGTAATAAACAAATTAACTCTAAAAAGCTTGGATAAAAATATTGTTGCTAACTCTAAAACGAAGTGCTCAAATGAGGGAAATCAGTACACCTTCTCATATAATTGATTGTGATCATCCATTTTAGCAGTTGGGTGTTATAGTTATTATGTAAAATTAGTATGCACATGCTAAGTAAATAAAATGAACATTTTTATGCAATAACTGCAACACCATCTAAAACATATATATTTGTGCTAAAGAACTGGAAAAATCAAACAAAAAGCAAAAATTTATTTTAACAAAGGAGAACAAAAAACCTTAAGAGTGAAAAAATAGGTCATTCTTCTGTCATATACTATACCAAAACATAGCTTGTATTATAAATGATTTGGTCCCTATTACACTGTAAATAAACAAAATTAATCTGTGTATAAATTCAGGTTAGTGAAAACAAGAGAAATGTAAGACAAATCAGCAACAAAGAAGTTTATCATGTTAACCAATGTAAGTTGTTTAAGGGTGCATCTCACAGACTAGAGACACCAGAAAATATCAATGCACAGTGAAGAAACCCCTAGCTATAAGAAGAAATGTTAGAAATAACAGATTGGCCAACTACACTTCAACCTACTATATATGGACAACTGAATATGGAATTGATTATAGAGATATTATAGAGACCACTAGCCATGGCAGATCTAGCTATTATTTAAACTGTATATTATTAAGCAAATGAGTTTATGCATAAACCTCTGGTTCTGAATCTCTCTCATTGAAATATGGCTGCATTTGATTATTGTGTAAAAGCAAATGTATCATTACTGTATACTTCTTTGTTAATTAATATAATAACATTTTATCAGGAACATGCACAAGCCTCAATGGCTGGTTATAAGATTATTCTGCAATCTGGTATTATTTCAATTAGGAGACTTCAAAATCTAGATGGAATTATTGGCTACATTTCAGGATTATTTGAATTTGGAATATCTATTTGGAACAGGGGTATTATGAAAATATATTTGAAAAAATGTAAAAAACACTATTCTGAGCATTAGGCAACAGAAACCATGTCTAAACCCATAATTCATGGCATTAAGGGCTGAGAATTGAGACAAAAGGACAGGTGTGAACAAACTGTTTCTTAAGGCTCTGGCTGTGAAGAGACAAGGTCTCTCAGACACAAAAACAAAGACAGACAGGATCAGAGAGTGAAAAGATGGATCTCAGAGAATCACAACATGGCAAAGCCATTGCTTCTACCAATATGGATTCTGTTTTAAGTGTAAGCAGAGTCAGGATGAGCTCTACCCTGACATCTGGTGGTGAATTATGGGGAGTGTGGAAAGGAATTTCAGGTGTTTGCATTTGCACACCCACCCCACTTAACATAGCCCATGGCAGCCTGGGATGGTTATTTTGACAGCTCTGGGATCCCCAATTTGTTTGTTATTGGGGCAGAAGGAATAAAGTGTTATCACCCCGATTATGTGAATGAGGACCTATGAGACTGCTTTATGACAGAGAGTCTCACCATCAATTAAGTAGCACTCGCTAGACAAGGGACATGGATGCCAAAACCCAGTGAATTGAGAGAGGTTAGGGACTGGTGTGTGTATCTGATGGTATGGGCCCCTTTTGAGGGCCTGGAACACCAGTTGCACCTCCTCTTCCTCTCTCCACTGTTGAAGAGCAGAGCTAATTTTGATTCCATTAGGAGCTCATCTAGAGATTGCTGAGCTGAATTCACTTTGGGCCAATGGTGCACCAGCACTGGGGCTCCCCTACTACAAGCTGAAATCACTAAGAGCTAAACTTACTGAGCTGAGATCACTGAGTGCTGTGTTTACTAATGGGGGAGCCTGAAGATCTACTTCTAAGCGGCTGGCAGAGCAGTTTGCAGCATGGTTGGAGCAGCCCACGGAACAGCGAGCAGAACAGAGTGGAGCAGCACAGCTGGTGGAGTGAAGCCAGTCATGGTGAAGGCTGCAGCAGAACTCCACTGAGAGGTGGAGCAGTTCACCCTGGCCCATGTAAGGTGCCCCTTAACACCTTGTGTGCCCCCACCCCATTTCCACCCAGGATGTGGGGGGGTGAAACTCTGCAGATAAACTTTTGAACTCTAGGGTGGCACTGATCAAAGGGACAGAGACTTTTGGGTTGTTGGACTTTGGGGTAATTGGACTTAAGACCCTAAGGGGAAAATGACATTGACAAAACTTATTTGGTGGGTCTTTTGCTCATGGTTTATGTTATGAATCCTGTTTGTGGTGTTTCCCCAATATGATGCCACATTGTTTCCCTCCTTTATTAAAAGAATTTTGCTACACTCAGACTCTGTGCTTGTGAGAGGGGAAGTATTGCCTCCTAGAGGCGCCCGGGGGGGTATGTAATTGTCCCAGGTCACTGGGTGGGGGCTCGAGCCGGTTTTGCATTGCGTTATTGAAACGGAACCCCTGGATACTGAACCCGGCCCTTGTTGCTGCCAACTCAGAGGGGCAGAAGGGTTACATAAGATTACTTTTCCCGTGCTGACCTAAGGACTTTCTTATGCTGTGTTCGGGGTGACTAATAAATGCTACCTTGTTTTGAAAAGACAGCCCAGCCTCACTGCAAATACTTTATTGGTTGTGCTACTCCCTGAGAAGGGAAAGTCTCCACAGAAGTCTAAATTAAAGTATAAGAGGTGACGGTGAGAAACAGGATGCTGGAGCTCCAAAGCCAGTCAAGGAGGCATTGAGACTGCTTGGCCTGCTCTTGTGGAAAAGGGTGGACACTTGGGGTCTGCCACACTAAAGAGGTTACTCACAGGATACTGTTTAAAGGCCAGGGCATAGCACAGATTCTGTAAATCCGTGATACTTACCTCTTAGAGAAGAAAAATGATAGAAGTGCTCTGAGGTGATTGACAGATACATACATGCATATGTATAGAAAAACCGCAAAATCAAAGAAGAAAAGAAAAAAATGGTTAAAAATGAAACAAAAAATCAACTTTCTTTTAACTTTGAACATAGCTGGAAAAAGTTATGTTGGTTTTATTTATTTATTTTTATAATAAATCCAGGTGCAGAAACTACAGCAATTAATATTAACCTGAATTTGATTATTTGGCTCTTCAGCATTTCATTGGATTATGTTGACTTTGTAATTTGATTGCTACGCAGATGTGAGCTGTGCTGATTGCATTAAAATATGCAAAGGAAGTGAAAAAAATATTAGCAAGCAATGTGCAGAAAAACTCTTCCTCCCCTACTACTAGTACTTCCTTTAGGGGAAAGAAAAACATAAGGTCAGAACTATTATAACATAATGTTAGTCATTCTGATTGCAGTTTTAATCTCTCTATGTGGAAGGTTATATCTAGGCTGTAATATTTTCAGGATCTGAGGAAGTGCTCTGTGTAGTTCAAAAGCTTGTCTCTTTCACCAACAGAAGTTGGTCCATTACAAGATATTACCTAACCCACCTTGTCTCTGTGGTGATATCTGAAATTTGAGGGCAGTGTCTTCGTGTGTGTCCCCTTGAAGTTAAGTTCCTAAAAGTAATACACATGGGAGTGATATCACTGAACATGTCCAGTGACCAACCCAATGTGATGCCAAGACTTATGGAAGATCTTGGTTTAGGTCCTAAAACTAACAACTGATATCACTGTCTCTTTAGTATCTTAAGGCCCAATCCTACAAGGTGTTCAGTATTTCCTATGAGCTACTTAGTACCCCTATTCCCATTACTAAGTTTTGTCACCATATATGGCACCTCACCCTCTTAGACTGGAGGATATTGAGCCTGGGCCCTTCAGAAGAAGGAAGAGTACTTTCCCTGTTGTTGCTTGCATTGCCCTAGTTTGGTGTAATTCTCTCACTATGGCCTAGAAGTAGGGTGACCAGATGTCCCAGTTTTATAGGGACAGTCCCAATATTTGGGGCTTTTTCTTATATAGGCACCTATTACCCTCCACCCCCTGTCCCAATTTATCACACTTGGTATCTGGTCACCCTATCTGGAAGAGAGCCACCATGTTGGTTTCTCTTAGGACTAGGTAGGGGGCAGGGCATAGTCACAGTCCTTGAGTTCCCCTGAGAGAAGAACTCTGTGCTACTAATATACTTTATTATGATCACAGCTCCATCTAGGATGGGTTGAAAAATTGAAACAATTTTTAATGAAAATTTCCCCCAAAAATCTCAAAATAATTTTTGTTTGGCAGGTTTTGGAAAGGAACAAATTTTTATCTGAAATATTTTTACAAAAATGTTTAGTTTCCAACATTTTTGGTTTTTTAGTTTGAATTTTTCCCTTCCCCAGCCCCTTTTCTTTCTCTTCATTTTTACCTTCTCCATTTTGCCACTAAAAAGGAGACAAGGGAGGGGGGGAAATGAATACCCAAATACCCCCAAATCACTCTTTGTTTCCAGGTTTCATTTTAAAAATGGGATATTTCAAAAATACAAAACCTTTTTTGTAAAAATGGTTTGTTTGAAAATTTTTAACCAAAATTTACTCTGTATAAATACCTAAAGAAAGACCTGGTCCCTTCCTTGAGAATGTTACAATCTGAGGGCAGGAGTCTGCCACATTCAGTCTTGTTGAATAGTCCCTTACTTTATGAATTATCCCATTGATTTCAGTGGGACTACATGCCGCATAAGATCCTACTTCTCATAGGTAAAGGTGATAGAATCTGGCCCTACATGAGGAAACACAAGATGCACTGATACACCCAGGGGATGATGATACCTTAGATATGGGTTTTATTTTTCTACCACTTCTTTCCCCCATGAACATTTGTGAACCTTGAGGAACAGTTCTGCCCTAGTTTCACAAATGGGCTAATTAACCTCATAATTCAGTTAACCCCTTCCCCCCTTCTCCAACCTCTATTCTCCCAATCCAGGGAAGAATGCAAAGGAAACTTCAAGTGGGAACTCACTGCATTTCTGCATTCCTGTGAGGGAAAAAACATGATTGGAGTAGCACTTAACCTGTCTGAAACTATCAGTGAAAGTGATAACTTTAAAATTTTAAACTTAAATAAACCCTTAATAGCATTCTTAAAAAGCTCAATAATCAGATATAAACATACAGTTTTTAATTGCTTCTACAAGTTCCTCTGGTGTCAGTATTGTATTAAACCATGGTAGTAGGATTTCAGTTACTTATGCAAAAATCACATCTGCAATGGATAGGAATATTTATCCGTGTGTTCACTAAAATGAAAAAGCATTGAAGCAGGTAATAACATTTAAAACAAATAGGAAAGCACAAATAAAAATGAAGCATTTGAATAATTACACAATATGCAGCACGGAATAAATGATATAAAATTCCACTTCTGTTTCAAATCAATAACATTGAAATGTGACAGAAACTTGATGATGGTGTGTAACTAAAAATTTAATCCAGTCAAAATATCTTTTCAAAACACTTACAGACAATCACATCTTTGCCATTGTTCCTTATTGAAAAACAATTGGTTCCTGGGAAATTATTAGCTTATTTTAAAGCCAACACTTAAAAAAATATAGAGCTTCTCAGGAGTCCTGTCCCCAAGTTTAATACTTCAATTTGCCAAATAAAGAGAAATAATATATGATTGTATAGTATAATATTCACTATATATTTAGTTCCTTTGCTGAGGTTTTATATAGAGGACATTAAAGAAAAAAAACAGACATTTTTAGAGCACTTCCATTCATCATTGGGAGCTTGTGCTGGAAGTTGATGTCATGGATGGAGGGCTATCCAAGTCAATAGGAGCTTGATCTGTTCCATACCCCTTGCTAGGGCATTACTCAGAATGAGTACTGATGGCCCATGCCCTGAGAAGGAGGTTTTGAAACAAGCTGATAAATTAAGCAGTAATAAGTCACCATGACCAGATATTCACCCAAGAGTGCCAAAGGAACACAGATATGAAATTACATAACTACTAACTGTGGTATTTAACCTATCACTTAAATCAGCCCGTGTATCAGATGACTGGGGAATAGCTAATGTAATGCCTACTTTTAAAAAATGCTCCAGAAGCAATCATGGCAATTACAGGCCAGGAATCCTAACTTCAGTACTAAGCAAAATGATTGAAATTATAGTAGAGAACAGAATTATCAGACACATAGATGAACATGTTACATTGGGGATGAGTCAACACAGCTTCTGTAAAGTGAAATCACGCCTCACTAAAGTATTAGAATTCTCTGAGTGGAGGTCAAAAGCATGTGGAGAAGGCTAAGCAGTAATGGGATAAGAGGGAAGGTCCTGATGTGAAACAAAGGGTAGGGATGAATGGACAGTTTTCTCAATGGAGAGAGGTAAGTAACAGGGTCCCCAAGGATATACACCAGTACCTGCACTTTTCAACAAATTAATAAATGATCTAGAAAAAGCGATAAACAGTGAGGTGGCAAAATGTGCAGATGATACAAAATCATTCAATATAGTTAAATCCGAAGATGACTGCAAAGAATTACAAAAGGATCTCACAAAACTTGGTGACTGGGTGACAAAATGGCAGATGAAATTGAGCATTGATATGTGAAAAATAATACACATTGGAAAAAAGAATCCCAACTATACATACAAAATTATGGGGCCTAAATTATCTGTTACCATTCAAGAAAGAAATCTTGGAGTCATTGTGGATAGTTCTCTGAAAACATCCATTCACTGTGCAGTGGCAGTCAAAAATGCTAATAAAATGTTAGGAAATGTTAGAAAAGCGATAAATAATAAAACAGAAAATATCACAATGCTGCTACATAAATCCCTGGTATGCCCACAGCTTGAATACTGTGTGCAGTTCTGGTCACCCTCTCTCAAAAAAGTTGCAGCGAAGGGCAATGACAATGGGAACAGCTTCTATATGAGGAGAGATTAAAAAGACTGGGAGATTCATCTTAAAAATCAGATAACTAGGGGAGGGGGATATGATAAAGGTCTATAAAACCATTGGGAGAAAGTAAATAGGGGAATGTTATTTAACCCTTCACATAACATAAGAACCAGGGGTCACCTGATGAAATTAATAGGAAGCAGAACTAAAATAAAGAAAAGGAAGTACTTCACATAATGCACAGTCAACTTGTGCAACTCATTGCTATGGGGTGTTGTGAAGACCAAAGTATAACTGAATTAGATAATTTCATGGAGTATAGGTCCATCAATGGCCATAAGCAAAGATGGTCAGGGATGCAGTCCCATGCGCTGGGTGTCCGTAAAGCTGGCAGTGGAATTGCGCCTTTGATTCATTCTTGCTGAAACAGCTGGCACTGCCCACTGTCGAAATACAGGATACTGGGTTAGATGGTCCACTGATCTGACCCAGTAGGGCCATTCTTATGAGAAAGTGTTCTAACCACTGAGCTCCAGGATCATCTGATGAGGGGCTCTCTCAGTCTTTCCTGTTGAAGCTGGTCCACTGTGGATCAGGATCAGTAATGAGAGAGTGGGCAGAGCCTGGGGACGGGACACAGGGTCTCCCACCTACCAGGTGGGTGCCCTAACTATTGGACCACAAAGTTATTCTCTCTCTCTCCCTCTCAGGATTTTAAGTATTTATCTACAATGGACCAGACATTGGCTAGAGGGGGACAGGGATGGGGTAAGAGAGAGAGAAAGAGAATGACTCTGTAGTCCAGTGGTCAAGACACCTACTTGGGAGGTGGGAGACCTTGGAGTCCAGTGCCCCTGCTGCAACCACTCTCTCATTATTTATTCACAGTGGAGCAGCTTAAGTAACAGAGACCCAGGAGCATCTCATAGCTTACTGGTTAGAGCACTCTCCTGAGATGTGGGAAGCCTCTGTGCAAATCCTTTCTTCCTCTCTGGCAGAGAGGATAGAAATGAACCTGGGTCTCCCACATGTCACGTAAGTGCTCTAATCATTGGGCTAAAAGATATAAGGTGGGAACCTGCTCCTCTGGCTAGATTTTGAATGGGATGCCATCTGGTAGATGTCTCTGAGCATGCTTATAAGGTAGGACCCTGCACACGACTTGGGCATCCAAATTACCTATGTTCCCTGAGTCCTGAATCACTCTGATGCTTAGGTAGGAGATAGGTGTCTGGATACATAGAGTGAGGCAGCAGTTTGCAATGCCCACAGGCTGAAACATAAGTGCCTAGGGAACTTTTACTTTGAATACTTAGGCTTGGAGAGTTTAGGTGCCTACAGGGTTTGGTGGGAGTTTTGTGGATCTCAGTGGAGCCAAAACTGGTACATAGGGTGTGTCTACACAGCAAAAAAACCCTGCAGCAGTGAGCCTCAGAGCCTTGGTGAACTGACTTGGGTTCATGGGGCTTGTGTTGAGGGGCTAAACATAGTGGTGTAGATGTTCAGGCTCTGGCTGGCACCCAGGCTCTGAGACTCCTCCCCAGTTTCAGAACCTGGGCTCCAGCCCAAGCACAAATGTCTGCATTGCCATTAATGCCATAGCACTAGCCCCATGTCCGTGGAGCTGGGCTCTGAGACATGCTGCCGAAGATTTGTTTTGCTGTGTAGACGTAGCCTTAGGTGTCTGAGTCCGGGGCTTAGGTGCCTTAGTACCTTCGTGGATCTGGGCCAGACTGTCCTGAGGTTTAAAGCTGAAGTAACTCAGCATCTTGTAGGATCAGGTCCTGGCAGCTTGCCAATTGACGTGAATCGGCACAGCCCCATTGAAATCAGTATGCACCACCTGAGGATCTGGCCTCTAACCTTTCAATTAGTTAATTTTAAATGTCGATTGCTTTCCTTTCCTCTTTATTAAATTGTTATAGTATTAATTTATTATTATTACTAGTTTTACCTTGTTCAAGAAGATGCTAAAAAAGAAGAGAAGAGAGGCAGGCTTCTTAGACAGGCAGAATCTTTATCTCTGAGAGAGCAGTAGTCAAAACATTAAAGAGAGAAAAAAATAGGTTAGATACTGAGATGCAGAGTTTAATTTAAGTAAGCACACTTGAAATGAGCTTCTCGAGGTAATTAGGAAAGCAGAGTCCATGTAAGCCCAAGGATAAATAGGATTTAAAGATACTGTATGTCCAGTGATAGCTGCAAAACACATACTACAGCTTGCTGCTGCAGTAGCTTAAATTTATGTGGTATGCACATCTACCCATGATCATTTGAATGGAATTTCTTTTCTAAACCATTAAAAAAATGTGATTGGAAGCAAGACAATAAATAAATAGAATGGACACATGCCGCAGAAGTATATATGCAGCAAGTATTCACTGGGAAAAAATAATGGTGTGCTATTGTTGAGAGTTTATAATTAAATGTGCAGATGGCAGGAAATTCACATTTCTGGTTCTCCTATCAGCTGTAACATGGCCTTGTTGGCTTCATTTTGCTTAGCCATCTCCTCTAGTTGGTCATTAATTATCTTTCAGCCATTATCACTAAAAATCAGCCCATCAGCCTGAAATCTACTCAGCTGCAAACAAGGAGTTTAAAATAGCGTAAGGTACTACATCTGCCCCTCAAGTCCCTCCCTATTTTCCTATTTAAAGAAAAGAAAAAAAAATCTGCCCTGTTGCTGTGTGAAAGAGAACAGGCAAAACCCAACATGCATTCTGTATATGGAAAACTGGGAAATGTCCCAGGACATAGGGAGCAGAGGCACTGTTACAGTAAACAACCCCTATACAACTATGCAGGGGAAGGGGCGGGGAAGGGTGGAGGACAGCATTTCATGTGGCAAGGGCAGATTGTGTGCCATGGATGAGGTGGATCCCATGTCCACACTAAGGACCACATTTAAAAAGAGGTCTTACATCTGTTTAAGGTGGCTCAAGTTGGGCTTCCAAAAATGGAGGCACCCCAAATCAGCAGCCACTTCTGAAAATGTTGGCCACACCCATAAACTGAGGCTTACACTACATCAGTAAAGTGCTCTTTCATACAGTGGCATAACCAAAGCATCATGAGTTACCTGTAGTTTATTTTCTTCAAAATATTTTTTTGACTTAGCATCCCTCCTCTTCAGAAAGCAAACTATGGCAACGAAGTGGCAATATGGTAATTAATTATACTTTTCCGTTTTACAGTAATGAATTGTGAAGGGCATTTATTTAACAAGCCCCTTTTGAAGCTTTTGTACATGATTGCAAATGACATGTGTGACGTCCAGCAGTCCTTTCTTTTGCATAATGGTCACAGATTATACTTAGGAAAAGTAACATGGAGGTAAAGTGACAGCTCCAGTCACTTAATGAGAAGTTTATTAAGAAACTAGGACTGATTATCAGCTGCAAATTAGCCATAATGTGAGTAATCAGCAGAGATGTCACATTGGTGGAAGAAAGATGATAAACAGCAGAATGCTCATCCCTACGCTAATCAAAAAGTACGTACAGCTCATTACAAGATATCATTTGCAGGAATCCAGGGACATAGGATTCAGGAAATATGTTTTTGGAAAATGTATTCATCACCTCATACTCCTTTATGTTTTATTTGATATACCATAGCAATGTAATAGAAGCATTTATATCTGTTACACACATGAGACAGGCAATAGTTATAATTTATGAAAATTAAATTAGATTTTGAACCTCTAATATTTTGAAAGACCAAAGAAACAAATGACATTGATTTAAATGTATTATTTTACCAATACCATGCAAATATTTAAAAAATGCCACGAGTACACAAATCACAGCAGTAAAAAGGTCACAAGTAACTTATTACAGTTAATTCCAAGTGTTCTTAATTATTTCAGATATATTATTAATTATTCTTAGAGGCCCAAGTCCATTGTACTAAGTGCTGTACAAACCTATAGCAAAAACATCAGTCCTGACTCTAAGCGCTTATAGTCTTGTTTAATTATAAGACACAGCAGGTGCCTGAAACAAATAAATGGGCTGGGTGGGAGAAAGGGAGGACAAAGTAAGAGTCAGAGTGGTAGTAATTTAAGCATGTTTAACTGTGAGAACAATCAGCCCTGCTCAACTGCTAACACACATTTTTAGTTACTTCTGTGGTAAGTCAATAACTGTTGCTGTGAACTTGTGTTGTTTTTAATAAGTAAGGTGGCGGTTTTTTTCACTGAAGATGCCATGCTGTTTGGAAATATTTCCCAACCTTTTACATTTGAAATCCTTATAGAGAACAATTTAGCCCTGCATTCAGAGCTCTTCTTACACACACACACACCCCACGCACGCTCCTGAAGTCACAGAATAGAGTACATTCCCCAAATGAGCTGAATGGTTCTGTAAACTTGGCAGCATTAGAGGAACTCAACAGCTTTTTAGAGACCTGAGCTCTTTAGTCATGTCCACGTGTTAGCCTGTCCTTATAATTATAATTATTTCAAGCGCTTCTTGGCAAAAGGCTTTCTGAGCTCTCTTTTTAAAGTGAGGGTGGGAGGCTCAGGCCACGGTGATAAGTGGCTCGAATTTGTTCTGTAGAAGTCAGTAAGAGTTTTGCCATTGACTTCTCTGGAAGCAGGACTGGGCCTGAAATTGGTGAAGCTTTCATTTTTCTTTTCTTCCAGGGATGGTTTAGATTATTTGGTTAAACAAGCATCTACATTTGACCCCTTTCCATTGAAGAAGTTTTCTCTATGCTAAAGAAAAGACAGGCTACATCTTCAGGCTGACTCAAGGACATGGATTGTGTCTTAGGTTAAGAAAAATATATGCTGCTTCCTAGAGTTCTGAACACATCTTTTTTATATATGCAGAGGGAGAAATCATACCTGAACAGTGAACTTTTCTTCTGAAATGAAAACTGCCTGACAAAGGCCAAAAAAATTCTTTTTTCACTGAGGCCAGATGTTTTTGTAGGACACTTGCAAAATGATTTTTTTAATCTACAAAACAATTTGTCCACGTAGATTTTGTCTCTTTCTGATCCCAAATCTGCTCGTTTTAATCAGTTTCCATCTTCTGAGTACTTAACAACATGTAGTATACCCACTGTGTGATTTATATGTGGGACACAGTCCTTGCTGTTGCAAAACAAATGTGAGAGTGGGGATCTGATCAGCAGAAAAAACATGTATTTGGCCTTAGGCGCCAACAACAGCCTGAAACTTCAGTTGTAATACCATGAAATATTTAGTTTCTAGTTTCATGTTGCCTTAATAGAGCTACTGGATTTAAATTACTACAAGGGTTTTCATTTCACGATTTCTTTATATATTGGGGATTGCAAGGTTTTTTTTGTCAATTTTCCTATATCTTGTCAGCTCCACACATAAACACGTTCTTTTAAACCAGCTTGGTGCATCAACAGGTCTCATAATGTGCTTCTTCAGTCCAGGGAACTCAGATAAAATTAAACTGAGACCAGGAAACAGATCAAAGCTTCTAGATTATGGCGTTTTGTAGAAACAGCTTGGATGTATTGTGAGTGCTGCATGAAAATAACTGCTGTGGGTGACTTGGGAGGATCAAAGGGAACAATGCCAGGAGCAAAAAGGGACTGTGCTCCATGTCTTGTTGGGTACTTCATGAACAGCAATAGGGGTAGCTCCACAAAGGGAAATTAAGCTCAGCATTGCAATGCCTATCTTTAGGCACCCGGCCTTCCACTGGAATTCACAGCCTTGCGTTAGGTGTCCGGGCTCACCACACAATGCCTGCGGGAGAGTTAGGCACCTAAGAATGGGATTCACAAAAGCCAGCAGGCTGAGCAGGGAGCTGCCTAAATAGGAAAAACTGAAGAAAGAGGTGTGGCCTAGTCACCTAATTCTGGGCTGTCGGGAGGTGACTCCCCTGCACTTGAATATGCCTCTGTCTGTGAACACTCTCCTGGAGATAGGTGCTTACTCCAAGTCAGCCTTTTCTCACAAAAAGACTGAGGAGAAGACTAGTTAGCCATTGAGCAAGAGAATGACTCTGTAGCCCAGTGGTTAGGACACCCCTCCCCACAGGAGAGAAAGGTTCAAGTCCCTGGTCCCATCTCCATTTCTTTTATACAAAATGGAATAGCTTCAATGAGAGAAACCCACCCGAGAATACCCTGTGGCTACTATACTCACATGGGAGGGGAGAAATGGGGGCAGGGATTTCCCTATATCTCCCCTCCCCCAAATTTCCCCAACCCCTCCCCCCCCCAGTTTTGTGAACTAATTACATGCAGTGTTGCCAATTTAGTGATTGTTCGGAATTTGAATTGAAATTGAAACATTAATACACACTTTAAAAGCATATAAAGTGTATGATAAAATAGGTGTATCTGAAAAAATATAATAGATTTGAAAAGTATGAACATAGACTAGCTTTCTTATAGAGCTGTTGTTTTTTATGACAATGTCAGTGCATTCATTTTGGTGACATTGGCCAACCTAATAATTTCAAATTATGATTTGTAAGCAATGTCTAAATGAGCTCTCCCTGACAGCCAGTGATGGGCTGGGGGCTGGGAGGAAAGGCTTCAGGACCAGATTTTATTTACATTCACACCTAATCTACATAGGTATCCAGCAAACAGTGGTAGATTCTGGCTTGAGTTGGGTTACAAATCACTTGAATGTGGCGGAGTAGGGGGCGGGTAACAGAACTGTACTTAGCCTGTGCTGATTGAGGGCATCAAGAGAGAGGATGGGGACAGGTGTTTTGCTTGATGGTCTGCCTGAGTCATAAGTACTATTTCACCTGCTCCTCTCCACTGTTTAAAGACAGAGCTGATTAGGCTCCATAGATAGTCTTTTGTTTTGTTAAGTGACCACTACAGCTGAAATCATGATAATCAGGTCTAAGTGCTTAGACCTGCTTTGGGACAGTGTTTCTGTGGAAGAGACGGCCCAGTCTGCACTAGCTGCGAGGTTCCCCCACTGAGAGCTCAGCTGAAAGCACTGAGAGCTGGGTGGACCTCAAGAGACCAACTCGCAGAGGTCACAGTGGCAGGTGGCAGCAGAAGGTGACAGCAGGGCCATTGGAAACAGAGAGATGGAGTGAACAGTGGCACAACAAACAACAGTGGCCAAAGTGAACAGTGAGCAGCTTGAGGAATGAGCAAGGTGCCTTCTTACCCCGCACCTGGGAGGTGAACTCATGTGAAAGCGCCTCTGAGCTCTGAGTCTCCACTGACCAAGGACAACACCGGCGAGTGTTAATGAGGCTGTTAAGAATGCTGGAGACACAACACAGTTCATGCAAACAAACATGGC
This sequence comes from Mauremys mutica, assembly GCF_020497125.1. Taxonomy (NCBI): domain Eukaryota; kingdom Metazoa; phylum Chordata; order Testudines; family Geoemydidae; genus Mauremys; species Mauremys mutica. The sequence continues at coordinate 271,857,454 of NC_059073.1, forward strand.
TGTGGCATCTAGGGTGACCAGATGTCTCACTTTTATAGGGACAGTCCTGATTTTTTGGGTCTTTTTCTTATATAGGCTCCTATTACCCTCCACCCGCGTCCCAATTTTTCACATTTGTTGTCTGGTCACCCTAGTGGCATCATACTTTCTATTTAAGAAGAGATAACACACACTACAAACTGGAGGCCAATGTTAAGTGCATTGTCACTTGTTCATCCTGAAGCTGAACACTGGTTCTGAACAAGACCAGCAAATGCTCGCTATCTTTCTGCAAGGAACACAACTGACTGGCTAGAAGCATATTGTGCAACAGTGAAAGACTCAACAGTTGAAAAAGTGAAGAACTCTCTCAGCACATTCAAAAAATGTGCATACATTGCTGGTGAATGCACCAATGCAAATGGGCATCAAGTATTAAGTCATTGTGTACGTTATCTTGATGTCAGTGGTAGGCCAGTAGATGCATTTCTAGATATTCAAGTTATAGAAGACACATCGGCTGCATCTGTGACAACCTACATCTTAGAAGAGTTAAATGCTTGTCAATTGGACCCCAAACAGATGGCTGCTTGTGCATTTGATGGAGCTGCAAACTTCTCTGGAAGATATGGTGGAGTACAAGCTTTTCTCAGAGAAAAGTGTAACCCTAATCTCTCCTATACACACTGCAGAGGCCATCTACTCCAACTAGCGCTTGTACGAGCTGCAGACTCTTCAAAAGACATTAAAAAAGCTATAAATTTAATGTCTTCATTATATTCTTTTTTTCAGCAAGAGTCCAAAAAGACTGAATATCTCGGAAAATATAGAGGATACACTGGGACTGAAGTTCAAATTAGTCCAACCTGGAAAAACCCTCTGGCTTTCTCATGAGTGATCCTTGGCTTTTGTCTTAAAATTACTCCAGCCGTTATTACTGGCTTTGGAAAGTATCTGCCAAGATGGGATGGATCTAAGCAGTGAGGCTGGTAGATTACTTTTGCTACTACATTCAGAGAAGACTGTTGCCATTCTCTTTCTTGTAAGTCTACTGTAGAAACCAAGTGGGCAGTGATGAGCTCCCAAAATCCTAATAACTGGTTCAATACCTGGTCCTCGGCGGCACTTTGGTGGCGGGGGGTCTTCACTTGCTCAGGGTTTTCAGCAGCATTTCGGTGGCGGGTCCTTCACCCGGAGCGAGTGAAGGACTCGCCGTCGAAGTGCCACCGAAGACCCAGTAGGGAACCGCACGGTGAGTACAAGTCCCACGTGCCTGTCTCCCCCCGCATCTGACCCCAACCTACGTCCTGCCCCCAATTGTCCCCTTCAGAACCCGCAACCCATCAACCCCCCTCACTCCTTGTCCCCTGACCACCCCCTCCCGAGACCCCCCACCCTAATTGCCCCCCAGGATCCCACCCCCTACCCAACTCGCCCCGCTTCCTGTCCCTTGACTGCCCCAACCCCATCCACCACCACCCCGGCAGATCTCCAGAACTCCCACACCTACCCAACCCCCCCGCCCCATTCCCCCAGAACCTCTGCCCCCTGCCCCTTATCCAACCCCTCTTCCAAGCCCCTTACCATGCTGCTCAGGGCAGCATGAATGAATGCCCCGCAGCCCGCTGGAGCTCACAGGAGTGGCAGGAGATGCAGAGCTGCCCAGAGTGCTGGTGCCGGTGGCTTGGCACGCTGGGGCTCTGCGAGGGGGGAAAGCAGGGGAGGGGCCAGGGAGCCTCCCCAGCTGGGAGCTCAGGCGGTCCGGACAGGACGGTCCCGCGGGCTGGATGTGGCCTGTGGACCGGAGTGTGCCCACCCACCAGCCCCTTTAGCAACCAGTTCTACACCGGCTTCTAAATTTAACAACCGGTTCTTGTGAACCGGTGCGAACCGGCTCCAGCTCACCACTGCACATGGGTCATTAAACACAGGCAACTGCTACAACAGTAGTAGATCTTTGTCCAGCAATAGAAGCTACATTTGGATCAATCAGAGAGCTATTCATTGAAAAAGTACTGGAAGAAGCAAAGACGTCAGTCCAGAAGTTGACTGATGAAGGCATTTTTATTGAATCTGTAAGTGAAGAGAACAAGAAGTATTTGTTAAGACAACTGAAAAAGTACACAGACTTGATTCTTAAAAATCGACAACAGAGACTTGTAGATTCTACTCAACCTCTGCGTAGCTTTTACAGATCCCTGTCCTATAAAACACCAACAGATGAGTGGAGTGAGGCACTACCAGCAATGGGGCTGCCATGTGCTCAGGACAGAATAGAGAATTTGGACACAGAGTGGGATATTATACAACGAATGAATGAAGATTTGACTTCAATTTCTTTTTTATCATCACTAGTGGCTCGACCCAATCTTCATGAAATGTTTCCTGGATTGAAAGAAGTAGGAATTCATCTCTTGCTACTCCAGTAACAACAGCTACAGTTGAGCGTTCCTTTTAATCATTGAATAGAATTTTGTTCTCAGAAAAAAGTCGCCTTCTGCCTGATCGTGTGAATGAACTAATGAGCATATCAGTTGAAGGAATGGAAGTACCGGACACACGAGAAGCCACCAAAGATGAGCGCATTGCATTCAAGAAGTTCATTAACAGAGTTGTGCAAAATTATAACAAGAAACCAAGAAGGATGTAGATGTAGATGTAGTGCTTCATAGAAGGCTTGAGTAGCCAACTTTAATTTGTGTGATGATTTTATAACATGAGTTAAATCTAATAAAATGGTCATGAAACATTTTTCAGTTTTTACTTGGTGCCATACAGCCCATCTTCACCCTCACAGTCTCACCCCTCATTGGCCCTGACTCCTCCCCCCAGTAAATTCGAACCCCCCCCCCCATTTCAATTCCTGGGGAAAACTCTGAATGGGAGTTTAATAACTTGCTCTAAATCAGCAGAGTGGGGATGTGAACTACAGCCTGGATAAGCATGCTAAGCTCTCTGCTACAGAATAGCAAGTACTAAAGCTGCCTCTCTCTGTGTTGTGCAGTTTGTCTGCAGACTGTTGTCTGTGGGCAGGGGAGAACCCCCTGGGCCTACCCGGGGGGAGCAGGGAGAGCACGATCCCTGTACTTCTCCAGACACAAGGACTGGAACTCTCCCTGACTGCGATGCAGGCTGCAGCGAGGGGGCAGAGTTAAAAGTGGACATTTTGTGCCCTTTCCCACCACTGTGAACAATGCCTAAGAGCCAGAGAGATTTTGGTCCATTGTGGATAAAGTATAACCAAAAAAAAGATAAATAAGAGCTGACCTTTTTTCCATGTTAATGGAGTGAAGATCTTAAGTACTTTCACAAGTGCGCATAATTTGGATGGAGCTGATCACATGCACACAAAAAATAGCGAGCATTGTCCTACACGGTGACCTTAATGAGGTGTCAAGGGGTTAATAAGAAAATTAATTTATCTTTTTAAGCACAAGAAGTAATTAAAGTCTAAGGGATATCTGTATCATAACTGAAAATGAGTAATGAGCTAGTGGGATGTGAAGGAAAAATGAGTTTGGTAATTAAGACAGGAAGTTCAGTATAACAAGAAGGAATAATGTATTTGTCACCTATGGCACAATTCTATTGTGCTGATATTAAGTGGGGAAGCTTAAGCGGAAGCAGAACAATGGGCCTCATGAGTGAGGAGGTGGTAGATAGTAGCACTGCATCTTCAGCTGGCAGAAGAAACTGCTTTGGGGACCAATAATAGACAGGCTCTTGATAACATCAGAGCAGTCAAATTAACAAAACTGAAATTTATTAAAAGGATAAAATAGCAATGGTGTCAGCATTTATATGAAAACTCCAGCAGTGATTACTTCTTTGGACTTAAATAAAAAAAGGCCCCAAGTTACCTACTGGAAACGGCTGGTTTCTCATTTAAACAGGCTGGGCCAATATTATTCTTGGTGTGTCTCATAGTTACCTCAGTGATGAATTTCGTTCATTATGTTGAATATTTTTAACTTATGTTCTTAATTTTGAATGTCTGCAACACAAAGGGGGGGCAGAGCCTCAGATCCACTGAAGTCACTGGAGTTATAACAATATACACCAGCTGAGGAGACAAGGTACTTCCCCTAATCTATATCATTTGAACAGCATGCCCTGTATTTTACATGGGAGGAGGATGCTATGGTGATGCTCAGATAGCAAGATGGGGTAGGCAGTATAAGAACCTGAAATGAATTGAATAGATGCTTCTTGCATTTTCTTATTTCCCTCGCCTGCCATTTTATTGTATTGTTTAAGAGGACACTTTCCAGTTTGGTACAGTAGGCCTAAAATTAGCTCTGCCAGCATTCTTTTGTCTCTTGAGTGTGCAAATGCATGTCATGCTTTCCCTCTACTCTCGCTTCTTGACAGCCTTTCTTGAACAGACATGGTATTGAAAAAAAATTGTATACAAATTTCTGTCAACCGAGAGCAAGCTGTTCACTTTCCATTAAAGGGAACAGGCTTCTTGTAATATCAGTTCCTTGAATGTTCTCACAAATGGAGGAGGCAAGCTGAGCAGAGGGATTGCATGATGCTTGTGATTACAAACAATTCCAGAGCTGTGAGTGGGTTGTTTGCCAATCGCTCAGATGAGTAGCTGTCATTTCCAGCCCTCAGTTTGGATGGTCAATAGATTTTTCTAGGATCTGGATCAATTTTATTTTCAAATAAGATTGTTAGTGGATGTTAAATTGTGGGTCTGTTGATACAGACTGTGTCCCTTTATGGGGTACTAGTAAAATGCTGGATGGAGTATGTGTACACCACTGTTGTCTGCTGGACATGGCTCTGTTTGTGACGGTCCCATTTTGTCTTGGCTGGCCTGAAAAGAGAATACAAGCCAGTCAGTTAACTGGGAATCTACACCAGCTCACATACTGGAAGACTGGCTTCTTTGAACATAGATTCACAATGAATTTTATTCCCAATGTTACAGGTATGGACATAGAGTTTAGCATGTGATCTGTATAGATTTACAACCATTTATTATTATAAACACTTGTAAAGAGCAGTTTTATGGGTAAAAAACTGTTATGCAAAAGAATTCAATTAGAAAAGCTAAAAATACAAAAGAAGTTTGAAACTGTTTAATCTAAAAAAGAAAAAAGGGGAAATGCAAGTTACATAAAGGTGCATGTCTTCTGCTATTTATTATTTAATTAAAAAACTACATTAAGGGAATATTAAAATTAGATGATTAAATACTCAAAAGTCAGGAAATGAAAGTTATGAGTGTGAATGCAGCTGAGAAAATTAGATGAAAGATGCCCTAGCAAGCAGAAATTACAGACCCTGCTGCTCTTCTCTACAGAAGAAAATGGTCGATGGATCTAAGTAGTCACAGATCCAGTGAGAGCACTCCCACCTTTTAATCATCCCTGCCACTTCCCTCACTCTGCAGTTTTGGGCAGAGAGTCACACAGGGCTCTATGCCTTAAATCTTGACTTTTCCCTTGCCTCCTGTACAATGGAGCTGCATAAATTCTCATATGGTCATGATCCTCCACATCCATTGAGCAGAATTTGTGACTTACATTATAATTAAGCTTTACAGAGGCTCTGGAAGCATTCTTTCCCAAACCTGAGCCTTCTTTTTAGGTGACAAATCTGAGGAACTGTCCCAGACTCAGATGTCATTGGAGCAGGTTTTGGAACAAACTGATCAATAAAACAGTAATAAGTCACCAGGACCAGATGGTATTCACCCAAGGGTTCTGAAGGAACTCAAATGTGAAATTGCAGAACTACTAACTGTGGTATGTAACCTGTCATTTAAATCAGCTTCTGTACCAGATGACTGGAGGATAGTTAATATTACATTAATTTTTTAAAAGGCTCCAGAGCCAATCCTGGCAATAACAGGACAGTAAGCCTAACTTCAATAACAGGAAAACTGGTTGAAACTATACAAAAGAACAGAATTATCAGACGCATGCATGAATATGATTTGCTGGGGAAGAGTCAACATGGTTTTTGTAAAGGGAAATCATGCCTCACCAATCTACTAGAATTCTTTGAGCCGGTCAACAAGCATGTGGACAAGAGGGATCCAGTGGATATAGTGTATTTAGATTTTCAGAAGCATTTGACAAGGTCCCTCACCAAAGCCTCCGAAGCATAGTAAACTGTCATGGGATAAGAGGAAAGGCCCTCTCATGGATCAGTAACTGGTGTGACAAAGTTCCTCCTCTACCTTGGTGGGTCCTGCACCTATTGGCGGATTTGCTCGCCTCATAGATTCACCATGTGTGTCAGGAAACAGCCCAGAGACCTTTCCCTCTGGTAAAAGGCCACAGTCCAGGTCAATTCCTCCTGTGTCTGGGAGGTTTGGGGAGAACCCGGGCCCATCCTCTACTCTGGGTTCCAGCCCAGGGCCCTGTGGACTACAGCTGTCTAGAGTGCCTCCTGGTACAGCTGCATGACAGCTACAACTCCTTGGCCTACTTCCCCATGGCCTCCTCCCAACACCTTCTTTATCCTCACCACAGGACCTTCCTCCTGGTGCCTGATAATACTTGTACTCCTCAGTCTTCCAGCAATATGTCTTCTCATTCTAAGCTCCTCGTGCCTCTTGCTCCCAGCTCCTCGCATGCACACCACAAACTGAAGTGAGGTCTTTTTTAAACTCAGGTGCCCTGATTAGCTAGCCTGTCCTAATTGATTCTAGCAGTTTCTTAATTGGCTCCAGGTGTCTTAATTATCCTGTCTGTCTTAATTTGTTCTAGCAGGTTCCTGATTACTCTAGTGCAGCCCCTGCTTTGGTCACTCAGGGAACAGAAAACTACTCATCCAGTGACCAGTATATTTGCCCTCTACGAGACTCCTGTACCCCACTGGTCTGGGTCTGTCACACTGGTTAAAGGATAGGAAACAAAGGGTAGGAATAAATGGTCAGTTTTCAGAATAGAGAGAGGTAAATAGTGATTTCCTCCCGGGGTCTGTACTGGGACCAGTACTGTTCAACATATTCATAAATGATCTGGAAAAAGGGGTAAACTGTGAGTTAGCAAAATTTGCAGATGATACAAAACTACTTGAGATAAATAAGTCCAAAACAGACTGTGAAGAGTTACAAAAGGATCTTACAAAACTGGTTGACTGGGTGACAAAATGGCAGATGAAATTCAATGTTGATAAATGCAAAGTAATGCAGATTGGAAAACATAAATCCAGTTATACATATAAAATGATGGGGTCTAAATTAGCTGTTACCACTCAAAAAAGAGATTTTGGAGTCATTGTGGATGTTTCTCTGAAAACATCCCCTCAATGTGTAGCAGCAGTCAAAATAGCTAACAGAATGTTGGGAATCATTAGAAAGGGGATAGATAATAAGACAGAAAATATCATATTGCCTCTATTTAAATCTTTGGAACGCCCACGTATTGATTACTGCATGAAGATGTGGTCGCCCCATATGAAAAAAAGATATATTGGAATTGGAAAAGGTACAGAAAAGGGAAACAAAAATGATTAGGAGTATGGAACAGCTTCCATATGAGGAGAGATTAATAAGACTGGGACTTTTCAGATTGGAAAAGAGACGACTAATGGGGAAATATGACAGAAGTCTATAAAATCATGACTACTGTGGAGAAAGTAAATAAGGAAGTATTATTTACTCCTTCTCATAACACAAGAACTAGGGGTCACCAAATCAACAAGGAGTCCAGTGGCACCTTAAAGACTAACTAACTTATTTGGGCATAAGTTTTCATGGGTAAAAAAACCCACTTCTTCATGCATCCGAAGAAGTGGGGTTTTTTACCCACGAAAACTTATGCCCAAATAAATCTGTTAGTCCTTAAGATGCCACTGGACTCATTGTTTTTGTGGTTACAGACTAACACAGCTACCCCTGATACGGGTCACCAAATGAAATTAATAGGCAGCAGGTTTAAAACAAACAAAAGGAAGTATTTCTTCACACAATGCACAGTCAGCCTGTGGAACTCTTTGCCAGAGGATGTTGTGAAGGTCAAGACTATAACAGGGTTCAAAAAAGAATTTGATAAATTCGTGGTCCATTAATGGTAGAGTGACCAGATGTCCCGATTTTATAGGGACAGTCACGATATTTGGGGCTTTGTCTTGTATACGTGCCAATTACTCACCCTCATCCCGATTTTTCACTCTTGCTATGTGGTCACCCTAATTAATGGCTATTAGCCAGGATGGGCAGTGATGGTGTCCCAAGCCTCCAATTGCCAGAAGCTGGGAATGGGCAACAGGGGATGGATCACTTGATGATTACCTGTTCTGTTCATTCCCTCTGAAGCACCTTGCATTGGCCACTGTGGAAGACAGGATACTGGATCTTTGGTCTGACCCATTATGGTTGGTCTCATGCTTTTATGTTAAATAAAGATAAAGAGCTATATTTTCTGCTCATGTAAATGGTCATAGTTCCACCTATTTGCACCAGCAGAGAATTTGGCCCATACCAGCTGTGATCAAATATTTACAATTCTTCTGTCTATAAAATTGTAACTTTGCAAGACATTCTGCTGTCTGGAGGTCCATTTCTGTCAATTACATGGAGACTAAGTATCTGAGCAGATAGACACACTGTACTAACATGGGGCTAGACTGGGATTTTTGCAAATCCTAAATAATTGGCAGTATGGTGCTGCACTGCCTAGAAGCAGATCAGGGATCATATTGTGAGATGGAGAGTCCCTGGTTTCCTCTCTTTACACCATCTAACACCTGACACAGCCTTTGTAGCATGTCAGTTGGAGCTTTGGGGAGGAGGACACATGGCTCCCGCTATTTCCTCCACCCCTGCCTGCTCACTTGCATCCACCTATGTGGGAGCACAGTCCGACTACTCTCTGCCCTGCACCTTGAACATAATACAGGTAGTCCATGGAGGGGAGGAGAGTAATAGGATGCCCTCACTCAGCTCAGTGGAACTTTGGGTGGCTCCCTTTGTAAATAATGGCAATATTCCCATTTACTTCACTGGGAGGAGAATCTGACTGTAGTCTACTTTAATAAAGAAATGGGAACAAAAGCAATATTATACTGTTAAAATGAAGGGAGCATCCTCCTTTGGAGAGAGAAGGACTTCTGAATTGTCATCTTACAGTTCTTGTTATATTTAAAGATAGATTTATATGCAGTATGGGTGGGATGGGGGTGGGGAGAATGTGTTTCTTTCACAGACTGATCCCACTATGGTTACTAGTGTTGTACAAAAAAATCTCACTCAGTTAGCAGTCAACCAACTTGCCCCCCAAAGCATGGCAGCTATATCAGCTGGCACACAAAGGTTTTGGTGCATTGTTCCCCCCCACAGCACTGAATTCCACTGTGCTTAGCAGGCTATACTGAAAATAAGCTGGAACTGGCAGGGACACGGCTATTGCAGTAATATGTTCAATATTTTTGCATATGTTTTTGCCTCCCATTTTGTTGCAGAATAACCCAGGCATTGGTGCTTAAGCTTCCTTATCCCCTTTTCTGGCCTGAGATCAACAGGCTTTCCAAAGGAGGCCGAAGGAGCTCCAGTTAGACAGATCTCTGCTGTGTTTACATCACACTGTGTTGTGCTGATTTAGATGATATCAGCTGAAAATAATGCTACGTAAGAGCTGGGATAATCTCAAACAAAAACAATGACAAAGCCTACCCTAGTGTGTTGGAGCACAAAAATTAAAACAAACAAACCCCATCTTTTGGATTTGGTGCCATAAACACATTCAGATAATAGTTTATTACACTGGATGGAAGCAAAGGAAAAAGACTGGGCTAAATGCCCAGTGTGAAATTCATGGTTTGCTGACTACCTAAATTACCTGGCACACTACTAGCCCTGACTTTAGTGCTGTCTAGGCAAAAATCTGTCATTAAAGGGACAATTAGCATGCTATTTTAATGTAAACTGAGGTGGAAATGGAAAAGAAAATAAGATGTGACATCAAAGTTCTGATGTTCTCAAAACCAAACAAATATGACTCCCATTAATATTAACAGAGAAAATCTTAGCAAAACTACAGTATAATGAACACACATCGGCAAGTAAGAAGCCTTGTTTTGAAATGGCATGTGGTGATTGCATTTCAGGACTATTTCCACTAATCTGGTCAACACACTCTATTTACTGCTGCAGAAGTTATAATACATGGTTATCAGAGAGAAATTCTTGTTTACTTACCATGGGTGAGCTAAGGCTATGCCTACACTGGGTGCATATTTGACCATGTACAGTTTCATGCATGTTCCTCATACCCGTGCTAAGTATCCACCTATGCTTGCTGGATGTGGATATAAGGCTATGTACACACACATACCCACATCCACACTGCCACTTTTGTTTCACGATTTTAGCCCTACCACTTCAGAGGTGGTATCCCAGGGTTATGTGCATCACAAGGAGGCACTCTAGGAACTGCTTTGCTGTGTGTTGTTGGTATTGTCCCCCGCCTTCACACATTTGCCAATGGCAGTTCCTGCTCACCTCTCCCTCCTGCCAAACTAGATGAAGGACATGGAGCAAATGGATGAAGATCTGGTTCTGGTTATGCTCCTGCTCCTTATTGTGGGACAAATGTTTATGCAGTGCCATAGGCGATGGGTGAGATGCAGGATGGAATCTGAACAGAACTTTCGGACACGCCGAATACGGCTGACCATGAGGGCGAATGACACTTCATTCTGGTCCCATGGAACAGATATGGTGAATGTCAGTATTGCCAGGGCCAGGGCCGGCTCCAGAGCCCAGCGGGGCAAGCACCCGCCTGGGGCGGCCCTTTCCCGGGGGGGGCGGCAGGCTGGGCCGGCGGACCTGCCGCAGTCATGCCTGCGGGAGGTCCACCGGAGCCCCGGGAGCAGCGGACCTGCCGCAGGCATGACTGCGGAGGGGACGCTCGGCCGGCGGCTCCAGTGGACCTCCCGCAGGCATGCCTACGGCAGCTCAACCGGAGCCGCCGGACCAGCGAACCGCCCGCAGCTGCGGGAGGTCCAGCCGAGCCGCGCGAACAGCGGACCCTCCGCAGTCATGCCCACGGGAGGTCCGCTGCTCCCGCTGCTCAGGGGCGCCTCCCGGGCATGACTGCTTGGGGCGGCCAAATTTGTAGAGCCGCCCCTGGCCAGGGCATGCCCATGGGTGGATCTGGTGCAGGAGAATCAGCATGGTGTGGTGGAATCACATAGTTTTGGAAATCTGGGATGATCAGCAGTGGCACAGAACTCCTGAATGAAGAAACAGACCTTCACAGAACTATGTGGCAAATTGCGGCACACCTCCAGTGCCAGACCACTCAATTCAGGGAAGCCATATCAGTGCAGAAGCAGGTAGTTATTGACCTGTGATGGGGTTAGAGACTGTGCACACAAGGGCTAAGAGAGTGAAGGAGTCACACTGGGCCAAGAGGGCTCCGCCCCATAGAAGCTGTTGAATATGCTCTAAATGGATGGTCTGCTTGGAAGGGGACTCTGACAGTCAAGCATGGGGAGAGTGAAGGAGAGGTTGTCTGAAGGAAAGAAGCCAGTTTTCAGCTTCTGGGGGAGAGCGATCCACAGGAGGTGGGTAAGACCCAACCAAGAGGCCAGAAGCTGACCCCTTTCCCCTTCCCTGCTTCCTGCCAAGGGAGAATAACTGGACACTGAGATGTGAGCTGGGAGTACCCATTGGACTAATTGAACTGCTGACACTGTCTGGGAACTCTCCACTGGAGGGCAAAATGCTGTGACCACACCTTAAACTGAAGAGAGAGTAGGGAGGTAGGAAGTGGCCCAGTGGAGGCTGGTCTCAGGTGACTGAGACACTTGAGCCCTGGGCAGGGACTGGGTGAAGAGGGAGGACCTGGGTCCCTCTATCTTCTCCCACCCTCAACCAGGAGAAATCAGGGAGCACCAGGGAATGACAGTCTGCAGCTCAGCCACCAGGCCCACAGACTGCCCAGCAAGGCCATCCCAGGACTTTAGGGACTGTTGAGCCATGGCCTTCCCACTAGGCCTGCTGGCCTCTGAGTGACACCTGCTACATGACTTTTGGAAGCTGGCAACACCAGACAGTTATTGGACAGTTGCAAACCTCTTTGGGGTTGGAAAATCGGGGTCATGGTTGTGCAGATATGCGAGGCAGTTAACACTGTGATCTACCCACAGGTGGTTGCCATTAGCAAAGATCCAGAAATAATAGCTGGATCTCAGAGTATAAGGTTTCTGAACAGTGCAGGGGCCATCAATGGTATCCACATCCCAGAACTCTGCCCACAAAAGGGCTGAGTGAGTGTGTGAACTGAAAAGGATATTGCTCATTTGCCCTGCAAGGCTTAATGGACCACAGAGGCAGGTTCTGAGAAGATCAAGATTTTACTTGAGGGGTGAAGAAGGGACTTTATTCCCTGAAGATGACATGGTTCTCTATGGTGTGACTGTGCCAATGGTTATTTGGGGACCCTGCCTATCTGCTCCTAACTTGGCTCATGAAACCATACCTTGAAATCAATGACCATGGAAAAGGAGAATTCAATTATAAACACAGTAGCTGCAGAATGGTCATGAAGTGCCTGTTTGGTAGGTTGAAAATCTTGTTGGCACTGTATACACCTGTCTGGATACCAGCGTGACCAACACCGTTCCCATATTTGTCGCTTGCCACATACTCCATAGCATTTATGAAGGGATAAGGGAATGCGCCCGTCTCAAGTGGGCACAGGACATGTCTGGTTTACAAATGCTGTCCAGGAAGCCAGATCCCAGCCTTGTGCAAACTGGTCCTAGTTCCCAGCAGGCAAGAGAAATAAGGGGTACCGTTTGTGTACACAGCTTGGCACAACAAGGAGACAGAGGAGGAAACCTTTACACTGTGCAGCAGCTGGAAAAGCACACACAGGAATATTGTCACATTCTTGTGGGTCTACATAGTATTGTGTGAGTTTTGTTCCCCTGTAGTTGGCAGTCATCAGTCATTTATTCCTGTGACTAGTCATCCATTACAGACAATTATACCAGGGTGCCTCCACTGGGCTAACACTTTGGGGGATGGGTAGGTGCTGTGGAGTTAAGCAACCAAGTTGTAATGTGCTCATTTCATTGTTCTGTATAAGAACCAAGTCATAAAGACGTTCAAGTACCCATTTTCGATGTTGTGTGTTTTGCTGCTTTAAAACTACCTGTGCACATAATGCACTTCTCCCATCTCTTCTGTGTGTCCTTGGGACTTCAGATATTTCTTGACTCCAGGTGAGGTTGTGGTTGTGGTGTGGGACAGACAGAAAAGTGTTTGCAGTGTGATCGCACCATTCAGTTATGCTGTTCCACTTCATGTGCTGTGAATCGTGGGTCTCAAACCCAAATCTGAAACCATCTGATGACATTCCTCATACTTGAGATGGAGGGTCTGCACACATCAAGGAAATCATAACATTTATTACAAGTAGCATATGGGATATGTCATTTAAATATTTTAAAAGGAAATGCAAAGGAACAAAATATAACAGGACTGAATCTGTGGACAAAGATTCAAAGACTTTAGCATTTGGCCAGTCTCCTTGCCCACCCCCTCCTCCTCCCTTTGTCACAGGGAGAATGAGTGTGGAAAACTGTTCTTGGGGACAACCAGGGACACCTCCTGTGCAGGGTTGGGGGGCACTAGGTGGGCTTCAGGGACTCCCATAGGCTCATTGTTCCCCTCCTGGATGCTCAGAGGAGTCCCACTGTGAAGGGTTTCAGGTGCTGGTGGAGGATGTGGTCCCAGGAGTCCTGCAGGCTCCTCTTGGTCTCTCTGGAGGTGGTGGGAGGAGGGGTTCTCCCTGACTTAGCAGTACCCTGGGCAGGATCCAGAGGAGGAGGTGGTGGAGGTTCATGGAAAGGTGCAGTGGCTATGGCAGCAGGCAGACTCCAAACTCGTTCAGCCACCAGTTCTATCAGCCTCTCTATTTGCATCTCTTCCTGCTGAAGAGCCCAATCCTCCCATGCCCTGAGAAATTCAACCTGCTCCTGGTTCCTCCTGTCCATGACAAAGAGCTGGCCCTCCAGGGTCCTGTCCATCTGCCTCTGCTGTCTCTGGGGTGCCGCTTCTGCCCTCCCAGCTGAATAGGTTCCCTCTTAGGACCCGAAGGTTCCATCTGTTCAAAGACAAGGGTAACATTATACATATAATTTTCCTTCAGAAGAAGCTGAGAAATCCCCCCCCCCATGTAACAAAACTTTGCTGTAGAGGACCACAATATTGATACTTTCTAGCAGTCCAGGAACACAACTGAATTAGACCATCCTTGGTTCTCAGACAAATTTTGCAGCTCCTGCAAAAAGGACCAGAGGCTAATAATGGAAGATACACACACACAATTTTTTTTAATTTAAGTTTTCATAGTCTGAAGGGGGAGAGTGGCACTTCCTTATAGGAACTATCTTACCAGTTTTCAAATTCTTCATTCAAGGCTGGCCAACATTTGGAAAACAGTTTTTAAAGGTACTGGAATAGTAAAGAGAGGTGGCTTTTCAGTCCTATAGAGTACATCCAACAATCTATGCCAGGACAAGACTGGGAAGCAAATTTGCCTGGAAATTGACTACATTCACAGCTAGCACACGAAGGGAAAGGGAGAATCGAACCACAAACACCATGCATTCCCCCTTCCTCCCCACCCCTGGCATCATCAGAAAATCTTGCCCCTCTGCCTGCCTAATAATGGTGAAGTGGACAGGGAAAGAAAGAGACATACTTCAACTTTATTTGGTTCCCTGAAGTTTCAGATCAGCACCACAAGACTCTCACCTCTCCACAGCAAAGGGACACCGCACTGTGTTTATCCAACCACCAGTCTGGAGCCTTCCCACACCTCCATTTCCCCTGGCTTGGGCAGCATGGCTTGGTTCAGGGGGAGGCCAGACACCAGGGACGGGGACAGTGAGACAGCACTGTTGTGGTGTTCCTCAGGCAACCGGTGTTCCATTCCCCTCCTCAGACCTAACTCCTTTCCACCTCAACTCCAATCCCTGCTTTCATGCAGCTCCCGTTCATAAGGAGATAGTAAGATATGAAGGAGAAGCACTTAAACCGTGTAATCTTCCAAGGAACAAAAAACAGCTGGTACTGACATTAGACAATCAACTATACATTTTCTACAACTGTCCCATCCTCCTACTGGGACCTTTCTAAACCAGCCCCCTCCTTTCCCTCAGTCTATATGACCCATGGGACCTTCACTGCCTTTGGGCTGGCCAAGAAATGTGCAGACATATGGGCACAATGATTGTTCCATAATAATCTGTTTTGTAATTTCTGCCAAATGCCTAATAATGGTTCATGGGGAATCAGTACAATCATTCATTTATAGCCATGTCTTGTTTGGGAACAAGAGTGGAGCAGATCAGGGCTGGGCTTAAATTCAGGAATTCGTCACCAGAGCAAGAGGGGATATTGGAGACGACGGTGGGAGTCAACTGTAACTCACCAGCCTTGGGTTCTGGTTCCTGCTGTGGCTCAGATTCCTTCTTGGGTTCATCAGGTGGGACTTTTTCCAACCATGCCCTCTGGGTAGAGACACAACATGACATGCTCCTCATCCTCAAAAGTCCTTGCTGCCTCCTCACCCTGGCCCTCATTGGCATCCCATTTGACGATGAGGACAGCAGGGATAGGGAAGGGGTCATGAGCCACTTCAGCCTGTTTCTGGAAGCTGTGGAGGGCACCCAGTCCAGTTTGTCATGGAAGGGGCATGTATGAAAATCCATCCCAGAGTGACAGTTGGAGTCTTTTGACCTCCTGTACAAGAACTCAGGTGCTAGATGCAGGGGCGGCTCCAGGCACCAGCGCTCCAAGCATGTGCCTGGGGCGGCAAGCCTCAGGGGGTGCTCTGCCAGTTGTCGCTAGGGCAGCAGGCAGGCTGCCTTCAGCGGCTTGCCTGCAGAGGCTCTCCTGGTCCTGCAGCTTCGGTGGACCTCCCGCAGATGTGCCTGCGGAGGGTCCGCGGGTCCCGCAGCTTCGGCGGACCTCCCGCAGGCACGCCGGTCTAGAGACGCCCCTGGCTAGATGCATTCTTAGCACTGGACCAGAGTCTATTCAATGCCTGCCTTTCCCAGCCTCTGTGAAATTTCCTGATAGAGGTGAAAGCTTTTGCTGTTCCAGGTAAAGGCACAGAGGACAGTGTACTCTGACCACACATTGATCAGCACCCAGGTGTGGTCAGCAGACCATACAGGTGCTCTCAGTGCAGGTACACATTCACCTGTATTGATGAAGAGTGCAGCAGAAAGTTATTCTAATATGGTCAACACAGCTTGTTACTACCTGGCAAAATGGGGGGGGGGTGGAGAGGATGAGGTATTACAGGGACCTTTACAGACTGGGCAAGAGTCAGGCAGAAAAGGGTTCTGTGCATTATGGGAATGGGGAGGAAGGTCTATTGAGACTCGAGACCTGGTACACATCCTTTGCCCCTGTCCAAACTGTGCACTGGCATGGGTAGGTACCGAAACCCCGCTAGCTTACTTACCCTGTACTCACCTTCGGGGTGACAGACACTTCAGGATACTTCTGAGATTTACATGTGGACAATAGTGGGGTTATGGCACAACCATGTGCACGGACACATGTGCAGTCATTAGTGAACATGTATCGTAAGGCAACAATATATAAAAGTCATAATTTTAACCAATTAAATATTTGAATGTAAAATACTGAAAGGTGCAGCAACTAATTCATCTGTTATAGGGTGAAATCTTGGCCCCATTAAAGTCAATGGAAGTTTTGCCATTGACATCAGTGAGACCAGGATTTCACCCATAGCTTATAATAGTATAGTATAGTAGGCAGTCAAAGAGAATGTTAGGTCACTGCACTGGGACTTGGGTGATCTGGGTTCTAACCCTATCACTAGACCTTTTCCTTCTCCGTGTCTTATTTTTTCCAGTCTGTAAAATGGGAATCCGATACCTCTCTTGCAAAACACTTTGAGATCCATGGATGGAAGCAGTGTATAAGAGCTAGGTCTGTGTTTTCCTGCATAGGGTCCCAAAAAAGTTCTATAAACATTGATATTCTCTAGCTGTCACATAGGAGTGTTCCATAATGGACTAAAACTATAAATGCTGACTATAGTGAGGCAATGACTCACGGCTGTGGCACCTCCTGCTGGTCATCTAGGGAATTAGCTCACCGGCCCCCAGAGCACCCTCTGCAGGCCGGTGTCTCGCCTCACCATTGAGCCCAGTGCCCCTCCCAGACCCCGGTGCCCCTTCTCTCAGGGTTCTGCCCCTGCAGTACCCCACAGTCTCACTGAGTCTCCCCTCCCCAGGGAACCCCCAGCTCCCTATCCCCACCTCACCTCAGTCTTGGGCTACTGCCAGTCACCATCTAGCCCCCGCTCACTGGGGCAGGCTGTAGTATAATTGCCACTCATCACCAGCAAGGAGGGTTTAGACCTGCTGCCTCTGCCTACCCTTGGGCTGCCCTCTACAACCCCAGTACCTTTTCCATCCTTTAGCAAGGCCTGCTCCACTGTAGGTACCCTGTGTGCTCTGAAGCAGCCAGGCCCATCTCTCTTCATGGCTAGAGAGAGACTGTGTCTTGGCTTCTGGCCTCAGCCCTCTTATAAGGACCAGCTGGGCCCTGATTAAGCTGGCCACAACTGTGGTCAGATACTCATGTTTAGCCATTCTTCTTACTTTGCTCCCTCTCCAGGGCTGCTTTTACCTTTCCAGGGCCAGAGCGGGGTGATCACCCTGCTACACAGACCTATGTGGGATAAGCCTTTTTTATTCCTCATAGGTTTCTGTGTTCTTGTGTAAGGTATGTCAGGACTTGGGAGTTAATAGTGTTAAAATGTACAGCAGTAGTTTAGTCAAGCTGAGAAACACACTCTGGATTTTTATTCCCTTGTGTGGTCTTAAAGGATGCTTTATTACACCCAAGAACAAGGGATTTATTTACTCCACATCAGCACTCCCTTGTTGGCTGAAACAATAGCAATACTAATTGGTTGGCAATGATGCAGCAGAACTTCCCAAAAGTAGTGCTTTGTGGAGTCAGCGTTTTCAGGTATAATACTATAAAGATCTGGCCAATGTGAGTATTTGCGCCATTGCCCTCTACTTGATGGAAACACTATTGTCCAATTGTGGGTCCTAGTCCTACCCTGCTAATAACCAGAGGAAGGGGTAGAGGGCTGTGATTTTGGAATAGGAGGATTTGAGGAATAGGAGAATTCTAGCCCAGCTGCAACTGTAAATTTCCAACTAGCCGTGGTAATCATTATAGATGACAACAATGAAGTAGGCTAGGTGGCCATGAATTTGTTACTTTACCATAGTGCAGTGACTCAGCATATTTGGGATTATTCACAGTGAAAAGACTGCACAGAAATCTGCAGAACATGTGGAAAGGAAGGGAAACTTGCTAACCCCTCTAGCACTAACCCTTTTTCATCTTGCTCCCCAATCCAGATACGTTGTCTTTTGGTTTGTCTGATTGGACTGTTTCCCAAAGCTAGTACAGCGATCACTTCTGCAATGCACTGCCCCTTTGAAATTTAACAAGCACTCTGAACCACCTTCCCTACATTGCCACGAGATTTTATTCTTGTGAGAATGGAGAAAGGGAGCCCAAAGTCTCAGGATAACCACATGAAGCTTTAATCCAGTAGCAAAGTAGGAAAGGAAGGAGAGTTTCACTGATGTTGATGGTAGTTCTGCATGTGGAACAAGTTCAGAATGGTCACTAGAAATCAACAAGGCAAGCCAAGAGAAGACAATTTTGCCCTCAAATATCCTGAACTCCATTTAGTTTGTTTGGAACTGATCACATCTCAGTCTAACTCTTTTTATTTCAGCAGACAATGGTCTCAAGTTGCAGTGGAGGAGGTCTAGATTGGATATTAGGAAACACTATTTCACTAGGAGGGTGGTGAAGCACTGGAATGGGTTACCTAGGGAGGTGATGGAATCTCCATCCTTAGAGGTTTTTAAGGCCCGGCTTGACAAAGCATTGGCCGGGATGATTTAGTTGGTGTTGGTCCTGCTTTGAGCAGGGGATTGGACTAGATGACCTCCTGAGGTCTCTTCCAACCCTAATATTCTATGATTCTATGATCAAAGCAAAATCCTTTTTCTGAACACATTCTAGGGAAGTTTGGAATCAAAGCGCAACTGCACAGCTGGCCTTTTTCTTCATAGGAAGTCAGCCCCAAACCCAGATGCAAGCATTCTTAAACTCTAGAGAAGTTTGGATCCAGATTTGAATATTTCAGTTCAGGCCCATCCATGTCCTGGTTTTTTTTTAAATCAAATCATAAATCATTGTTATGTCATTTTATGAAACCATTCATTTCATGATGAAGTGAAACCTGAAATTTCAGACTTGTTTATAAAAAGGAGCTTTATTTCAGACTATAAACCTTTTATCTCCAGTAGAGGGTGCCTTATACACTGGTCTTGTCTTCACTGGCAAACCGTATAGCCATAATCACTGCAAGTGCAGGTGCAAAAGATATGATGATAGGGGTCACATGAGTACATAGTAACACACATTAGGTAGATGCTTGTAGTATAGACAGGACTCAGATCTTTTACCACCTGACTTAGATTACATGGTGGTAAAATACCTAAATCCTGTCTACACAATAGCCTCCATTATTGCTACTCCCAATGGGTCTGCATCAGTGGTGAATTATGGCTACAGAGTTTGTCAGTGTACATACACCCAGGGTGTGTAAGCCTTTGTATGTGCAAGAGAGACAGATAGTGAGTATATGATTTTTCAGTGCATTATCCCCAAAAAGAAGGCAGTAAAGAATGATACATGAACTCAGGGTACGTCTACACTACGGGACTATTCCGAATTTGCATAAACCGGTTTTGTAAAACAGAATTTATAAAATCGGGTGGAGCGCGGCCACACTAAACACATTAAATCGGTGGTGTGCGTCCATGGTCCGTGGCTAGCGTCGATTTCTGGAGCGTTGCACTGTGGGTAGCTATTCCCTAGCTATCCCATAGTTCCCGCAGCCTCCCCCGCCCCTTGGCATTTCCGGGTTGAGATCCCAGTGCCTGATGGGGCAAAAATCATTTTCGCGGGTGGTTCTGGGTACAGCCTCACCCCTCCCTCCCTCCCTGACAGCGGCAGACAACCGTTTCGCGCCTTTTTTGCTTGGTGAACCGTGCAGACGCCATAGCACAGCAAGCATGGACCCTGCTCAGCTCCATACCGCAATCGTGGATGTTTTAAACACCTCGCGCACTCTCGTGCAGTATATGCTGAACCAGGACCTTCGAACCGAGGCGAGTAAGAGGCGGATACGGCAGCGCGGCGATGACAGTGATGAGGACGTGGACACAGAATTATCTCAAACCGCGGGCCCCGGCGCTTTGGAGATCCTGATGGTAATGGGGCAGATTCTATCCATTGAACGCCGATTTTGGGCCCGGGAAACAAGCACTGACTGGTGGGACCACATTGTGTTGCAGGTGTGGGACGATTCCCAGTGGCTGCGAAACTTTCGCATGCGTAAGGGCACTTTCATGGAACTTTGTGACTTGCTTGCCCCTGCCCTGAAACGCCATAATACCAAGATGAGAGCAGCCCTCACAGTAGAGAAGCGAGTGGCGATAGCCCTGTGGAAGCTTGCAACGCCAGACAGCTACCGGTCAGTCGGGAATCAATTTGGAGTTGGAAAATCTACTGTGGGGGCTGCTGTGATGCAAGTAGCCAAAGCAATCACTAAGCTGCTGCTACGAAAGGTTGTGACTCTGGGAAACGTGCAGGCCATAGTGGATGGCTTTGCTGCAATGGGATTCCCTAACTGTGGGGGGGCGATAGATGGAACCCATATCCCTATCTTGGCACCGCAGCACCAGGGCACCCAGTACGTAAACCGGAAGGGGTACTTTTCAATGGTGCTGCAAGCACTGGTGGATCACAAGGGACGTTTCACAAACATCCACGCGGGATGGCCAGGGAGGGTTCATGACGCTCGCGTATTCAGAAGCACTACTCTGTTTAAACGGCTGCAGCAAGGGACTTACTTCCCAGACCAGAAAATAACAGTTGGGGATGTTGAAATGCCTGTCGTTATCCTGGGGGACCCAGCCTACCCCTTGATGCCATGGCTCATGAAGCCATACACAGGCAGCCTGGACAGTGGTCAGGATCTGTTCAATTACAGGCTGAGCAAGTGCAGAATGGTGGTGGAATGTGCATTTGGCCGTTTAAAGGCGCGCTGGCGCACATTACTGACTCGCTCAGACCTCAGCCAAACCAATGTCCCCTATGTTATTGCTGCTTGCTGTATTCTCCACAATCTCTGTGAGAGTAAGGTGAGACCTTTATGGCGGGGTGGGAGGCTGAGGCAAATCACCTGGCCGCTGATTACGCGCAGCCAGACACCAGGGAGATTAGAAGAGCACACCAGGAAGCGGTGCGCATCAGAGAAGCTTTGAAAACGAGCTTCATCAATGGCCAGGGTACAGTGTGACTGCTGTGTTTGTTGATGAACACCCAACCCCCTTGATTGACTCAGTCCCTGTAAGCAACTCCCCCTCCCCCTTCGAGTACAGCTTACTTATGCAAATAAAGTCACTCTCATTTAAAAAGCATGAATTCTTTATTGATTCATTATAAAAAGAGGGAGAGAAGTAAGGGTGTGCTTTGGGAGGAGGAAAGGAGGGATGGAGAAGGCCATTAAAAAAAAATTCAGAGTAACGGCATCCTTCTGGTTGGGCTGTCCACGGGGGTGGAGTGGGCGGGTGCACGGAGCCTCCCCCCACGCGTTCTTACACGTCTGGGTGAGGAGGCTAAGGAACATGGTGAGGGGGGAGGGTGGTTATACAGGGGCTGCAGCGGCACTCTGTGATCCTGCTGCCGTTCCTGAAGCTCCACAAGACGCCGGAGCATGTCAGTTTGATCATGCAGCAGCCCCAGAGTTGCATCCCGCCACCGCTGATCTTCCTGCCGCCACCGCTGATTTTCCTGCCGGTCTTCCTGCCGCCACTTCTCATCTCGGTTGTCCCTCCTGTCCTCACGTTCATCCCTCCTGTCCTCACGTTCACTGGCCTCTTTCCTGTAATTTGAAACCACGTCCTTCCACTCATTCAGATGAGCTCTTTTATTGCGTGTAACTTCCATAATATCCGAGAACATCTCATCTCGCGTCTTCTTTTTCCTCCGCCTTATCTGTGCTAGCCTTTGGGATGGAGGAGGGACGCTTGAAAAATTTGCAGCTGCATGAGGGAGATAAATATTTAGAAAGATACATTTTACAGAACAATGGTTATACTCTTTCACAGTGAAAAGCACTATTCACGTTACATAGCACATGTGATTTCCCTACAAGGTCGCATTTTTCATCTTAATAGTGACTGCTTGCATCTCTGGGGTTACAGATCTCAGACACAGGTCCAGGCATCAGGATTCAGCTTGCATGCGGCCATGGTAAGCCACTGTCTCAGTGATTTACCCCTCCCCCCCCAACGCATGGCTAATACCACGCTAGCTCCCTGCTAATCAACAACCTTCCCCCTCCCCCCCACCCACTGCTTGTCCGGTAGCTTGGGGAAGATCGCCTTGCCGGTGACCACACAGAAAAGATCATCGGCATTTCACTCCTCCCCTCCCCCCGCTTCGCTACGTGCAGGAAAGTGTTTTTTTTAAGCTGCTGCATTCCACGAACCCAGTAGAAAAATGGCCACCCCCCTTACTTAAATTCCTGATTTTTAACCAGGTTATCCTGAACGATATCACTTTGCTGAGGATAACAGAACAAGATAAAGAGCGGATGCTTCTTGAATGCCAGCAGTCACCGGGACCATACGCTGCTATGCTTTGCCACACAATGATACCTGATTACTTGCTACATGCATGGCATGGTAAAGTGTCCTACCATGGTGGGCGGAACAAGGATGCCTTGCCCAGAAACCTTCTGCAAAGGCTTCTGGAGTACCTACAGGAGCGCTTCATCGAGATGTCCCTGGAGGATTTCCTCTCAATCCCCGGACATGTTAACAAACTTTTCTAAGTAACTATACTGTCTGCGAATGCATCCCAAGTCCTCAGGGCAAATCAATCATTAAAAAAGGCTTGCTTAAAAAACACTGTTTGCTATTTGCAAAGGTACACTCACCAGAGCTCCCTTCCAGGGCGTCATTCTCTGGAATAGTTGCTTGTGAGGGCTGGGAGCAGGGTAATTCCGTCAGGGTGATAAAAAGCTCCTGGCTGCTGGGGGTCACGGAGTGCTGTGTGCTCTCTGCGAGGTCTTCCTCTTCTTCTTCCTCTTCATCTTCCCCGTCTGCATAATCCTCAGACATGGCAGAGATTACAACCCCCACCTCGGAATCCACGGTCAGGGGTGGGGTACTTGTGGCGCAGCCCCCTAAAATTGCATGCAGCTCAGCATAGAAGCGGCATGTTTTTCGACCTGCCCCGGACCTTCCGTTTGCTTCTTTGGTTTTCTGGTAGGCTTGTCTGAGCTCCTTAACTTTCACTCTGCACTGCACGGAGTCCCTGCTGTGGCCTTTAGCCGTCATAGCCTTAGAAATTCTTTCAAATACTTTTTCATTTCGTCTTTTGGAACGCAGTTCTGTTAGCACTGAATCCTCTCCCCATATAGCGATCAGATCCAGTACCTCCCGAGCGGTCCATGCTGGGGCTCTTTTTCGATTCTCAGGAGACTGCATTGTTAACTGTGCTGATGAGCTGTGCGTGGTCACCTGTGATGATGAGCTCTCCACGCTGTCGAAGCAGGAAATGAATTTCAAAAGTTCGCGGGGCTTTTCCTGTCTACCTGGCCAGTGCATCCGAGTTGAGAATGCTGTCCAGAGCGGTCAGTGGTGCACTGTGGGATAGCTCCCGGAGGCCAATACCGTCGATTGCGGCCACACTAACCCTATTCCGATATGTTAATACCGATATTAGCGCTACTCCTCTCGTCGGGCAGGAGTACAGAAACCGATTTAAAGAGCCATTAAAATCGATATAAGGTGCCTCCTAGTGTGGACGGTTGTGGCGTTAAATCGGTTTTACGCTCCTAAAACCGATTTAAACGCCTAGTGTAGACCAGGCCTCAGAAACAAATATCAGAGACAGGATTTTGAAAGGCACCTAATGGAGTTAGGTACCCAAATCCCTTTGAATTACAATGGGAAATCCAATGGGATTTGGGCACCTAACTCCATGGGCTCCTTGGAAAATCCCATCTTAGAAAACTGGATTGTCTCTGCTGAAGATATCATCAAAGAGAATCACTATAAACACAGTAATAGATTTAGTTTCAGTTAAGCAAAGGCGTCCCATAGACTCATAGAAGATTAGGGTTGGAAGGGACCTCAGGAAGTCATCTAGTCCAACCCACTGCTCAAAGACCAGCCCCAACTAAATCACCCCAGCCAGGGTTTGGGATGATTTACCTCAAACAATTAGATTAACAGTCTGATTCCATACTCTGCCTAATAGTAGTAATCAAATAATTTCCACCTATGACAGTATCAGACAAATCCCTAAATAGACCTTTATTTTATTACCTAACTAAAATAATTTCTACATATGTTAACAGCATTGACTGTAGTTATTTATTCAAGAATATGGATACACCATATGGCTCCTACACTGATCTGGTAAATGATCAATACTATCCTTGTTATAAATAAGCATTTGTAGTACAGTAGCACCAAACAGCCCCAGCAGGATTGTGCTATGTGTTGTACAAACAACAGATAAAGAGACAATCTTTGCCCTAGAATGCTCACAACCCAGTGCTCCAGTTATGCAACTGTATCTAAAGGCATCCAGTTGTTTATGAGACAGTATAAAATCCTATTGACTTCAGTGGAGGTCTGCAAGAACACGGGGATCCACTCACCAGCACGTGGGTTCAGGATTGGGGCCTGGAATCAATATATATTCAATAGGTTTGATCCTATGATATAATGGGAAATGCAATAGAACTTTTAGAGAATAGAAATTGGCACATAATAGTTTTAGTGGAACTCTACTGATAAGGCAGAAAATGTTCCATATATTTTTTTTAATCCTTCCAAAAAATAAATTCAGTAACTGTAACTCAGTGCAGAAAGAACAGATACACGAAACTGCAAATATCTAAATGTAAAAAACCTATTTTCTTCCAGAAAGTGGGCAAAAGCTGCTGTAAATAAAAGAACAATATATAAACGTAGATGTATAACAGTACTTACTCTCCAGATGTGGCCTTCCTAAATTTATTGATTTCTGGAAAAAACATATGACAGCATGAAGCTAGCAAGAAGCAGATAATGGACTATCTTCAAAGAGGATCCTTTTATTCCACACACAGCAGTAGGTGATAAATGGTTCTAATGTCAGTGCTTACTATTTTCTTCTAGTTTTTTTTTCCTTGCAGCATATCTCAGATCAGAGACTAATAGCCCCCCAGGATAAGATATCTTGACACAACCTCTTCCCATCTGTGATGGCTGCAGTTATCAAACATCTGTCAGTAACTTGAAATTGGGAAGATGCATATATTTTCTGCTTGACTACTGTTGTAGTTTTTCTCGTAAACAGAAGAGACTTTCATAAAAGGAGTTTACTTGCAGGTTGGGTTTATATTTTAGACTCTTACTTTTAGGAATCTTTGTGTGTGTGCTATGCAGCATTTACCAACAAAGTACAGGTTTATTTAACCTCAGGGGAAAGGACCCTGAATAGGCTTAGCTGAATAGAAACCAAAGTACTGGAGGGACACCTATTTCTGAGGTGTGTAGTAAACAGCTGTCATCCTACATTTTCACTTGGAACTGGTAATTGCTGTGTCTTTGTAGAATCCCACCCACAGCTGGATTTTTCAACACTAGCAAAACCTTCAGCTTGCAGTGGACAGAGTGGCCTAAATTTAAAAGGAGCCCTAACTGTTGTTTACCTTTTAAAATGTAAACCACCTGTGCTGGCTCCAAGAAGAGTAGAAAGGATGGTCTAGTGTCTTGGAAATCTGGGTTCTCTTCTGCCAAGTTACTTAATCTGACTTTGTGCCTGATCTGTGGAAAGGGGCATAGTATTTTCCTCTATCCTAGGAGTGTTGTGAGGATAAAATCCACCCATGACTGTGAGTTGCTAAGATATTATGGTGATGCGGGGCAGATGAGTGCATAGACAAAATTTGTGTTGCATATACAACATTTTGTTTAGAGATACTATAATTCAGATTTTAATAACAAACAATTCTTTCAGTTTGGAACAATTTAGCCCTCCCCTTTAAGCTGAGAAGTAGATCTACCATCCCAAGTGATGGGCACAGACAAAATTACAACCAGAAGCAAAATAGCAACAAGCATTTGCCCTTACTGCAAGGGTTGCTGATTAACACAGGTGCATGATGAGTTCAGATGAAGCTAATTACACAGGCAAAGAAGGGAACCAGCAAGTATAAAAAGGGAGAACTGGGCTCAGAAACTTTGATTTGAGTTCAGAGAGTTCTGGGGGATAGAAAGAGTCAACAAGGAACCTATTTGTCTCTGTTAGTTGAGTTGTAGCTGTGAAAAGCATTGTTTTGGTTATATGTGGGTTATAGGAACCTCTATTAGCCTTTGTTATTTGGCTGAGGTTTGGAAATATTTTCTCCCTGGGGTAACTTCATAGAATGTACATGTCATTTCTGTAGAGGTCCTGGTATAATCCAAGAAGGATGTTCTCTGATATATGGTCAATAATAAAATGCAGAATATACAGTATTAAATCTGAGACATTTTAGTTCCTTCCTAAATGATAGCATCCTATGGAATTCTTATCTTAAACTTAGACCATGTGTTAATGGGGAAGGTGGCTTTTTCCAGATCTTCAGAGATGCACATCCAAAACTAATCATGGCTGTAATAAGTACTGAAAAATTAACAGATTGGATGTAGTATAGGGTGTAACTTGAGTTTTCACTGGATAAAATTTAACATTGGTATATTGACGACAAGATAAGAACACACTTATAAAATACGGTGAACAGAGGCCATACCAAAAGTCTAAGCTAATTAAGTTGATGGTAGAGGTCACAATAGTGGATCCCAAGTTCACACAAAGAAACACAACTGCAGAATTTATTATGCACTACAGCCACCTTGCCAGTTCTATTCTAGATCTATATAAGTACACAATATAAGGTCCACATGGTCCTATTAATTGCTCTAACACTGATATTAAGCAAGAGAATTAAGCTCAGATCCTCAGAGATACATAGGCTACTAACTTCCATTGATTTCACTGATCTGGGCCTTAACCTCTCTGTGCCTCAGTTTCTGTAGTTGTCAAACAGGGATAATAATACTTAGCCTTCCTGTGTAAAGGGCTTTGATTCTTACTTATGAAAGGAGCCATACACCTGTAAATGCCAAGAACTATAATATCCTTATCAGGCAGGATGGACAATAGTTTTGGCTGCAAAGCTCCCTCCTTGTACACTCATTCAGATTCCCTCATACTCTGAACAATGCTCAAAATGGCAACTGTCTCTTGGAAACCACATTTATCTGATGAATAAGCAGCAGCAACATATATGCTCCTAAAACATTGTGATACTGTTCTCATGCAAATAGTCCTAATGATTTCAGAACTTACAAATGAAATATAGAAATTAGCTTGCATACGAAGAATTTTCTCACAGGTATTTTTTCAAGATCATTCATGGTGGAATCAGCTAGGAGTTTTTTGTATCTGTGGTTTAGAATAAGTCAGAGTGAAATTGTGATAGGCATACCAGCACATTGAGAACATTTTAATACAGAAACTTCTCATGATTTATTGATGATGAATATGATCAAAGACTTGCAATCACTCAGCTCGTGAAGAAGTATGTAGAGTATTGTGGAAAAATTGTGATTTTTTGGGGGGAGAGATTTTTTTTTTAATTTGTATTGGAGTAGCACCTAGGAACTCCAGTCATGGACCAGAAACCCATTGTCCTAGCTATCTGCTTTCCTCAGGTTTGTGAAAAATGGAACAAAAAGTGTCTTCTCCTTGCAATTGCAAAAGGTAGATTTTCACAGGCAAAACCTGTCTTAATGTTGATATGCCTCTTTGGTAAAATTTATATTCCTAAAATAGCCCTTACTATACATACACAAGGCTCAGTATCACTGAAAGTTTATGGGTGATACACAGAAGAGGCAAGAAGTGATGGCATTGTAGGTTTAAAACATCTGTATTGTCTTCAAGAAAAGCTTGTCAAATAGAGTTTTAAAAAAAATAACGGCAGCTTTTCCTGCATATGAGTGCTAAGTATGTAATGATGAGATCATTTATTTGTGAGTATTTGAACAATTACTAGGATCTTTGAACAGATTCAGAATTTTAGGAATTTCAGAGACATCGCAGACTCATATGATTCATAGTTGGATTTGTGATGACAAGAACCACATGGTAAATTAGAATTCTTTGGGCGATGACAACAATCATGTGAAGAAGGGTGAGCCACTTGATTTTCAGAAAGCCTTTGAGGAGGTCCCTTTCCAAAGACTCCTAACCAAACTAAGCCATCATAGAATTAGAGGGAAGGTCTGCTCATGGATAAGTAACTGGTTAAAAGACAGGAAACAAAGGTTAGGAATAAATGGTCAGTTTTCATAATGGAAAGAGGTAAGTAGTGGGGTCTCCCAAAGATCTATACTGTTCAACATATTCATAAATTATCTGGAAAAATGGGTAAACAGTGAGGGGGCAAAACTTACAGATAATAAAAAATTACTAAAAATAACTAAGTCCAAAGCAGACTGCAAAGAGTTACAAAGGGATCTCAAAAAACTCGGTGACTGGGCAACAAAATGGCAGATGAAATTCAATGCTGATAAATGCAAGGTAATGCAGATTGGAAAACAAAATCCTAACTGTACATATACAATGATTAGCTGTTACCACTCAAGAAAGAGATTTTGGAATCATTATGGGTAGTTTTCTGTAAACATCCACTCGTGCAATGGCAGTCAAAACAGTGAACAGAATGTTGGTAATCATTAGGAAAGGTATAGATAATAAGACAGAAAATATCATATTGCCTCTATATAAATCCATAATATGCCCACATCTTGAATACTGCATGCAGATGTGGTTGCCCCATCTCAAAAAATATATATTAGAATTGGAAAAGATTCAGAAAAGGACAACAAAAATGATTTAGAGGTATGGAACAGCTTCTACATGAGGAAAGATTAATAATACTGGGACTTTTCAGCTTGTAAAAGAGACGACTAAGGTGCGAACCCTCCACCTTTCATGGGCAGGGGTCCCGCAGAGTGGAGACAGCCCTGCCAACCCTGGGCAAGTGTAGGGTCAATGGCTCCCAGCCTGCTCTGTTTTCCAGCTTGGGTGGGGCTTCAGGCAGAAGGGCCAGGAGCACGGAGGGGGAGGGGGCCTCTGCCCCCTCACTTTTGGGAAGGCTCCATTGTGCTACCCCCAGCTTTGTGTTATCTGCAAATTTGATCAGTGTGCTCTCTATTCCTATAGCTAGGTCATTAATAAAGATGTTAAACAACACCACACCCAGAACAAATCCCTGTAGAACCCCACTTGAGCACTCCCTCCAATCTAACATCATTCCATTAACAGTTACTCTTTGTCTGTGGTTGTTTAACCAGTTATGTATCCACTTAATGGTAGTTCTGCCAAGCCCACATTTCTCCATCTTACTTATCAGAACGTTATGTGGGACTGTGTCAAAAGCCTTGCTGAAGTCCAGGTATATTATGTACACGGCATTCCCCCTATCCACCAAACCAGTTTCTCTGTCAAAGGAGGAAATCAAGCTGGTTTGGCATGATTTGTTCTTGGTAGATCTATGCTGGCTGCTAGTGATTACCCCTTCATCCTGCAGGTATTCCCAAACTGAATGTTTTATCCATTGCTGTAGTAGTTTCACAGATACTGAAGTCAGGCTGACTAGTCCATAGTTCCCTAGCTCCTCCTTTCCCCGCTTTTAAACATGGGCACTACATTAGCCCTTCTCCAGTCTTCCTGGGACTCTCATGGTATCCATGAGTTTGCAAATATTATTGCCAGTGGCTCTGAGATTTTTTCAGCTAATTCCTTCAGTACCCCCAGGTGAAGGGCATCAGGCCCTGCTACTTTGAATTCATTCAAATTGGTCAGAAGATCTCTGACTTGTTTCTTACTTATCCTGATCTGCATCCCTTCCCCTTTATTGCCTATGGTAACTTTGCTAGTCATCTGGTCACATGTTATTTTTTGTGAGACGACAGAAGCAAAGTTGGCACTGAACAGCTTGGCCTTCCTATCATCTTCTGTTACCAGCTCACCTTCTCTAATCTATTGAGCAGCGGACCCACACTGTCCTTAATCTTTCTTTTTTCTCTGACATATTTGAAGAACACCTTCTTGTTGTCTCTAATCTTCCTTGCCAGCTGTAACTGATTCTTTGCCTTGGCTTTCCTGATTTGTCCTTACATGCTCACACTATTCCCATGTATACTTCCTTGGTGACATGCCCCTCCTTCCATTTCCTGTATGTCTATCTTTTGGGTTTTAGATAGCTAAAAAGAGCTCCTTGTGCAGCCACGTTGGCCTCCTGTTACTCTTCTTATCTTTTGCCTGCATTGGAATAGCTTGATGTTTAACCTCTGGTATTACGGCTTTTAGGAACTGCCAGCCCTGTTTGACTCCTTTTCTTCTTAATTGGTCTTTCCATGGGACCTTGCTTACTATTTTTCTGAGTTGGTTGAAATCCACCTGTCTGAAGTCCAGTGTCCTTGTTTTGCTGTTCTCATGTCCTCCTTTCCATAGGATCTTGAATTCTATCAGCTCATGATCACTTCTTCCCAAGTTCCCGACCATCTTCATGTTCACAACTAATTCATCCTTGTTAATCAAAACCAGATCCAAAATGGATGATCCCTTATTTGTTTCCTCAGCTTTCTGAATCAGAAAGTTGTCCACTACACATGCTAAGAATTTGTAAGACATGTTATGGTTTGCTGTAATAGTCTTCCAAAAGATGTCAGGGAAGTTAGATTCCCCATTAATACTAGCTCATGTGTGTTAGGCAATCTTGTTGAATGCTTGTAGAATGACTCATCCACTTCCTTCTCCCTGATTTGGTGGTCTATAATAGACCCCCACCATAACATTGCCATTGTTCTTTTTCCTCTTTATTCTCACCCAGAGACTTTCAGAAGGTCTGTTGCTCACTTCCTCTTGGACCTCAGAGCAAGTGTATACATTCTTGACATAGAATTGAAAAAAGTGCAGAGAAAGGCAACAAAAATGATTAGGCGTATGGAACAGCTTCCAGATAAGGAGAGATTAAAAAGACTGGGAGGTTTTGGCTTAGAAAAAAAGAGGACTAAGAGAGCTATGGTAAAGGTCTATAAAATTATGAGTCGCATGGAGAAAGTGAATAGGGAAGTGTTATTTACCCCAACATAAGAACTAGGAGTCATTCAATGAACTTAATAAGCAGCAGTTTTAAAACAAACAAAAGGAAGTACTTCTTCACACCACACAAAGTCAGCCTGTGGAACTCATTGACATGGGAGTTTGTGAAGGTTGAAAGTATAAATGAGTTAATAAAAGACTTAGCTAAGTTCATGGAGGATAAGTCCATCCATGGCTAGCCAAGATTGCCAGGGACACAACCCTTTGATAACACAAGCTATCGAATTTCAGCAAAGGGTTTCTGCTGTTTGAGTTGCAGCATATCTTTTAGAAAGACAGCCAAAAAACATCGCTCTCTTCATAATTTAAAATGATTCCACAAATAACTTCTGTGTGACATAGTGGGGTTTCTGCTACCTGACTGTATGACCTCCAAGTCCCAAAGAGCATTGATGGTCACAAGAACACTTGCAACTGAATATTCATTTCCACAAACATTTACAATGCTTTTTCTGCAGTTGTGCTTGTGAACCAATATTTGCTTGTATGGAATGCTCACAGGAAGTGAATAGAAGCATTTATGAAAACCAACGTTAATTCCCAGTTTTATGCTCACTATGTTTCAAAGCTATTCACCAGGTTTATCTTTAGTCACAAGAGCCCCCATAAAACTGTGTGACGATCATGTGACTGTACCCTACAGACCTTTTGAAACCAAGCTGTATGGGCTGTTCGGTGGGAGTCCCACTCAACAGGAGCAAGGTGGTGAATCTGGTGCATCATCTGTGGCCTACATTACAATCCACTCTTTTCAAGCTGTAGAATTGCATCTTTCTGCAAGCTTCCAGATATACAGCAAGCCAAAGCAATGTTTAGCGGTTAGTGATCATACAGTTTTCTTTAATTGCTGATTTTCACCATCCTCTCTATTATTTTTTTCCAGGTACACATTAGACATACTTACAATGCCATCTGAAAACTGAGCTGCTCATTTGTAATGAGATAGTAATGAATTCTTACTCTTGCCATGGTGGACCATTTCTTTATTCAGTGTATGACATCTAGGCAGTCAGTAAATTCATTTTCCCTTGCATGCATGAGCTTGTGCATTTACATTTATGCTCATGAGCTGTAGCTTAACAGTGCCTGCTGCTCTGAAACAGACACATTGTGTAGTTTCTATAGATAATGCTTTAATACTTTTTCACCTCTACAAGGAACAACCACATCACGGATTGCCAAATCATGCTGTGTGCAGGAGGTCGTAGACCTAACTCTAATATTTTTTTGTCCATGCCTAAGGTAACTCAAGCACATTCTCCACATGAATCATGCTGTCCTCATTGCTTCAGTGGTTTGAAGTGTGACACAGTACATATAACAAATGCAATTTAGATGGCATGCTTTAATATTTCCTTGGTACAAGTGCTAAGAAAATAAGAATTGCTGGAACAGAACCAGTGCTCCATCTATTCTAACATCCTGTCTCAAACAGTAGCTATCTGCTTAGCAGGCACACAAAATTCAACCAGGGAAGAAAATTTATTTCTGGCCCCATCTGGTGCTCCACTAATGCTATGAAGCATGAGTGCTTGTTGTCCCTGCAATTGTTATCTTAGTCACTGAAACTGCAGGTGTTATTTTAATTTACAAATATGTGATCTTTTTTTGAAATGTACTAAACTACTTTGTGAGGGTAGGTGTGCCCGTCATATCTGTAGTCCTGCTGAAAACTAGACTAATCTTTCATTTTCTTCTTTTAACTTTCTGTTGATTATTATTTTGGAAATCAATAGCACCATGACATTATTGGAAGTCACCAGATGGCGCTATTACAGATGACTGTGCTAGTTCTCTGAATGTATAGGCAGTGAGCTGTTGAAAGAAGGGTTTATTGTCCGCTGCGATGGAATTCTTTTTAGATGCTAAGCAGTCTGTTCCCCATTGTGCTAGCCATATGCTTTCCTTGCTAACTTAGACTTCTTTTTCTTAAGGGAGCTGCTGCCTACAGGTTTAGCCCACACAAGCAAACAAAACATTACATAGTGCCAAAACATTACAAAAACGGCTGCTAAAGAAACACAAGTATTACATTATAGACCAGTCATCTGACAATGTTTGTACTACACAGGAATGGAATGAATGGAAGTCCAGAATCTGCTTTGCTGGCTTGTGAGATGAAATAACAGAATTCAAAGTAATAAAATTCATGTAACACAATGTTTTCTATCTGACTCCTTCATGGAGAAATCCATAGTTTCATAAGCATGACTGTTTTGTTGTTCTGGTCCTCAAGACCCTAGTGCCTTTGACTGACTTACCAAAAATAACTAAAACTAACAAGAAAAATTCAAATAGGCAGTATGGGCACACGAACAAAAAATCGAACCAGATGGAAATTTGCCAGTAACTGGCAACAAGCTGAAATAATGGTAAATACTAGAGCAAGAACACAAACACTGAACTGGACAATATTGAATCCCTGAAACATAAGTAAATTTGAACCATTGCTTCAGAATAAGCAACTTGATGAGTCATAAATGAGACCATCCAAACAAACATGTGATATAGAACCAAATCTATGAGTCTTGTGCATGTGTGATGTATAGAGATGTCTTTTGCTTCCACACACAGGGATTAGCATGTGCATCACTTCATCCCAAAGAGTTAGGTAGCTCCTATGTTGTTAGCTCTGTTTTGCAAATGGAACAACTAAGGGTAGGTCCATACTTTACCCGCCGGGTCGACGGGTGGCGTTCGACTTCTCGGAGTTCGAACTATCGTGTCTAATCTAGACGCGATAGTTCGAACTCCGGACGCGCTCCCGTCGACTCCGGAACTCCACCACCGCGAACGGCGGTGGCGGAGTCGACGGGGGAGCTGCGGAGTTCGATCCCGCGGCGTCAGGATGGGTAAGTCAGTCGAACTAAGGTAGTTCGACTTCAGCTACGCTATTCACGTAGCTGAAGTTGCGTACCTTAGTTCGACCCCCTCCCCCCCAGTGTAGACCAGGCCTAAGCGGTTTGCTCAAACCCACACAACTCAGAAGCAAAATTAAAACTTGTCTTTGACTCCTAACCTCAGGCTTTGTTTACTTTACTATGCCACTCATCAAAACCAAAGGTATTAAAAGTTATTGTAATCAGGATTATTTCCCCTACAAAAAGTATTAAGTTATTTGAATAAAAAGCAACAAAAATGACCATTTGCCATTTCATGGGAAATTTTACACTTCACATTCTAAAGTCTTTCTTTTCACAAACTCAACCCTGGGCAAAAAATATTGCTACCCTCTAGTGTATTCTGTCCAGTAGCAAAAATTGGCACAGAATGTGATACATATAAGATATGGACAAACATAGTTTGCAACCATGTACAAAATTAGAGTAAATGTTATGTTCACAGCACAGACAGAGAAATTAGATGAAATAACAAGTATGTCGCTGGAAGGTTGCAACATAACACTAATTTATTTCTTAGAATTCAGAATGATAACACACAGAAACCCCAGCACACAGAGAGAGGAAACAGGATGCTCCCTAAGGCAAAGAAATACAATTCACCCTTCCCCCCCTCTCACACACACACACACACACACACACACACACACACACACACACACACACACACACACACCTTGCTTTAAGCTGGCTCTTTCTAGGCTAGCTGTCTGCCTAGACAACCCAAATCACATGACTTCCCTCAGAGCCACCTAGTCTGCAAGCAACCAAGAAATTCCTCACACTTAAAGTGATAGCTTGTCATTTTTATCCAGATTCCAATACACCACAGTAAACATGACTGCTGATCTTTTTATTAATATAGTACTAATGACATACTTATAAATAATTTTCATAGCATGCATACTTTTACATTAATCTAAAATTCACAGACCTTACAGACAATCTAGAGATGTATGCTGTCCAGTAATACCATAGCTAAAAGTTAATAGGAAAATATTTGAAATAATAACTTGTGTAAAATATGCTTACAGTCACAAAATATGTGAATTTGATAAGCTTTGCCAGTGAATGTCAGACAGACTTTATTTGCTGTCTGTGTCAGAGTCTGAGTCAAACTCTGAAACATCTGCCCGAGGACCATGCAGTGAAGTCAAGCAAATTGGCAGTACACTAAGGTTTTCCCCAAACACTGAAGACTTGTCATATTTAACAAGTAATTTAGCAGGATACAACTAGTGATGGGAACACTAAAAACATCTGTAGTTTTAGTCTGGATAAGTCACCAAAAGTCTTGATGGCTATACAAAGCTTAGTAGAATCCCTTTGACCTCCAAATCTCATGAGAATAAGATATTGTGTAAGATATCCAGTGCTTCGTGGTTTGTGGCTGAATTAGAAATACTATGGTTCACGTTGTGTAGTCCATACTCAGGTAGGAATTTTCCCCAGAAAAGTTGAAACGAGGTTTGTGCATAGCTTTTCACTGAGTATTTTGTTTCTGTTTCCCATCCTGCCCAAGCCCAGAAAAGTTGGATTTCAGGTTGCATTTAACTTCAAGGATCAACAAAGACTTGGGAGCAATTATCTGAACTGGTTCATCCATGCTTTATTATAACCAGGCTGCCTCATATCTTCTTGATGAATATTTGTTTAAGCAGGGTCTGAATGAGCTCTCCCCTGACATCTAGTGATGAACTAGGGAAAAAAGATCTCAGCAGGAGACTGTATTTACATAGACATACCTACTCTACATAGGGGTTAGCAGTCAGACCAACACTGCCAAAGTGATCAATTTTGCCTGATTTGGGTTAAAATTCACTTTAGTGTTGAATGCAGGGGTAATGAAATGTTGTTATCCTTGTCGTATGAGTAAAGGGCAGCAGAACTGTACTTAGCTTACCCTGATTGAGGGGGGTCACCCTAACTTTAGCATCATTCAATAAGCAGGGGGTAATGATACCAAAATCAGAGTGGGAGGAGAGGAGAGGAAAGGAAAGTGTAGGGGAAAATGGAGTTCCTACCTGGTGTTGTGTAGACCTGTTTAAAGAGTTGCAGAAGCTATTTGACTTTTTTCATTCTCTAGTGTTTCAAGACAGCTAACTAGACTCATTTGAAAGTCCTAGTTCTCTCTCAATGATTTCTGGAGCAGAGCTCCCTGATAAGCTAATCTAAGGTGGTTGAACCTTAGATTTGGTAGAGAGACAGTGTGTGGTGAGACCCCAAAACAGAAGAGACAGAAGCAGAGAGATTCCCCACTTCCCAGTGAAATCACTAAAGAGCTGAAATCACTGGGAATTGGGCTAAGTGGTGAAACCCTCAGAACCCAGCATTGCAGGGAGAGGTGTCAGTGATGATGGCTGTGACAGTGAAGCAACAGTGGCAGAGACTGCAGCGACACTGAGGAACAGAAGGCAGAACCATCACTCAGCCACCCTCTCTGCTCAGGAAGGGAGACAAACCCACCCAAACATATCCCCAGATTCTGGTGCATTGCTGACCTCAGACAAAAAACTGTGAATTGGGTGCAGTGGAGGGGAAAAGGAATAGTTATTTTAGAGACATTTGTCCCTTGGTTTTTCATACCACAAGGTGGCAACCCGAGAAAACCAACATTGCCCAAGATACTGTGGGGTGGGTGTTTTACTTATCAGCTGTGTACTTTCAAATCATTGTTGCAGTGTTTTCCCAAAGGATTGCTGGGTTTTCTTTTTTTAATAAAAGTTTTCTTCAGTTATACACAGACTCAGTGCTTGTGAGTGGGGAAGTATTGCCTTTTAGAGGCTCCCAGAGGGGATGTTTAGTTTTCCCAGATTACTGGGTGGGGGGTTGAGCTAGTTCTGGTTTGTATTAAGAGGAACCACTAGTAGTCTTTAGCTCACAGCCTCCTGGCTGGGACAGACAGTGTTTAGTAGTCTATAAAAGCTATGGCCTTCTGAGCAGGGCAGAGCAGGAAGCAGTCTTTAGACTAAGCCTCTGGGCTAAAGCAGACAGCAAAAAGTCTATAGGGTAGGCTCTAGCCCTATGGGTGGGGCAGAGCAGGGAGCAGGCTTTTGCTTAAGCCTCCTGGCTAAGGTGGCCAACAAGTAAACAGTCTGGGGCCCACAGTCTCCTGGCGGGGGCAGACCACAAGCAACGCCTGGGGTGAATAGGCCACCACCCCAGGGGTGGGGTCAGCAGCATGACAGCGGCATGACACTGCACACCACAGTCCTGGCAACTCCTGTCCTGGCTCAGTCTCCTCTAGGGGTAGGGTGCTACACAACGCAAGCTCAGCTCCGGTGTTCAGCAGTGGGCTAGAGAGGTCTGTCTCCTTCCCTGGCTCCCACTCAACTGAGCTGAAGGGTCCTCCCTTTACACTTCCTGTTCTGCCCTGGTATTTCCAGTGAGGCGGGCATGATGGGTTTGGCTCTGCCCACCAAGGGGCGTATAATGCTCCCTCATTCTCAAGTCTGGAGGGAGGCCACTCCAACTCACTACACACAACCAAGCTCTTCTTTCTATTTGGGTTTACCCCTGTTCAGCCTCTGACAGGGTTCTTCTGGCATAAATGACCAATTGCTCTTGCAAAAGAGCTACACCCAATCCCTTCTCCAATGCATCACATTGGAGCATCTGTGGCTTTCCTGGCTGGTAGTACTTCTGGACAGGGGCATCCATCATCACTTGTTTTAGAGTATCAAATGCTTGCTGTTGGGACATGCCCAGTCCCACCCAGCATCCTGTCTTGTGAACTGAAGTATGGGTTCCACTACTGCAGCCAGGTGTGGAAAGAATTTGGACAAAAATGTATCATTCCTTTGAAGCACTGTACCCCTTTCATAACCACTGGAGCTGGTGTGTCTCTGACTTCCTTGATCTCATTGGGATCTACATCCAGTCCCTCTGTGGAAAGCAGATGTCCAATGTGTGTCACCTTGCACTGTTTGAATTTCAACTTTGTAGTTTTCTGTGATGGTCTCGTTCAGCTTCTGTATCGTTGGTCCCTTCACCTAAAATGAAGACATGATCTGAAATTATTTTCACCCCCAACAGTCCTTCCAATGCTTGGGTGAGTCTTCTCTGGAACATCTCTCATTCTGGGCTTACCCCCATCAGCATTTGCAGCCATCTGTGGTGACCAAATGATATTGCAAAGGTTGTGAGAATGCTAGACTCTTGATCCAGTCTGATGTACCAAAACCTGTTCCTCACATCAGACTGTAAAGATTATGGCTTTAGAAAGTTCTGGTAAGATGTCATTAATCATGGGCAATAGATAATGGCATCTTCTCAATGCCTGGTTCATTAGGTTTAGGTCTATGTAGATGCATAATTTTTCGGATGGCTTCTTTACCTCCACCATGCTGCATACGAGGATCTCAGGCACTATGATAACCTGCTTCTTTGAGCTCCTTGTGTACTGCAATTTTCCTTTGTGGTAAGCACACAAGTTCCACTGAGGGGCCTACTTCCAGCTGCACCTTTTCTTCGAGGCACCTTATCACCTTTGAAAACATCCCCAGGTGCTTTTAAAATTGTCTCCACTGTCCATGGGACTCCCCCTTTTGATTTTCGCACTGCCGCTATAAAACTATGATGCTGAACCCTAATCGGATCCATGGCTTGTATGGCTGTATTCTCACAGAGGGCTGCTTAGCATTCTTCACCACAGACTTCAGTTGGTACTATCTGTTATTTTTCAGGTCAATTACTACTAGGTCAAATTTTCATATAGGCTGCATTATGCTCTATTTGTACGTTATTAGGTTGCACCTGCTCTTTGTAATTGGTTTCTTCGAGTCCAATTCACCCTGAGGATAACATTGCAGGGAGCCCCACTCTCCACCTAAAATCATACAGGAAGTTTCTCCATTAACATTGTTACATAACATAAGAATGGCCATACAGGGTCAGACCAGTGGTCCATTTAGGTCAGTATCCTGGCAGTCAGAGGTTTAGGGACACCTGGAGGATGGGGTTGCATCTCTGACTGTCTTGACTATTAGCTATCGATAGACCTATCCTCCATGAACATATCTAATTCTTTTTTTGAAATAATTTATACTTTTGGCCTTCACAACATCCCCTGGCACCGAGTTCCACATATTGATTGTGTTGTGTGAAGAAGTACTTCCTTATGTTTCTTTTAAACCTGCTGCCTATTAATTTCCTTGGTTCTTGTGTTATGTGAAGGGGTAAATAACACTTTCTTATTCACTTTCTCCACACCAATCATGATATTATAGTTGTGTGAACTGAGGTAGGAAGTGTCCCTTGTTGCTTTGCTGTCACGAGATCCTGAACTTGATATGCACTCAGACTCAAGGAGAGAGTCAGGATGTCATCACCACTGTCTGATGTGCCATACATCTCTACAAGTCTGACCGAATCTTTCTGCTTTTTCACACACTGCTAAATTGGTTCAACTTGCTACATTCCTTGCAGTGCTGTCCTAGTGCAGGGCACTTCTGTATTCACTCATGCTATCTCTGACATAAATACATCCCACTGTGAGTATGAACCCTGGTTATCTGCTTTCCTTTGCTGTTGTCTCACTGCATGTACTTCTGAGGCTGTTGTAGCTCCTAGAGCATTCATCCTTTCTCTTGAGGCAGCCGCTGCATGTAAGTCTAAGTATTTGTCTAATGCAAGATTGCCTTCCTGGAGTAGCTGCTGCCACGGATGGTGATACCAAGTGCTGCAGACTATTCTGTCCTAAATCAGGGAGTCTGTCAAATCCCCAAAATTGCACGTAGCAACAGTGTGCATAAGGCAGTAATATAGAGGAGCAATATCCTCCCTTTTGGATTGGCCTCTAGCGAAAAATCAGTGTCATTCTATAGTTTTGTTCTGCTTTGGGGAGCAATAGGTCCCCAACGGTCCTAGGACTGCTGTGAGGCTTGAGACAGAGGGGATCTTCAGGATGGTGAGGAGTCCAGTGGCACCTTAAAGACTTACAGATTTATTTGGGCATAAGCTTTCGTAGGTAAAAAACCCACTTCTTCAGATGCATGGAGTGAAAATTACAGATACAGGCATAAATATATATTGGCACATGAAGAGAAGCAAGTTACCTTACAAGTGGAGAACCAATGTTGAAGGCCAATTTAGTCAGGGTGGATGTAGTCCACTCCCAATAATTGATGAGGAGGTGTCAATAGCAAGAGGAAAAATTGCTTTGGTAATGAGCCAGCCACTCCCAGTCCTTATTCAAGCCCAAATTGATGGTGTTACATTTGAAAATGTTTCTCTTTGAAGTCTGTTTTTGAAGGGTTTTTTTTGTTGAAGTATGGCTACTTTTAAATCTGTTATTGAGTGTCCAGGGAGACTGAAGTTTTCTTCTACTGGCTTTTGTATGTTGCCACTCCTGATGTCTGATTTGTGTCCATTTATCCTTTTACGTAAAGACTGTCCAGTTTGGCCAATGTACATGTCAGAGGGTAAGGTACTTGTAAGGTAACTCCCTTCTCTTCATGTGCCAATATATATTTAAGCCTGTAGCTGTAATTTTTACTCCATGCATCTGAAGAAGTGGCTTTTTTACCCATGAAAGCTTATGCCCAAATAAATCTGTTAGTCTTTAAGGAGCCACTGGACTCCTCATTGTTTTTGTGGATACAGACTAACACGGCTACCCCTCTGATATTCAGAATGGTGCAGATCCTTCTGCTTTGTTTTGAAATATGATAACATAATAGTTTTACTTTCCTTCTGTTGTCCCCACGTGGGGCCAGCCGCAGAAGCTCCTCCTTCCACCAAGTCCATCACTGAGCTAGGTTTGTGTTTGCAACATCCAGGGTGGAGTTCAGACCAAGTTCCATGGCTCATGCTGCCAGCTGCTGCTCTGCAGAGAACTCACAGCTCAGTCACTGCCCCCATGGTTCATTCACAAAGTGTGAAGCTGAATGCAGGTTAAGTTTAAAAAGGGAAACTTTATTAAACCCTGTGAACCACTCTATCCATGTGGCCAAGTTGCTTCCAGCATAACCAATCACATTTCCTGTTCCACTGGTGTCCTCTCAATAACAGTCCTTCAAGGGAACATTGGACCTCTGACTCCAGTTCCACTGATCATGATATACTTTTTGAGAGGGGTTCAGTGTGCCATCTCGTGGAGGTTGGGAAATGGAACCTCATGCTTCCTTTGCTGCTGAAGGGGTTCAGATTTGCAGATACACACCTGAGGTCTAGTTAAGAAAGTTATGTTTTCTTCATACAGAAGGTCCCACACTTTGATTATGCCTTGGAACTGCATTGGTGTATCAGGGTTTAGAATGTTTGAAATTTAAGTTCTGAAACAGGTTGGTCAGTATCAGATTGGGTTGGCTATCACTACTGCCAGGTCAGGTTGCCTCTTGGTGTTATCCTATTTGACTTTTCCACTTCTGTTCCACTTCAGAAACCCTGAAGTGCAAAGGTATATGCAAATGGAAATGACTGAGAAAAAGAATTATTTTTTTCAAGCTTCACAAAAGATTCAGTTCCAGTTTGAGGTGAACAGTGGAGGATTCCTATTATATCCAAATAAACAAGTTTGCCCATTTCTAGATGTGGAATATGCTTAATTTGAAAAACAGCTGGTATTATTCATATTTTGTGCCTCAGCTGGAATTAACCTACTTCAGAATGGAGTTGATTTAAACTTGAAGCTTAAAATGAAATTCCTTTTGGCATAAATATTATGGGCTGGATTTTCTGGTCCACTTAGGCATCTCTGTGTTCTGGGTGAGCAGCACAAAGCCACTCACGAAAGCCAGTGGAGAATTCCTCCTGTACAGGAGAATTCTGTGCAGGTGTAAATCTGGTGGAAGTGATTCTTCCACCTTCTGTGCCAGCCCCCACTAC
Organism: Mauremys mutica; assembly: GCF_020497125.1. Lineage (NCBI taxonomy): Eukaryota > Metazoa > Chordata > Testudines > Geoemydidae > Mauremys > Mauremys mutica. The sequence goes on from NC_059073.1 coordinate 271,899,511, forward strand.
CCTCTGATGTAAGTGGAAGCAGGGTGGGGCATATGTTTAGGGCATTTCAGCAGGATGGTGTGTGCAGGAGGCACGGAAGACCTTTGTTACCCCGATCCTCCACTGACATTAGGTCCCTGAGGGTAACTTGGATGCAGTGGAGAAGCAAAGCCTATAAGTACCGTGCTCCACATGATGCACTTAGCGACCTGTGAAGTTCTGTTTATAGTTCAAGTGTTTGCAACAGCCTTTAAAGCCCTCCCTGGTCTGTGATACAGGCATTGCACAGACCATCTCCATCCCTGTGTCCCATCCTGACAGTAGAAATCTGATGGGCTATTTCTGCTGTCAGTAGCTGAAATTCAGCTTTCCAAGCCTGATGACAGAGCTACATCCGCTGACTATCTGTGGGACAATGAGTGTATATGAACAACCAGACGTAGTGAGCTTCAGAACCCACTGCAAAGCTTCTGGATTGAGTCGGGCTTTAATCAAACATTTGTTTTTGTTTCTATCCTTCCCCAGTTTTGCTGCTTGCATGTCTCAAGACAAACACATTTTATGGAGAGCACATTTGCTTTTGAGCATTGAGCTTTGTTTGGTTTTGCTTTGGGTTTTAATAAGTATTGTATAATGCTTGGGATGATTTTCAGTGGAGCTCCAGAAGGGTCTGATGGTAGGACTTAAGGTAGTAAATTAGCACAATTAATTATTTTAATCATGGATAAAGATAATTAGAATTTACTCCTATCTCATTCTTGAAAAATAGTCATCTCAGCTGAGTGATAGATTCTATATCTTCTACTGCCTTATGTGTACTCAGAATTATACTTGGGCATATCAGGAAGACATTTTAAATGTATATTAAAAGGAACATGTTGTTTAAAGGAATAAATACAAATTTTAAACAGCAGAATGAAATGATAGTGGAGAAATTTCACTTAAAAAACATAATAGAGAGCTCACTAGTACATTATTTGTTCTTCCTTACTGAGATAACTGATCTCTGGTGCCCTTTTTCAGTTGTTACAGAACTATTTCATTTAAGTCAACTTTAAGGTCAACTAGAGGTCAAACCTCAGCTCTAATCATATAATTAAGAACCAAAAAGTTGTGTAATATGTTCTCTTTTCTATTCAGTCTTCTGGATTTCTCCACTGAAGCATGACATAGTGTATCAAATTCTAGACTAAACCGGTCATCAATCAGATGTACAGTAAGTGAAGCACCAATAAATGCTTCTAATGCATTTAGTATTCACATACTCCAAAGTTTTAAAGGTACAGTCATCTAAAAAAAAATAGGCTGTGTATGTGTGGTCAGGCTACCTTACACCCCTTGATTTTCCAATCAGGAGGTGGGGTTAATGTTATATACCACCTTCAACTGGAATAATGGGAAGATCATGTGGGAAGTGAGAGACTGCCATTCTATGGCTAGGGCCTTGTGTAAGCAGCATTCAATATTCACCCTGTTCAGTAGAGTCTGTGTGCATTTGGGGAGTTAAAGTGCTACAGTATTTTATTCAAGAACATCTAAAGAGGAGTGATGATAAAAAGGCAAGTTGGATTTTGGCAGGGAGCTGGCAGAAAAATGCTGTAGGTTTGACAAACTGTGGCATTTCTGACAGAATAAAGATTTCTTGTGCCTGATGTCAACCCATCACTTTCTGCTATTCACAAGCACTCCTGGGTGCATAATGCAGTTACGTTTATGTGTGTGCAGGGAAGAGATTGTTTAATGAATGTAAGGCAAGCCATTCTTGCATGGGAGAAAGATTTCATGCTTTTTCCAATTGAAGTCCTCAAAAAAAAAATTATATGGAAGTAGCCAAATTTAACATTTTAAGGATTAAGTTCCAAGCTCTCTATGCAATCTGTTTGCATGCTGGGATTTAAGTGAAAATTCTAGGAGCGTCCAAGGGTTTCCTGAATCTTGTAGCACTCTAGGAGCAGAATATCTTGCAATAAATCCCTTCCCCCTAGAAACCCTTAGTTTAAATTTCAGCTCATGTGCATGTTGGGTTTGTAATGCTGGGTAAGAGAATGTCCAAGGGAAACCCAGTGTAGTCCATCTATTCAAAGAAAGAGAATATAGTTCAGTTTAGTACTTCTGAAAAAAAATGTGGTTTAAAATTCAAGGCATCCTTTATGGATTCAGATTCAGTAGGATTTGATGGAGTCATGTTGGCACATAGGTGTCGAATTTTATATTTCCTTACTAGTCACAGCACCTAAGGTTTAAAGAAGAGTACTTCATCCACAGATGAAAGCTGGGATTTAAATGGATCTCATTTTCTAATAAAGCACATTTGACTGTCCATGTTGTATTGGCTTGTCTCTTTCCTCTGTGTAATAGGAGTGTGTTCCAGAATTAGTGCATTAGCTGTCTTGAGCACTGCTGAGAAGGCATTCATATATAGAACTCACATAGCATTTTTCATTCAGTGAGTTAAAACACTTTACAAAGGCAGGTAAGGATTATTAACTCACTATTACGAGTCACGAGATCACACAGTAGGTCAATAGCAGAGAATAGAACTCAGGTCATCTGACTCGGTCCACTCTAGACTCTACAACTATTTGTATGTATTATTAAATATTCCTGTTATTGTAGGAACTCCAGTTGGGATCTGGGCCCCATATTTTAGCTTCTGTACAGAAACACAGAACAAGATACACTCTCACCTGCAGTGAGCACTGGCAGACCCTCAGCAGCTCATCCTTTCGTCTTGCACCAATAGAATGCATCTCCCTCCGGTGGAGTGTAGCATAATTCTCCAGGCGATAAAAGATAATAAATTCAATGGAGAATGAAAGCATTGATACTGAACATAATCACATTTGGGCCTAATACATTGGAAAAAATGCCCAAGAGAAGTTTTTCTTAGTGAAAGCATTAGCTGTGTTTCCTACCATGGTTTGCATATACTTGAGGAACATCCTACAGAAGATCTAGTTTCTTCAAGTCTGACTGCACTGGAGGATGATGTGATGGGGTGTAAAGACCCCACACAGATGAGAAAGGGGCCAGAGAGGCCCTGACGGTAAGGCTAGCCCCACCCATCCAGTGCTGTCCATCGTGCATGATAAGGAGAATGGTTTTAAAAGGGAGGAAACTGAAGTCAGCCAGGGGAAAGGAAGGAAGGTGCAGGATTGTGGTAGAAAGCAGATTGCAGGAGCAACTCTTGACATCACAGAGGGCACACCTAGACAAGAGACCTGCACCCCAATCCTGGGGAGAGCACAATGTACTCTCAGGGTAAGACAGATAAACTGAGCCTGCCTCAGAGAGCCAGCCAGAGCGATTTCCCAAAATCTCTTACATTGAGACTGGATTGTTGGCAGTACTGTAGATTCACCAGCCCATCCTCCCTTTTTCTGGGACCTCAGGGAGAGAGTATTCCTGACAGTGTGAGGTTTGATTCTCCCAGCTGGGGAGACTTATAGAGCCCCACAAAAAGCAGAGCCCCACTCTGTGAATAGTAGGGAACTGGAGTCGATGTGACCACCCAGTGTAAATAACTGGACATGGTCCAGTTCTCCCACCCCCTGAGGAAGGGACCCCCAATGACTCTGTCACAGATGGTCTAACTCTGTAAACCACTTCAGGTCTATTTGCATGTCTAAATTGGGCACTCACACCAACACATTCATTGGTTGATACATTTTATGGCATGGAGGGACCCTTAGGGTCAGACTAGGTGTTCTTAATGATCCCTCTTTTCTTAAAATGTATGAACCTATGAATTTTTAGAAGTGTGTGTGTCGAATTTAGATTTGCAAATAGCCCTAAAATAGTTTGCACACCTAAAATGGATATGTGTACTTCTAAATATTCATTGGCGATGCACAAATCAGGCTATGCAAGTTACTAAATCAGAGCTGTACACAAATTTAGAAAAAGAAGGGAGAGATGTTCAAGGGTAGAAATAACCCACTGATGGGAGTTGGGTGCCTAATTGCCATTTATGGCCTTGAAAAAATCACCCTTTAAATCTGTGCTTGCCGTACATTTTAACATTTTTTTAAAAAACCTCACAATAATTTGTAAAATCTATACTTTGTCATTTGTTCTGATAATAGATCTTGTGGCATTATCCACCGTATTTATAACTCTTTACTGTTTCTGATGTTAAACACAGGAGAGGCCCTGCTAGTCAGAATGGAAATTATCATGAAAGATTGAAAGAACCACAAATGCACATGTCAAGTCATCCGGAACTTCCACTTAATTATACACCAAGACAAAAGTGAAGCCTGATATGTCTTTATTGGAGTTATGCCTGCTTATTCTGAATTTACTTCAGAGAGATTGGATTTCCTGTCCCACAGCGAGATAAGGTCTGGAACATATGAAGGATTTTATAATGGGACGCCATTAAAATAGCAAACTTCAAGTTCCTTTATTACATATTTGATATCTAAGAGCTATATTTAATAAGTCAACTATTAGCCAGAAAGTACATGAATAAACACAGAGAATGAGAATAAATAATGCATTGTCCAAGGAATAAAAAGATCTAAGCTTAGTTTTAAATGGAGTATAAATTAGCAGTAAGGAAAGCATGAAGTACATCTCCTGGAAAAAGGTAGCACCCTTTTGACAGGTAAGCAAATGGGAGCAATTAAATGTTTCACTTCCATGCCCAGGCTGAAAAGTCTGTTGGGTGCCAACCTCCCTTTCTGTCTGTCCCACCATTCTGTCTCCATTCCTGATTTTTCAGTTTCTCATGTCTCTCCTTCTTCCTCTACTCCTTTTCTGTTTGCCTCCCTTCAATTTTTTTTCAAATCAGAGCAATATTTTTAATCTCTATCTCTCTCTCTCTCTCTTGCTGACTCTGATGCTAAAATCATCTCTTAGCTTATCCTTAAATCTTTCAAACTCCCAAAAAGGGGAGGGTAAATACAATATATTTATAGACTGCTTTTCTGAGCGCTGTTCACATTTACCTGCCTTGTAGGATCTCCTCCCTGTGGCACTAGAAGAAGCAGAAAATATGAGAAAGGTTGGCCCTAAGATGTCTCCAAAATAACCTTCTGTTCTGAAATATTGTAAAGAATGTGGCAGGTTTCACTTATTGTGAATCTCTTTCATACTGCAAAAGACTATCTGCAGTTAATGTTTGTATGAACTGGCACAAATGTTAAGCCCTGTTAGTGGCATGCCTGAGGCTGCACAATGCAAAGCTCTTCCAGTGGGTAGGACCACTGAAGTGCAATTGAGCAGAACAATAATCAGCTTTAACAGGTATGGCAATGTAAGAACCTGAGTGTTGAGAGAGAGCCAGACTTTCATCAATGATTTTTCAGGGGAACTTAATGGTGAAGAAGTCTGAAAACCTGCCTTTTCAAAGTTAATGGTGGAGCAGAGGTCAGTTGAACCAGGAATGTGAACCTAGTAGTATAGGCTTGGAACACACTATGGACTTTGTGCCACTTTTGACATTCATGCCACAGTTTTATTAATTGAACATTTTATTTGTTGAGCATGGCATCTTTTAAATGGATAGTTTTATATTGGACACAGAATTCCTGATTTCTGATTGCAGTCCTGCCACTAACTCACTCCTGACAGCAGGCAAGTCGCTTAACCACTATGTGCCCCACTTCACTTTTGTGTGAAATAAGTATAATATTAATATGTACCTCACAGGGCAATTATTATTTGGAAAATGCATTAAGATCCTTGAATGAATGCAGCCTACTCTTAGGAGAAGCAGGGGTGCTGGAACAATGTTTATAGTGGGGAAGCTGATGATGGAAACCATGGAAACCATTCATTTGGTATTTGTTATTACTACTTCAAGGCAGGGGGTGCCGCAACACCCCTAGCACATCTAGTTCCCACACCCATGAGGAGAAGGTTGCATAGTCTTGTGGTTTCTGGATTGGGAATCACTAAATATAGGTTAAATTCCTGGCTCTGCCACAAACTTCCTGTGTGACCTTAGGTTATTCTGTCTATGCCTCACTTCCCTATGTGTACACTCCTGATGATAATGCTTGCTTTGTACCACTGCCTTGTCTATTTGGGTGGTAAAGTCTTCAGAGAAGGTCTTTTGCTATTTAGTTGTGCAGTGCCTAGTTCAATGGGGCCATAGTCTTGGTTGGGGCTTCTGGACATTACCATGATAAAAATAATTAATATTTTTGTGGTGAAACAATGCCACAGTTGGAGTTGGATAAATGATGCAATAATTTGTGCAGATATTTGGACCCAAAGTTTAAGAAATGAGTATCAATTTACATTCTTTCACAAAGGAATTTGCACCCATCTGACACATCTTTAAAGTGAATGTGCGTTTATATATGTGATACACAATGTGTATATCAGAAATCATTTGTTAGAAATAAGGAACATTTAGTCTCCACTCTGCTTTGTCTCAGGCTACAGATGAATTGCCTTAAGTTAGACTGATAACACTTTTCAGATTCAGCAACACTACAAAATTGTGGCACCATATCAAAGTTTTCAGTGAGATTATGATGGTGTCGTTTTTTGAGAAGTGGGTTTGCACTGTAATAATTTCATAGAAATTCAAATTAGGGCACATGAGTTTATGTTGAAGAACTGCTAATTTAAGGGCCTGATTCTGCCCCTCCCCCCCACTTCCATATGATGACTAGTAAGCTATTCCCAGGGTGGAGAATTGAAACAGTTTTGGGGTCATCATAGGAAGAGGCAGGGGAAATGTTTCTAGATAGTTACATATAATTCTTATTTTCCTGGGACTGTTAAAGTGTTTATTTAAATATTAGATTGCAAGGTACCCCATCTGATTTAGAGAGCCTTTTCATTCTTCATTGCTCTTTTAATGATTATACACAGCCAAATATAAGCTGCTAGTATGTATAAATAGACTTACAACCTACAGGGATAAATTAAGATGACATCACTTTGCCATAGCTATCCTTTAATTCCACTGCCCTGGTGGGGAAAGGGATAGGGAGGAGGGCTGCTGTTGGGAAGGACATACAGTGGTCCATGCTTGGTACATAGCATGGATGCTTAGTGGGGCAGGCCCAAGGAATAAGGAGCTGGCTGGTGTGCGATTGTAGGGGCCCTTCTGTCCTGCCCCACATACTGGGGCTGTGAAAGAACCACCTCAGCCATTAGGTGAGGCTGTCTTCATAGAGTGGCTCCCTATCATCTATCTGTCCAGGGAGGACAGGTTCCTTTCACCCACACATCCCAGCAACCCCAAGATTTGTTCCCCTGACAGAGTGCGAGTAGCCTAGAGTTGGCTCTAAACATTCCTTCCTGACCCAAATTGGGATATAATTGATTAGGACCAGGTGATTAACTGGTTAACAGATGTAAGCAGAGTCAGAATGAGCTCTACCCTGACATCTAGTGGTGAGCTGTGGAAAAGGACTTCAGGGGCTGATCTCGTTTGCATGGGCACACCCACCCTGCCTAGCCTGGTGGATTGCTTGCCCAAATGGTCACTTTGGCTGCTGTGGGACCTCCAGTCTCTTTGTTATTGAGGCAGGAGAAATAAAGAGTTGTTATCCTGATTATGTGAATCAAGGACAGTCGAACTGTACTTGGCATTTTATGACAGAGGGACTCGCCCTCAACTAAGTAGCACTCGCTAGGCATGGGACATGGGTTCCAAAACCCAGTGAATTGAGAAGGGCTTGGGATAGGTATTTTTACCTGGTAGTGTGGGTCTTAGGCTCCATTTTGATTGCTCTGCTGTCCACTGAGTAATAACAGAACTAATTTTGACTCCATTAGGAGTCTTGTTACATGCTGTAGAGCTGAGATTGCTGGTACCTAGGTTTTAGCATTAGACCTACTTTGGGCTAGTGGTGCACTAGCACTGAGGCTCCCCTGCTACCAGCTGATATCACTAAAGAGCTGAAGTTACTAAGAGCTGAGATTACTGAGAGCTGCGTTAAGTGTTGGGAGGCCTGAAGATAAGTTGGTGAGTAGCTAGTAGAGAGGTGCAGCTGGTGGAGAAGACTGCAGCAGAACGCCATAGAGAGGCATGGCAATTGGCCATCAACCCAAGCAGTGGAGCATGTAAGATGCCTCCCATACCTCCCCCCACTTACACCCAGGCTGGGAGGTAAGCTTTGCAGATGAACTTCTGAACCCTGGGGGCTGCACTGACCAAGGACAGGAACTGTGGGTGGGGTGACTGTTGGGTTGCTGGACTTAAGAGGCTTTTGCTAAACTCAGACTCTGTGCTTGTGAGAGGGGAAGTATTGCCTCTTAGAGGTGCTCAGGGGGGTGGTATGTAATTGTCCAAGGTCACTAGGTCGGGACTTGAGCTGGTTTTGCATTGTGTTATTGAAACAGAACCCCTAGATACTGAACCTGGCCCTTGTTGCTGCCAACTCTGACGGGAAGAAGGGTTACACAAGGGATTCAGTTCATCAGCTGGGGACTTATATGGGAGAGAGGAAGGTACAGGGGAAGGCTGGAAGGAAGGATAAAGAAACTTAGACTCTCTGAGAGGTGAGACTTTTCTCCCTGACTCTGTGCCAAGGAGGGGTCCACTGAAGCTTGGGAAAAACCTTATGGTAGTAGTACATTAAGTTGAATAAGATATTGTAAATAAAGTACACTGTGATGAATTTACATGTGTATGAGGTCTGCTTGCAAAGAGAAATCCAGGATGAGGAGCTTGCCCTGTGACAGTCATTGATACTTAGAGAATTAAAGTAACGGTAAAATAAACAGACTCCAGGAGACTCTGAGGGAAACCTGTGGTGATGCAAAAGATCTAGTAAAGCTGACTATAGATGACATCTGTTGTTCTGTTTCCAGTTATCTGCCATATCCTCTCATCCTGAGGTAATCGGGAGTCATTGTTTGCATGGGAAATTATAACAATTAGAAGCATCACCTCATGCTAGCCTGCTGCAGTTGGACCACATAGATTTCTGATGTGTGATAGATAATGTGTCAGTCACCCGCATAAATGTCGCCTTTTCCCATGTTCATTCATGGTGGTATGGTGCCTCAGAGCTCCATAGGTGCCTGTTTAATCATTGTAAGGTAGCTGGGGCAATATATAAGTATTAAGCAGATGCAGATACATCTCACCCAGTGAACTGTGGATCACATGCAAAATCATAGGATTGCCTTGTGTATGTTCTGCCACCTTGATATTTATGAGCTAATATCTAAAGAAGGTCTGCATTACATACTTACATAATCTTGTGCACAAAGCATATCATAGCCTGTAATTCTGCTGGCACTTGCCTGATGTATGACCTGATGCACACACAGTGATTGTAGCCCTTTATGCAGTCAATCCACTAACAGGTAACATTCCAGCTTCCTGGGCTGCCACAGGTAGGAGAATGCAGTGAGTATGGGACAAGACACAGACCTTTGAGGTTAGAAGGGGTTAGTAGTCCTTGAAATCCTCAGAGCTGGCAATTCTACCTGGCCCTTATGGTGATTGGTGGCATCTTTCACCCACTTTGCAGAGATGTGACAAACTATACAAGGTGCACGTAGTCAAGAATCATCTCTAAGTCTTTTAATTTGTGTGTATGTGGGCTGAACTACTTAGGAAGGCTATGTAGCCCTATCTATCTCTCTGTCGATTACTTAAGAATTCCCAGTTGCCACTTGGAGGGTCAACAGGTTTTTGTCCCAAGACCAGGCCCAGTATTATATAAGTTGGGAACCACGATATCCACAGCTGCAACACTCACACTGTAGGAACTCCCCTATATTTACAAATAGTTTATTAATATATTTAGCATAGTCACAAACACCGCAATTCAGTCAGGTAGACAGAGATACTACAGAATGTGCATTTGCACGTCCATATACTCACTTAAACTTATAGAACAACTTGAAATGTTAGTCATCATCTTTCTTATCACCTTCCCCCTCATCACCAGTGGCCATCATTCTGGCAGCTCCCAATGCTACATCTCCTTCTCCTACTGCCTGCAGACTGGGATGCAACTTTTATCATATCTTACACTGGTACCACTATGTTTGATGCATATGCAGTAGGGCAGGGGTTCTCAACATTTTTCTTTCTGAGCCCTCTTCCCCCCAACATGCTATAAAAACTCCATGGCCCAGCTGTGCCACAATTACTGTTTTTTTGCATATAAAAGCCAGGGCTGGCGTTAGGGGGTAGCAAGCAGGGCAATTGCCTAGGGCCCTACGCCACAGGAGGCCTTGAGAAGCTAAGTTGCTCAGGGATCCTGGGCTTCAGCCCCAGGTGGTTGGGCTCAGGGATCCTGGACTTCAGCCCCATGCGGTGTGGCTTCAGCTTTCTGCCCTGGGCCCCAGTGAGTCTGATACTGGCCCTGCTTGGTGGCCCCCCTGAAACCTGCTCACAGCCCCGCAAGGGGGCCCAGACCCCTGGTCAATAACCACTTCAGTAAGGGATTTGCCCCCTTTCCTTATTTGTATTTTCTCACCTTACTGAAGGCAGAGTGTCTTTCTTCTATAGGTTAATATATCAATGATCTCAACTTATTATCATATACGTCAATTTGTTACCATGGACCTCTTGTGGTTAGGTAGCTCATGTACCTCTAACTCATTGCCATGACACTCTTGTGGTCCGATCATGTACCGGTGGTCAGAACTTCCCCTTAAACACTACTTTTGGCTCCCCAATACTTGGGGTTTCTGTTGGCCGTTCTGTTCAAAGTTTATCTGTTCAAAAGTCATAGGCCACAAGCCTTATGCTAACTTGCTAAAGCTAATGTCTTACAGGATACAGGCCTGTAGGTTCCTTGCATTACTGCTGAGTATAATAAAAGTAGAATATAATGCAAAACAGTGAACATAATAAAGGCAAGCTAGCCCACTAGGCTACAGCTGCAGTCCTCCGCTCTTGTTGGTCTTTGATTAATTGCCTGAGATTCAGGGCTCTGGCTAGGGGAAGTGTTGCTACTGCTGTGTGCTGACCCACCTTATGCATCCCACATTTTTTCATATATCTGCCAAATGCATGGATTTAATCCAGTGGTCTCTCTGGATAGCACCAATCATTCATCACAATCATTAATAGGGTGACCAGACAGCAAATGTGAAAAATTGGGATGGGGGTGGAGGGTAATGGGAGCCTATATAAGAAAAAGACCCAAAAATCGGGACTGTCCCTATAAAATCGGGACATCAGGTCACCCTAATCATTAATCTTGTGTGAAGGGTGTGTTAATAGACTTGTTTTACACAGGCAAGTGTACCAATTTGTGTTAGTTTTTATTCATGTGAGTATGGGAAATCAATCTACCCTGTCTCAAACATGTATGTGAAGAAAAAGCAGTATGACACTGAATGATCATAGCAACGCCAACAGAAAGGTGTCCAAACATGTCTGAATCAAAGTGCCACAGAATTCAGGGTACATTAAAAAAAACCATTTCCCACTAGTTGACTTGCTTAGTTAAGGATGATAAAGCCTTCCTGATAAATACTATTCCTAACTGTTGCCATAGTCCTTCAGATCAGTTAGAAAAATTACATCAAGAAATGCTATCACAAATAAACGAGCCCTTTAGGAAGGGCAGAACATTGATCCAGTCAGGTTTTAATTATTTGGCTATTGATTGAAATAATAAGTCTGGTGATTCCATCAAATAACATATTTTAGAGACAAAATGTTACATGAGAACTTCTGCAGAGATTTTATTGGTCCAGACAGCATAGGGTTGCACAGATGTAAATATACAGACAGTGTTAGGTGTAGTCTAAACTTTTGGCTTTCATGAACTAAAATCCAAGATTATATTATTAATTTGCTCCAATAACAGATTTTACATTAAAGTCACTAATTCTTACATGTGTAACAGACTCTCAGACTATACATACGTTGACCGATTTTGAATAATTCAAGAAAAAAGTGATGTTTTCTGAGTATCTGTAATGGGGTTGGGAGAAAACACCACCCAGTGCTTGGTGAGTGCACCCTGCACAGCCTCCTAAACCCAAATCAATATACTCACCCTTCTTAACAGGGTAATGAGGCCTAATGGCTAAAGTTAATGTACTTGCCCCTAATAGCTGGGCAGTGCAGCACAATGGCCAAAGTCAATAGGTTTGTCCCTCTTAGCAGGACCTTCAGCCCTAGCGGCTACAGTCAGTAAATCCACTCTAGGGAAACAGGACAGTAAGGTCTAGTGGCCAGAGTCCACAGAGATTCACCCCTCATAGCAGGGCAGTAATGCCTAGTGGCCACAGTCAGAAAATTCACCTCCAGGGAGACAAGGCAGTAAGACCTAGCAGCCAGGGTCAGTCAGGATGGGAGCTGCCAAACACAAAGGGGGGCAGGGAGCCCACTGGAACCCAACCCAGGGCCCTGGTAGTGGCTGGAGTACGTGCCACTGAGTCAGTGGGGGGAGATGTTCTGGCCAAAACACTAACCAGGCCACCATCTAATTCCTGAGCGGCTTTCTATCGTAATTCCTGCTGCTGCGGTCTGGGCATCTCTGCTGTCTCCGGGTTCCCCAGTCTGCACTGTCCCCAGCTACTCCAGACTCTGCGAGATCTACGTGGGTACCTTGGCATCTCCCTGAGTTGCAGAGTCTCCAGCACCTACAGCCTCAGGCTCCAGCTGATCCTTGGCTGGAGGCAGCAGCATACATCTTTCCTCCTCAGCAGTCAGCCCCAACTGAGCTGAGCTGCTCCCTTTTATACTGGTGCATGCCCAGTAAAATATAGGAGCCTTGGTTTCCTCAGTGCACAATGTAGGGTTAACCCTTCCCTGTCCAGTGTGGGGCCAGTGCACCCTGTCACAACATCACAAAGAAAACTACATGCCATCTTCAGGAATTCTTCCTTGTAGATACTTTGGTTTAAATGGAAAAACCAAATGCCCAAATCTTTTGAGAAAGGGAAGGAAGAGTTTCCTGCTAAATTAAAAAGGGCATTAAGAGGAACAATGATGTGGAGATATTTGATGCAACACAGTCTCCCTTTATAGTGAAGTGTGACAAACAGCTATAGAATCTAATGATCTTTATAAGACTAAGGACTCGGTTGTCATTTGGATTATGAGCCCATGCTGGGTTCAAGAGAGAGTAAAACCCTCCCCTTTTGCACACTTATATGGACTTGTGAAGCTCAGGTAGATAGTGGGCACTATACACTTGCTCCTGACTCCTCTTGAGCAGGTTGGGAGTAATGGGCCTAGTCCCTGCCTCCACTCCAAACACACACAATGTGCTGCCCAGTATAGCTGAGCCCAGGTGGAGAGGGTAGTGCTGCAGCCATGGTGCGCTACTACTGTTACTGCTGGAATCAAGAGGGAAAATTGCTTCTCCTGGGGCTAGTTCATCAGTGGACTGGCGTTTACACAGGGCTAAATCAGAATTTAGCTCTCAGATAAGCACAGAAGCTCAGATTCTGGCTCTCACTGATGCTCCTTTAGGCATAAAAGAATTGTAAAACTGGTGGAACCAAGCCATGAGGCATGTCCCCTGGTGAGGTACAGTTGGCAGAATGGTCCTTCTGTAGTCACTAGCTTTAGAAGAGCTACCGGGAGAGGGGGTAACGACCCAAGTACTGCTCTTCTCTGGTCATTCTCATCTGCAATAATTCTCCCTAGCAGTTAGAACCATTCTTTGGCTGTTCTAGCTCACACGAGAGACCAGATCCAGAATCTTGGAGCCTCAGAGATACTGATGTCTGTATCAATATAGATAGATTTATACTGCCCCTACCATTTGGGCTGTGTTGAGTTTAGCCCAGCCGTAGCTCAGAACTGGGGCTGTTGACTTTGTAATATTAGCTCAAGTCATGTACTATTTATACAATGCATGTAGACAATATATACTTTCCCTGACACGTTTATACTTGAAAATGTATTAATATAAAAAAGGACACTAGCAAGAACATTTTAATAGGCTCTAATTTTGTTTCCTTTTGTATCCTTTTAATAAAAATCAATTTCCCCACTAATTTTGTTTTCCAGTTGGTAAAAAATAGACCTTTTTAATGCAGGCTCCCAGAGTAATTGATGGTAAGAGGAATACTATACAAAAGGTCTGGGAACAGAGTTTATTAGCTAAGTACTGCTTCAAAATCAGCATGGGATCTCACTTAATGTTTTTGAGTGCCATGAATAATATTTTATTTTTAATTTCTTGGTTGTGGAGTAATGACATTTGGTCTCTTAAACTGTACTGAAGAATTCATTTACAAGGCAGCTAAAGTCTGGGGGGCAGGGGAGGGCAGAGACAGCTAACATAAAATAAAATAAAAATCAACACTGGAATTATTGAAAAACAAACTGAAATATTTGTAGAGATGGGTCCAAGCTACAACATTCAGACCTAGATGAACCTCCATATAATTTGAATGTGTTGGTTCAGGCCAATCTGTAATTATGCATAAGCATCAAAGTTGTAACAACATTGCCCTCCAAACCCTGCAGAGACCTTTTCTGATTTTGAAGGCTGTGGGGGAGACTGTGATTTCCACAAGGTTGAATTTTTCTGTGAGAAAACATTGATTTTGCAGATTTTTTTTATTTTCAGTTGGAAAAACAAATCGAAACATTTTGCTATTATTCTGTATTGAATAAGTATGCAAGCCGCTGACCATGGTGCATCATGGGAGATGTAGTCTGGCTGGGAAGCCTGGCCCATAGGGGAGAATGGTAGAATGAGGCTAGTCTTGGAAAGATTAGCTTTTTATTGGTAAATATCAGTAAACACACCTAAGCTGATTTAAAATAGTTCTATCAATATCAACATCACAAAGTAAGATAAATGTTGCTTGAGAACTTATTAGAGTTTGATTTAAGGCTATTTACTTTTTATATTTGACATGTGATGCTGACAATTTGTGTTTTAATAGTTGATAAAGCTTTAACTTTTTGAACCCAGGGGATAGCTCAGTGGTTTGAGCCTTGGCCTGCTAAACCCAAGGTCATAAGCTCAGCCCTTGAGGGGGCCACTAAGGAATCTGGGGCAAAAATCAGCACTTGGTCCTGCTAACAAAGGCAGAGGGCTGGACTCAATGACCTTTCAAGGTCCCTTCTAGTTCTAGGAGATAGGTATATCTCCCATTATTATTTATTATAACCTCAATGTCTATTGATACTAAACAATTATTGTTCCTGCCTAATCCACAATTTTCTGTTACTATGAACATTTAAATGGACACAAATGGAACATTGATATTATCCATCAAAATTATAAAAAAAATAATTTTGCCTAGCCTAACTATAACTATTCTGAGGCAATACAGTGGCTCAGGAAGACTCAGAATAATGCTGAACTGACCCAGAACATTTTGCCTTTATAATTTTTTCATTTTCATGCTAGAGTTCGAGATGAAAGATAACCAACATGAGACTCAGTCAACAGGTACGCCAGACTTGCCTTTTCATACATCCCTGCATCTCATTCTTGTGGACAGCCAGGGGCTGATTTCTCCTGTAGGGCAAAAGAGGTGTAGTATGGGCCAAGATCTGTCCCATTGTGTCTAACCTGTTCTTGAATATTTACGGTAATGGAGATAATAGCCTAATCTGTTTTGCGACTTTTTATCTTGTGCCTATTATTAGAGATCTTTTAAAAGTTAAGACTGATCACTTTACAGTTTTTATCATGTGTCTTTATCCCACATCTTTTATTAACAAATTCCTACCAGACTTGTGAAAGAAATTTTAAAATCCACTTCAGACAAACCATCTGGAAAAAAATCTGGTATAATGCCAGATCCATTATTATATGTAATTTCCCCTGTAATTATGCAATGCAAATTCCTTTTGCATCCAATTTACTATCATCTCTCATATTTCTATGGGCACTTAAATGTCTACACATTTCATCAGAGCTTTGCCTGAAATTGTACAAAAAAAAATCAGTTTTTTCTACCTGCTATAATTAATCCCAGTGTTTTTTCCACTACTAGCCTCTATATATGTATATATACTTACATAGGGGTTAACTTGTATATTTGGCAATATTTGCAGTACATCAGCATAAGTTTCTGTGTTATATCATTCTAATGCTATAACTTGGCCTGAAAGAGCCCTGCTGCAATCCTCTGAAAGCAGCATTTTGGCTTTATTAGGTATACACATTCTTGATATAAAGTACACCTCTACCTTGATATAACGCTGTCCTCGGGAGCCAAAAAATCTTACCGTGTTATAGGTGAAACTACGTTACATTGAACTTGCTTTGATCCACCGGAGTGCGCAGCGCGGCCCCCCGGAGCCCTGCTTTACCACGTTATATCCAAAGTCATGTTATATCGGGTCACGTTATATCGGGGTAGAGGTGTATTAGCAATAACACGATCATTTGAATGTCAGCACCAAGAATGCATTTATACCTTATAGTAATTTCATGGCAGTGCTGATGACTGAGCTGAACAAGTTGAAAAAAAAGTCCTGTGCAAGGCTAATGGCATTTTGGGCTGTATAAGTAGGAGCATTGCCAGCAGATTGAGGGACGAGATCATTCCCCTCTATTCGGCATTGCTAAGGCCTCATCTGGAGTACTGCATCCAGTTTTGGGCCCCACACTACAAGAAGGATGCGGAAAAATTGGAAAGATACATCAGAACTTCTGCCTGATTAAAAAACGTCTTCTCTTCTTCCTGAGGAGCAGTGTTTATGTGAGGCTGTTAACGGAACAAACCAAACAGGAATCAACTGCTTTTTGTTATATTCTTTCTTTTTCTTTGAGCCAAATTCTACTGTCCCAACTCAAGCAAACACTCAGTGAGGAATGATAGTTTGGAGGAATGAGTGAGGAATGATAGTTTGGCCTTTGTATGCTGCGTTGTTGTAGTCATGTTGGTCCCCAGATATTAGAGTGACAAGATGGGTGAGGTAATATGAAGTTCACTCACTTTGTGTACCAGGGAAAACCCACTGTGTGCCCTCATCTGTGATCCTCCAAACACCAACAGCAAATGCTGAACCTACTCCTAGCAATCTATTAATGAATGACCTTCCCCACATAAGGAATTATACAACACACAGCTGTGGGGCCAAAATGTTGACATTTAAAACATGTTAATGGAGAGGGGAAAGCATTGTTTAATTCTAAACCACTGATGTCCAATTTTTAATCTGATTTGGAGTATTGAATGTGATTAAAACTGATTATAAATGAGAAGCTTTCACATCATTCAATCTACTTAATGTTTTTAACCTCTACCACACCTACAGAGTTTGTACATTTGACAAATTCACCATTTTAAGTACCTCAAGGAGCTTCTATAAATCACTTCACACCTGTTTGCTTGGGACATAAATTGAGGACAAATCTTCATTTGCACAAAGTCTTGAAGACATTTTCTACTTGTCCATGTTCCATGTAACCAATAAATTAATCTCCTTCCTTTATTTTCCCTATCTACATCTTTTGGCTCATAATAGAGGCATTAGCCCACACACAGTTTAGGATCAGATTCTTTCCTCATTCTCTCGAGGGCTAATAACAGTTATCTGATTCTGAGGGCTATTCTGTGCTGACCCCATCCCTAAGTAGCTCAAACACCAGTGGAGGATGGAAGTAGTGGAGTGTACCTCTCCCCTGCCCTCTCAGCTATTCATACCCACACTTCTTTCACCCCTGGAAACCTCTCTCAGCATTTTCAAAGCAAACCTCAGGCTTGGATTCAGTGAGCGTTTTATTACAGTGTGCATGTTATCATGTGAGGGTGCCACTTTTTTCACATAACCATGTTACTTTATCAATATAGATTCTACTCTGAAAACTCGGGATGCATCCATTTGATCTCTGAAGTTTGTAAAGTCTGTCACTAGCTTCCTAATGTGATCTTTGAGGTCCAAAGGGCAAAAGATCATCAAGCTGAAATATCTGCTTTGGTGGATATTTTGTCTGTTTATGCTCAGTAGCACATTTTAATATGCAT
The DNA here is from genome assembly GCF_020497125.1 of Mauremys mutica. Taxonomy (NCBI): domain Eukaryota; kingdom Metazoa; phylum Chordata; order Testudines; family Geoemydidae; genus Mauremys; species Mauremys mutica. The sequence goes on from NC_059073.1 coordinate 271,917,328, forward strand.
TAAAATGAAACAAAATCACCCTGACAAATAAGCTCAGATATTCAACAGGCAAATCACTGTGAGCGGGCAGCTCTATCTGGAGGATATAGCATCAGAAAATACCTCAGATAATTGTTTAAGACTTCCATGGAGGGAAGATTATTTGTAAATATTCTATCACCTGTTCATATCTGCTGGAAGCTAAGTCATCATCCATGGCTGTGTTCTTCCCAGGTACACTAAATAGCTGTTCAATTTCCTGCGCTTGAAAAGCAAGTGCTTCTCAAGCAGATATCTTGTGGTACATCTGTTTAGAGGCAGATAAATCAATAAGAATGCCTCTTGGTCAGGTAACTATTCTGACCCACTTCTAATGAAGGTCATTTTCAAGGGTGCCTCTAAGGCATGTTACTGTTCAGTCAGCATGCTCATCTGCTTCGGAAGCTGATAGCAGGGCAGACCTGCGTTAAAGCAAACAGTACTAGGCAGGTGTCTGGACTCAGGTCTGTAGTACGGAAAATTATTATACAGGTAATTTATTCAATCAGCCATTCAAGCCAGTCTGCCCGAAAAGTCAATTAGATCCTGTAATATAAAAAAGGGGGACTCTAAACTGTATTTCATGTTACTCTATTTATATTTTGTCTATTTTAGATCCCCAGTCTGAATCTCGATCAAGGGTGACTAGAGATAATGGACTAGATCCTCCTTACAGGTCAGGGGCCAAAAGGTGGCTATAAACCTTCTTTTTTGTCAAATACCCACCCCAGTTCTGGCCCAGTTCAACTTAAAGCAACCTCAGGGCTGCTCTGTTGGTATTGGTTGATTTCAAGTGGGCCATTTTAGTGGGAGAGTCAGTAAATATGCAACATAGGAAGCAGACCTTCAATGCTGAATTTGAATTTGTGATATACTCCAAAGGAGAGCAAGAGAAAGTAACTAACTCTTCCAATAACATATGTACTGTTGTTCAATGATACAGACCTCTAGTCCCAGAGTATAAAATGCAACAGAATCTGAAGTTAAGAACAGTATTTCAACATGCAAAAGCATGGATTTATTTTTCCAGACTGCTCCATCTTTGGACCTTATCTGTCATTTGGATGCATTTAAGAAATGTGCAGACTACAGTCTTGTTAGCATGCTGAGAATACTGTGCCCTCTATGCCTGATTTTTTTATTATTTTCAGACCTTTCAGAAAGGAGGAGCAAATATTTTCTTCATATGAATGGAGGTCTCCTGGACCTATCAGTGAAGACCGAGTATCCCTACACATGCCCATTTCTTTTAGAATCGTCTATTGCAGGAAATATTTTTGCTTTTCTATGGAAGAATACAGTCTCCCTCCACATGTCGCCGTAGAACCTTTCCATCTGTGAAAGTTGCCAGAGAAGGCAGTGAATCTTTAGAAACAGCATGCTGCTCACACAGCTCCCATACTCCCCAGTTGGCCCATATTGTAATAGATCATGTTATGAGCGGTGCGTCCTACGTGGCTGTGCCTAACACAGTCATTAGTACTATGGTTGGTTTCTTCATTATTGTAATAACCTGTGAGTAGGTCTCTCTATCATACATCAAGACATGATTTAAAATGACAAAATATGATGCTTCACAAGAATATATTGAATCACATGAAAAGTTGGTGAGGTTTTTCGGTTGAGACATAAACACAGTGAAATAAGTAGCAAAGCAAGTCTGCATGTAATATTGGTAGTTATTCTTTGTTCACTGCTTACTATGAAGCTTTTGATCATTTTCTTTTTCAATATCTAACTGAATATGAATAAATTTTCATTGCTGATGGACCATAAATTTAGGCCTACAAAAAACAGCAAATCAGAACTCTCACAGCCCCCTGACAAGGCGCTGTTCAGATACCTTTTCCTGAGTAGAAATGACTGGAATTTATTCTTTACCTCACACGGTTGTAAACATGTTCATTTCTTTTGCCACCTAGACATCTGATTAAAAAAAAATTCACTCTTGCCCTCGGAGGAAAAGCAATATATGTATTTATTTTCTGCTTTCTCTAGTCCCAGAAACTAGTAAACAGAAAGATATTATATTGTTGACATGGAGTACAGTACTGCATTAAAGTGTATCTATCCTGCCACTCACCAGAGAATTTTCCAGCCAAAAAAATCATTTAAATAAAATTTCCATGTAAGTTGTACGCAGTGATCTTCCTGTTTTATTCAGACATTTTGTGACAGAACAAATGCCCGTGTGTCATTGGAGGTTCATAGTTTTAAGAGCAGAGTGCTTCATGTGCCACTTTTTGACCTCAACTTCAATAGCTTTGTATACAGTTCTCCTACATGCTTGTATTTTGCTTGACTGGATTAATGAATACAAGAATAATAGGCCTCCAAGGTGATTTACATGCATTGATTAAATGTCAGCATTGAAATGCAGTGAGTTCAATTACTACAGATGCTGAGAAGAAAGACAGCAAGATTGTGACCATTGTTTAAACTAGTTACTTATCAATTCTTTTCAGCATGTGATTACATTTTCTCATTTAACCAAAAGGATACTCAAACTAATGAAAACATACTGGAAGCTGCACATAAAGTTATTACATTTTGTAGCTTGCAAAAAAACATTATTAATCTTTTTAGTGTCCTTGAATGTATAACATAATGTATAATTAGGAAAAACACTCTCATGTAGCTTTAGATCTATAACCTATAGTATACATGAAAGAATTCCAGATGGCCAGGGGTCTATGTCTAAACTGTGCTGCAGACTGGATTATGAGGGGAATGGATACCAGTGCCTGCTCAAGTTCTCTGTTGTAACCCCCACTCCCACCCCCTCCCCATGTGAATTCTGCGAACATGAACTAAAAGGTTCCTAGTTGTGAAATTAGTCCTCTTCAAACAGGACTACATTAACACAAACTAGGAACATTTTAATCCACATCTGCATTGTTCACACAGGGGAATTACAGCTGTGAAAGTAGAATGAATTATATTGTAAAAATAAGAATGGATTAAAGAAATGCTGTATGTACCTTTAAGCAGAAATAAATGTTGAAATATAGGTATCAGGAAAAGAAACATCAAGGCATAAACTATAAGGCCACTTAAGCTAATGGTGAAACATTAACTGGAGATTGGTAAAAGTTAGTAAGGAAATTAACTGTGCATGTCTAGCCCAGGTAAATTTATCAGATTCTGCTTCCTTTGTTATCTTGTTAAGTTCAAGCCCTTTTATCTGTATAAATAAGATAGTTTGTGTCTTGCATGGTGCTCACATTATCTGGGTGTTATTAGCAGAGCGCTGTGCTAATAAAACAGAGTGGTCAGACAAACTGTGAGTCCTGAGTCTAACTTGGACACAGCAAAGCATTTTGGTGCGCACTGCTATTCATACCCCCTTAGTTCTAACTGCAGGGCAGTGTAGACAAGCCCTGAGTGTGATTGATTTCTGAGAAAAAATTAAGTCTATATAATTTTGAAGACTATAAACATGGAAGGGGAAGAGGAATTGTTAATCACATGTTCTGTGTGCCAGCAAGACACTAAAGGGCTATAAGCATTTATTATCATTATTATTATTTCATTTTATTACTATGAGGGATATAACTAAGAAATTAAGCAAACCCAAGCCCTAACTAAGGAAATGTTTCCTAATGGTGAGATCTACTAGACCAGGGATAGGCAACCTTTGGCACGGAGCCAGTCAGGGAAATCCGCTGGCAGGCCGGGCCGGTTTGTTTACCTGCAATGTCTGCAGGTTCAGCCGATCGCAGCTTCCACTGGCCGCGGTTTACCGTTCCAAGCCAATGGAGCGTGCGGGAAGCGGTGACCAGCACATCCCTCAGCCCGTGATGCTTCCTGCAGCCCCCATTGGCCTGGAATGGCGAACCACAGCCAGTGGGAGCTGCGATCGGCTGAACCTGTGGACACTGCATGTAAACAAACCAGCCCGGCCCGCCAGCAGATTTCACTGACGGGATGTGTGCTAAAGGTTGCCGATCCCTGTACTAGACTGTTGAATAGCCTACTAAGAGGAGTAGTAGAATTCCTGTCACTTGAACAGGTAAAGAATTTGTTAGCAAGCACAGACCTGTACAGTATTCGAGACCTGTCTAAGACCTATTTTGAGGGATTAAGAGGTGTGCAAGCCTCATTTTAGCCCTTTGCCTGGGGGTGAATTTCCCACAGGGAGAGGCATCAGTGGCAGCAGGAATACTGACTCATGATCAAGCACTGAGCATATTATAGTGGGTCTCTACATCCCCGCAAAATAATCAGTTGATATCTATTGCCGTCATCCTCTTCATCTTGTTCTTTCCTTTCAGAGGAATATAAATCTACTCATAGCTTCATAGAATCATAGAATATCAGGGTTGGAAGGGACCACAGGAGGTCATCTAGTCAACCCCCCTGCTCAAAGCAGGACCAATACCCAACTAAATCATCCCAGCCAGGGCTTTGTCAAGATGACCTTAAAAACCTCTAAGGATGGAGATTCCACCACCACCCTAGGTAACCCATTCCAGTGCTTCACCACCCTACTAGTGAAAAAGTTTTTCCCAATATCCAACCTAAACCTCCCCCACTGAAACTTGAGACCATTACTCCTTGTTCTGTCATCTGGTACCACTGAGAACAGTCTAGATCCATCCTCTTTGAAACCCCCTTTCAGGTAGTTGAAAACAGCTATCAAATCTCCCCTCATTCTTCTCTTCTGCAGACTAAATAATCTCAGTTCCCTCAGCCTCTCCTCATAAGTCATGTGCTCCAGCCCCCTAATCATTTTTGTTGCTCTCCACTGGACTCTTTCCAATTTTTCCACATCCTTCTTTTAGTGTGGGGCCCAAAACTGGACACAGTACTCCAGATGAGGCCTCAGCAATGCTGAATAGAGGGGAATGATCACATACCTCAATCTGCTGGCAATGCCCCTACTTATACAGCCCAAAATGCCATTAGCCTTCTTGGCAACAAGGACGCACTGTTGACTCATATCCAGCTTCTTTTCTACTGTAACCCCTAGATCATTTTCTGCAGAACTGCTGCCTAGCCGTTCGATCCCTACTCTGTAGCCGTGCACGGCAGGTGTAGCAACTTATCTGTAGATGAACAGTCCTGTCCTCCAGATGCATTGTTCTCCTTTGTGTCTCACTCCTGTGACTGGCCCAGGTCATTTGCCATACCTCCTTTGCTCAAAAGGACCAATGCCAGGTGCCCCGGGAGAATGAACAGAACAGGTAATCATCAAGTGATCCATTCCCTGTCACCCATTCCCAGCTTCTGGCAACAGAGGCTAGGGACACCAACCCTGCCCATCCTGGCCATTGATGGACCTATCCTCCATGAACTTATCTAGTTCCTTTTAATTTAGTTTTCTCGGGTCTATCCAGGATTTAAGATTTGAATAGCAGGTTTATAACACAGCACCATTTAAAAATGGAAATTAAGCATGTGTTGTAAAGGATTTTGGCATTTGCTAGTGACTATATACAAACTTGGTCCTTGACTAAATGAGGTCCTCAATAACTTACTATATAGCTGTGTAAATATATGGAGTTGGCAGCACCCTCCAGTACTAGTAATCATCTGAATCTCCAGACCATATCGTTATTGCTCTCATTCTCCTTTCCTTAATTCAGTTTCTCTGTAATTCAGTTAGGAAATGTTTCTACGCCCTGCTCTTGGATTCTTCGTGTTTCTGAGGGATTTGCTGTTCTCCTCCCAGAGAAGAGCTTGGTATGGCTATGAATGCTGATAAAAACAATAGCCCAGATAGTCATGTTTCAGGTAGCATCTGGTCAACACCTTTTCATAAGCCAGGAAAGGGGTCACGTCCCTCAGTTATGAGAGTGCATGTGGATGGAGAAGTAAGAGTGTACGTGGATGGGTGTTGTATAGGTAGCTCATACCTTCAGTTTTAGTGCCTCCAAGACTTAACTGGGGGGGAAGTAGTGCGGAAATGTCAGACAGGCTTTAAATAAAGACATCAAATAGTTAATTTCCTCTTGTTCAGGAAAGAGAGAGTCTCCCTGAGGGCTTATGCTGCATCTTGGTATTTATTGAACTTTAAGCTACAACCAACAGGCTGGTTAATAACAATTCATGCAGCTGTCAATCTTTTTGACCAATGTCATCAATATTTCACGCTGCCAAATAACAACAATTAAGAACCAGGACTGGAAGAAGCACTTGGGGGCAAAAGTGTTTCTACTACCATAATGAAATTGACTGTATAGGACAGACATTTCCATTCTAAGAAAGGCTTTTCCGTGATTTTTTTTTTCAGAACAGTGTGTATCACTGCTCTTTATTACACACTCAAAGCACTGAGGTGGGGGGCATATGCCATAATCTTAGCAAACTCCAGTAAAGGTGATTCTTTGAACATATAATGAAGATAAAATAGCACATTGGACTTGAAAGAGCAAATATATGTTTGTACATGACACCGTTTTTCATGTGTAAGTAAAGCTGGGACTCAGACTGCCACAATCCCGCCCAACTCTTCTAAATATATAAGAAAGAAATAATAATTCTGTTTAGCTCTTTTCAAATGATGTTTATTTGGATGTTTATAATTAAATTGAAAAGGGTCGGATGGTTTTTTAAATGTAGTGGACAAAATTCTTCATTCAGCATACATCGGGCCCTACCAAATTCACAGCTGTGAAAAACACGGCACAGACTATGAAATCTGGTCTTTGGTGTACGTTTACCCTATACTAAACAGATTTCACAGGGGAGACCAGCATTTTTCAAACTAGGCATCCCAATCCAAAAGGGGGTCACAAGATTATTTGGGGTGGGGGTTGTGGTATTTGTCACCCTTACTTCTGCACTGCCTTCAGAGCTGGATGGCCAGAGAGTGGCACCTGCTGGCCAGGTGCCAGCTCTGAAGGCAGAGCCTCCCCAGCAGCAGCAGCACAGAAGTAAAGGTGGCAATACCATCCCATCCTACTTCTGTGCTGCAGCCTTCAGAGCTGGGCAGCTGAAGATTGGCAGCTGCTGGCTTAGGGCCAAGCTCTGAAGGCAGCAGCACAGATGTAGGGGTGGCAAATCCATACCAGGCCATCCTTAATTTTGCGCTGCTGCTGGCAGCAGCTCTGCCTTCAGAGCTGGACTCCCAGCCAGCAGCCGCCACTCTCCAGCTGCCCAGCTTTGAAGGCAGCACCGCCGCTAGCAGCAGCACAGAAGTAAGGGTAGCAATACTGAAATCCCCCCTACAGTAACCTTGCAGCCCCGCCCCCACAATCTGCTTTTGGGTCAGGACCCCTACAGTTACAACACTGTGAAATTTCAGATTTCAATGTCTGAAATCATGAAATTTATGATTTTAAAAATCCTATGACTGTGAAATTGACCAATGGATGGTGAATTTAGTAGTGCCCCAGGCATACACAATACTACCTGAAATGTGAAGCTTTTTTAGCAATCATTGAACCAGTTTGAATGAAATAAGACTTTCTACCTTCCCATCACCATGAGCTATTGTTCACAACATAGAGTAGATCAACCTTTTGTAAGGTTCAGAAAAGTTTGGTTCCTTTTCATCATTTTTTAAATTTCACACATCTCTGAACTACCAAGTTCTGGTCTGGAAGAGAAATCAAAAAGATGGTCTTACAGGGTAAAATTCACCTCAGGACATCTTAAAGTCACAAGTGGGATTTAAGTGACTATGTGCTTAGCCTCTGCCCAGGAAAGAATTACACACACAGTCAGAATCAATAAGGAACAGTAATCTTGCAATAATGCTGGTCTCACAAGTCCACTAAGAGGTTTGGACATATTGTGCATCCACATGCTTATCCAAATTTCTTAAATTCCCCATCACTTCAAAGGACTCTTCAGGTTCTAGACTTAGGGCCATAATATATGCTACTGCTCTTGAGATGCAAGTAGCACTTTCAAAGTTGAACAGATCAAGAGTGGTATATTATCCATAAAGTGCCCTATGCTATTTGTTGTATTTTCCCACAGACAAAGGATAAGAATGAGTTTTAAGATCAGATGGCTTTTATTTTAGATTAATGGAAACAAAGAAAGAACAAATGCAGGTCTCAGAAAGAGCACAGTGTTTGTCTCCCAGACTGTACCAGGAGCCATCTTGACCATGTACTTGGGAAGTGCCCCTGCAAAAAATCTAGGAACCCAACTTTTCTCTTAAAGGTGCAGTGAAAATATCACAGGTATATAAATATATATTGTACACCAGACTGGTATTATTTCATCCTCCAGAAAATTCTAATCTCCAGATTCACAGTTATAAAAAGTAGTGTGTCATAGTCAAAAGTCAGCCAATATATGAATGAGGATATTCATATATTACCAAATAAACGGATGGATGAACCTCTGAATGACTCCGTGATTATCACTTAACATAATTGTTTGAAAATCAATAAAAACTAAAGCTGAGATTTTCAAGACAGCCTACGGGTTTTGAATACTCATTTACCATTAATTTAAAATTTAATGAGAACAGGGCACCAGAATTTCCTAGGTGACTTTGAAAATCTCAGGATTAAGATATATATTATTTAAAAATAAAAATAAAAATATGAGTGTCATTGTAATCCTGAAATGGAACGGCTTTTGCACAAGTGGTCACAGACAGTAGATGTGTATCCAAGAGGGAGCTCTTTGGATGCAGTGTTATTATTTATTTTTCTCCAGATGTGTGTTCATGGCACTGAAGTTTTAAAAGAATCTTTAAAAAACTTTTGGCTAATTGAAAGTTCCAAATGAAAACCTAGCACTCTGGGATGTGAATGTGGGTTTGTGAAAGTCCCATGGAGGATTTTGGATTCTGTGGTTTATATATTATTGATGTCAGGTTTATCTATTATCGATGTTATTATGTTTTTGGGTGTATTCAGTTTGTTGTGAATATGGAATAAAATATTAAACATAACACAAGAAAAGAACAGATTACATTGATCAGTCAAAGAAGCTTTCTTACTGGTAATAGATGTAATGTTGATCATATTCCTTATTTAAACAGATGCTGAGAACACATATTTACTATTTTATAGTAATTTATCTCTGGGATTGTCTGTCTCATGATCAGTCTGCCTGCCTATATTTTTAATTGTAGGGTTGTTGTTGGTTTGGGAGATGGGGATTGTCATTCTGAAGGCCCTTGTAAACACCAGCCCAGGAGCATCAATGTGTATCTATTAATTCACTGTACTTATAGGCTCCTCTATCACCGTAGTATCTGATCTGAGCACTTCACCATCTTTAATGTATTTATTTTCATAACATGCCTGTGAGTTGGGGAACAATTTATAATCCAATTTACAGACAGGGAACTGAGACACAGAGAGGCTAAGTGACTTGCCCAAAGTCATGAAAGAAGTCTGTGACAGAGCAGGTAACTGAACTCTGGTCTCTCAAGTTACATCTAACTACTGGACCAACATTCCTCTCATGTAGACCATGACCCATGGAGCACCACTCAGAAACATGACAGGCCTAGTTCCTAGGATTTTCCTCATGGAAACAAGAGAGCTACATTAGCAGAACCCATGGTGAATAGCAAGACCTACAAGCCAGAAACATGTGTCAGCAACAAGAGAAACCAGGAATGAAGCTTCACTGGGGGAGAGTACATGGAAATCTCAGGGTAAGTAATTGCCACTCACAGGTCCACACCAAGACATCTTTGCCTTGGGGGATGTTTGTGTGCTGATTATATCATTCATTTTATTAGTGCCATACAAAGTAAATCCCCCCACCCCCGTTTTACATTTACTACATCATGATGCAGAATTTCCAGTTTGGCCTCAGAATTTAGCATCAGGGAATCATAGAAATTAAAGGCTCTTGCTGCTCAGTTTAAGCTCAGTTTATCACTGAGTGCATGAGCCTTTGGGAAAACAAAATGTCTGTCTATATCTTTATATGGAAGAGAGACTGGCTGCAAGGGAATTACTTTTTTCCAAGGGACAATCCTTTATTGCTCTTTCCCTTGCAGACGGTCAATATTTGTTCCTGTAAGCACCATGATATTTCTCCTCTCTATGGTTACTAATCCATCAATATCTTCTACCCTCCGACATGCCTATTTCCACTAAGTTCAAGACCTAGTTACTTGGTCCTAGCTATGTGCCCTTTTATCAAAATTCTAGGCAAGTTTGCAATGATGGCTGAGTTTAATTACCAGAAGGGATGGAGAAATGAACCACCGTGTTTGTCCTATGTAGTGTACGTCCAACACTGGAAAATGAATAATTTTGAAATTTACAACTAATTTTCAATGAGCCTGTAGAAATCCTATTGATTAGAGCTCACTGAAAAATGAATTTCCATCCTATGAGTATTTTTTTTAACATTTGTTTTTGTCAGGACAAGAGACCCTGACACATTATGAGAGATGTGGTCTGGCTCAGGAGCAAGGCCCAAAGGGAAGAATGGAGGTATGAGAGAGCCAAGCCTACAACTCCCATGAGGCACTGTGGCATCCCAGACGGATTTAGAGATTAATGTCGACACAGAACAAAATGTTTCATTTTGTGTTGACCTGAAATACAATATTTTGTTTCAATTTTCCTGATGGAAAATGTCTCCAAAATCAATAGTTTCCTACAGAAAATTTCAGTTTAAATAAAACCTCATTTTTCTATGGGAAAATGTTTCATTAGAAATTTTTCAACCAGTTCTGCTATCTGCTATGGATGTTTGGTTTATAACTTGAAGACCAGGAGGCAAAATAACAGATGTTCCTGTTCTCAAAGAATAATCCCACTAATAAATCTGTTTTGCCTGTAATTAAATTTTACTGTTAAAACTCACTTCATTATGAGTCAGGCCAAAACTGTGTATGACCCTGTGTTGAGATAATTCATAGAGGCCCTATTTAATGGGCATAGTGGCTGGACCAGGATGCTATGCTAGGAAAGGCTGTAGCAAACATGTCTCCTCTCAAGTGCAAGTAGATACCCATCCTCTTCCTCTCACCTGGTAAATTCCATCAGTGCATTCAGACATTTCTAATGTTGCTTCTATTGGATGCAACGAGGTGGTGGTGCTAAAGCTTATTGGGGAGGGTGGAAGTCAGGGACAGAATTATTTCTTTCTGATTATTTTTCCAAGACTGTGGCTTAGAAAAGTTTGCTGATCCTAAAAGCATGTGAAGAATCATAGAAATGGAGGGCTGGAAGTCCATCCCCGCATGCTGAGGCAGGATTAAATATACCCAAATAATGATTTACCAAAGTGTTTCCCAGCTCTGAAATGTTTGAAACCATGCAATGACGAACCTTAAAATAAAGAGGTTACCTAATTATTTTTCAAGTCTATTTTTCACAGGAATTATGTAACATTTCAATAATTTGGCAAGACACCATGTTAATAAATATCCCTCCGCTGATTCCATCTCCCAGCAAAGTCTGAGAAGCCATTTGAGTCACACAGTGCTGCTGATATTTCCAGGAGTACCTCTATTCATACTGCACTGAGCTCTTACAACCCAATGAGGTCAATATGTAATATTTTCTCACTTAACTTCAGTGAGCTGTTGTAGCTCTGTTGAACATGAAACTAGATTGCCATTGCACCAGGATATGGTATGCAGCAGGATATCATGTAATGTTCCATGATGACCCCATCTAAGATGAAAAGTAAGGATTTTTCACAAAGAATTATATGAAGGAATATTCAGTTTTCTAAAGTGTACCACCCATATTGACTCAGCTCCTGTTGATGCAACGAGTGCCAACATTTCAAAGATCATTGCCTGGATGCTCTTACACCAAGAAAAGGCCAAATTTCATGGTACATTAAACCAAACTGTTGATAGGGTGGGTCAGCAAAATATATGCTTTTTTCTTTGGATCTAGACTCAAAGGCTAAAATCTGAAACCCACCAAGGAGCACATTACACAATGAGTTCCCTACTGTCTGTTCTATTAGCAGAGGAAGGCGAAAGAACCCATTGGAAGAGTAAGGGCAATTTGTCAGCTCACACGAAGTTGGGATTCAATAGAAATTATATTTTATCTTCATGCTGTGGACGGCAGAGCCAGGCTAAAAGAACCTCAGCAAATTGATTTTCTGGTACAGCAAAATGACTGAGTGCAGTCTCTGCAGTGAATATATTTTAAATATATTCCATTTGGTACTATATGCCATCGTTCCATCATGTTTGAAAAGCCTTTGTTTAGAGGTGTATAATGTGTGTGCAAAGGTATCTCTTTGTAAATAAATAATCTGGAAAAAATAACATTAATGTAGAATAATAATTAGTAATAGTTTGTACCGTTATAGCACTTTCATCCAATGATCTCAAAAAGCTTGCTAAAGTGGTACAGTATATATTATCCCACTATCGCAGATTGGTATACTGGGGCATAAGAGTTAAATGATTTGCTCCAGGTTATACAGCAAATCTGTATAATTTGCTATGGAGCCAAGCTATGGAGATCAACTGGACTCAACCAGAAGCCACCACTAGATCAACACTTGAAATTTGCAAACATTGATTTATAGATGGTGATTTCATGTTATATTTTTTTCCAAAAATAGAGAAGGGAGAATTAAATCCCATTAGACCCACTTTTGTGTGTGGGTGGCAGCGGAATTTTAACTAGCTTCATTTCCATAAATTAGGGACTCTGTGTGTGATCTCTGATCATGCCTCTAATTCAGTGTGTGACCATGTAAGCAGTTTCTTTAAAAATTACTACAGATCCTTATTTCTTTGGGCTAATAAGATTTTTTATGCTGGGATGTAAAAGTAAAATGAAGTAGCAGCTGTTATCAGTTTATTTACTTTCAGCCCTAGATAAGCTGTTCCAATGTCCTCCAGTTTTGAGATTTTCTCAACTGAAGTTTTTTTTGCATTAGATTTTGACTCCTGCCTCTAAAGTTTTGCATAGTTCAGTCTCTAAACTCATATGGTGAAGATCCTTACCCCACTGAAGTCAATGGCAAAATGCCCATTGATACCTAGGGTTTCACCCAGAGAGTGACTTTTGGATTGTGGGTCTGAACAATAAGAACATACAAACTGCCATGCTGAGTCAGACCAATGGTCCATCTAGCCCAGCATCCTGTCTCTGACCAGTAGCAGAGCTTCAGGGGAAGTGCACAGAACAATGCACAAATCCACTCCTCTTCTCCTCCACCCCTCGGCTCCTGGTAATCTGAGATTTAGGTTACATCCCTGACCATCTTAACTAATAGCCATTGATGGACCTGTCCCCATGAACTTATCTAGTTCTTTTTTTGAATCCAGTTATACTTCTGGCCATCACAAGATCCCATGTCAATAAGTTCCACAGGTTAATTGTGCACTGTGTGAAAAAGTATTTCCTCTTATTTATATTAAACCTGCTCTCTATTAATTTCATTGGGTGACCCCTGGTGGTTGAATTGTGGAAAAGGATAAATAACATTTTGTTTATTTTTCCACACCATTCATGATTTTATAGACCACTATCATATCCCCCTTAATCATCTCTTTTGTAAGATGAACAGCCGTAATCTTTTTAGTCTCTTCTCATATGGAAGCCATTTCATACCCCTGATCATCTTTGTTGCCCTTCTCTGAACGTTTTTCAGTTCTACTATATCCTCTTTGAGATGGGGGACCAGACGTGGATCCAGAATTCAAGGATTTATAATAGTTACTAACACTCTGTTAGCTTTTTTGACCATGTAGCGAGGCGGTTACCCTGCTCCTGGGATAAAAGGAGTGAGAGCAGCTGAGGGAGGCTCGCTAGGTTGTTGGTGTGGCCAGCTCAATCAGGGCACAGCTGGCCCTGTTAAGAGGGCCGAGAGAGTCTCACTCCAACCATGGAGTGAGAAGGACCTAGCTGCCTGGGAGAGACAGGGTACCTTCGACAAAGCACAGTTGAGGAAGAGGCAGACTGAGCAGGGGAGCTCAGGCCTGGCTACCTCCCAGTCTGAGGCCTGGCAGGAAGGCCTAAGGAGGTACTGGGGCTGCAGGGAGACAGTTGGAGGTAGAAGGCAGCAGGTCCAACCCCCTTACCAATGACGAGTGGCCATTACAGACTGCAGTTTTCCCTAGAGCAAGGGGGCTAGATGATGACTGGCAGTAGCCACTGAGGTAAGGTGGGCATAGGTGGCTGGGGTTCCCCTGAGGAGGGGAGACCCAGAGTGTGGGGGCACTGCTGTGGGGCAGCACCCCAAGGTAAGGGGCACCAGGGTCCTGGAGGGACAGGGGGACAGAGATGGTGGAGACAGCAGGGCCAAGGGAGAGAAACCAGCCAGCAGGAGGCACTACGAGGCTGGAAAGAGCTCATTCCCGGACTGACCAGCAGGAGGCACTGCGCCGGAGAGTGCATGCCATGCCACAGACCACTACTGCTCATTGAGGTGCAGTTTTCAGAGAATTATCCATGGTGACTCCAAGATCTCGTTCTTGAATGGTGACAGCTAATTTAGACCCCATCATTATATATGTGTAGTTGGGGTTATTATTTCCAATGTGCATTACTTTACACTTACCAATGTTGAATTTCATATGCCATTTTGTTGCCCACTCACCCATTTTAGTGAGATCCTCCTGTAACTCTTTGCAGTCAGCTTGGGACTTAACGATCTTGAATAATTTTGTATCATCAGCAAACTTTGCTACTTCACAGTTCTCTCCCTTTTCCAGATCATTTATGAGTATGTTAAACAGCATTTGTTTCCTATCTTTTAACCAGTTACTCATCCATGAGAGGATCTTCCCTGTTATTTCATGACTGCTTAGTTTGCTTAGGAGCCTTTGGTGAGGGAACTTTTCAAAGGCTTTCTGCTAATCCAAGTACGCTATACCCATTAGATCACCCTTATCCACATGCCTCTTGACACCCTCAAAGAATTCTAATAGATTGGTGAGGCATGATTTCCCTTTACAACAATAGATTGAGGGGGCCTAGGCTGCCTGGATTAAGGAGGAGTAGGGAGGTGCTCTAACCTCCAGAGCAGAGGGATAGGGTGAGCAGGGCTGGATTTACACCTTGGATGCCCCTAGGTGCAGGGGCTTATAGCCCTCCCCACGCCTGCCACCTGCAGTGGCCGGGAGCTGCGGGGTGCCCCCACTGCCTGCAGCGGCTCGGAGCTCCTAACTGTTGGGTGGTACCCCGCCACTTTTAACTTTTAGGCACCCCACTTCCCAGTGCCCCAACACACATAGACCTCCCCCACTCCCCACAAGCCTCCCACTGCTGAGCATCCCCCTTCCCCTCACTGCCTAAAGCCCTCCCAGAGACCCACTCTCTCAAGCCATGTCCCCCCTGCTGCACTCACCGGCCCTGCTGGGAGGTGATTCTGTCTGCCGGGCTGAGCAAGGAGCTGTCCAGCAGGGCTGCATGGGGCCATCTGCCCCTTAGCTGTCCCTGCCCCCTGCCGGGACCTGGGAATAGCAAAATTTGAGTTTTTAGGTGACCCTAGATTGCCGGCGTTCCTAAGCATGTGCCTAATGGGAAATTTGGCCCTCAGGGTGAGGCAGGGAATAGGGGATGCTTTAGGTCCACATTCTCTCCTATCCATTGGCCAGCACAGATAAACCAGTGTGGAAGGTGACATAATTTGCTGATGTTATAGACCAGCAGTAAAGTATTACCCCTTATGTTACCTACAAAGCTGTGTGCACACAAGCAAACCTTTCTGTTCTTTTAGAGCAAGGGAGAGAAACAGGGAAGGAAACATGCCTCAGCGGTGTGTCTCTGAGTCCTGATCCCTCTCAGGACTACTCTAGGAAGCAGCTTATGCCTCCTTCAGGGCTGAGCCCAACATCACAACTGAGGCCCATAGTCACCTGGTTCCTCCTCTCAGACTCAGTCATGTGTTATATTTGTCCATGTTCAGAGTTGTAGGGGCCCAAGCTCTGTGGTTTGTTTGTAAATGACTTGGAGCAAGGCATGTTTGTACAGTGGAAAAATTGTCGGAACAATTGAGGGGTGGTGCTTTAAGTGACATAGATCTTCAGAAACATGGAAATGCAGGAGTGGGCTAAATAATGGCTGATGGGATAAAGGAGATTTCTTTGTACTTCCAAGGTGAACTGCAATGCAAAAATTCAAACCAGTTTGTTCCATACCTTTTAATGCTCCTTTCTGAGGTATAATGAGGCCAAGTAACCGCCCCGCCCCCCAAAAAAAGATGGCAACACTTTTGGTGGATGTGAGTGGGTGGCATGGGATCACAGTGCTGTTCAAGTTTGGCCCGGTTGTCTTGTCCTCATGACAAAGGGATAGCTGGGCCAGATTTGCAGGACAGGAGCCACTGCTAGCAGGTGAGTGAGGGGTGGATTCGTTCTCCAGTCCCATGAGAAAATTTGTGTCATACATCTCCTTTTGTCAATTGCATAATGCGTTTGAAGAGGCACCACGCATGCACCCAAAGGCCGCTGGGGGGCCAGGATCGTCCCCTCTGCACTCTTATTAGCTCTGCCACTGTGGGCGATGTCACAACTAAGCCCCGTTCTCCTTGGAGCAAAGAGGAGATTTTGATTCTCGCACTCTTTAAGCCAGATCATCACTTGGTGCAAATGGGTGTAGCTCCATTTCTTCAATGAAGCTGTGTCAATTTACACCTACCAGCCCCCTGTATTATTAGACTGTCTACCTCTTCACCTATTGTACACTGGGGTTACCATATCTTTCATGCTTTTTCATTCTGTGCCTGAACCCCCATATCTTACCTCATTCTCCTCCATCCCTCTTCACTTGCCTCACTGAGCACTGCAGGTTTTGGCTCAGTGTTACTCCAGCAAGCCTCTTGGAGCCAAAGAATGGGTTGAACTCCTAATAGTGCATCTGAAATACTTTTAACACAGTTGCTCCCTATGTAATGCAAGCAATATCTGTCTCTGCCAATGCATCTAAGTAATGTAAAGCAGAGTGGCTCTTTTCTTAGAAAGGACATTATCATAATAAACCAATTCTGGTTAATTTATATTTTTACAAAGGCATTTCCTCTGGATGACCCTTTGGCTGCTGAATATTGCAGTTAAGTTGGTACATGCTGTTAAAAATATTGGTCTATTTTGCCTTTAGCAATCATGCAGCAAAATATTGCTCAGCATGAAAACTAAATGATAAAGATAAGGCAGTTAATAATTGGAAGATATGCCACTGTATCTCATATTATTAAAATGAGTAACATGAGATGGTTCTGAATACATATCCCTGATTATTTTTGTCTGACTAACTGGGAAATACAGAACCAATGTCAAAAATAAACCAGAATCAGCTTTTATTTTATGGGATTGAAAACACTGTTTTCCAGAGAGAGTTTTTTTCTTCACATTAAGGATCTATAATTCCAATTCATTTTACTAAGTAGCTTTATCAGTAATTTAGACCTAGTTAATGTATCCCATTGCAAATACTGAGGTCCTGATTCATTCCCTCTTCCATCCAGAGAGCTAAAGATGCTACTATTGTATTATTGCATACATCTGACTGAAAATATCACTTCCCAAAACAGAGACCTGGTGGGTGAGGGAATATCTTTTATTGGACCAACTTCTGTTGGTGAAAGAGACAAGCTTTCGAGCTACACAGAGCTCTTCTTCACCTCTTCCCAGTATCATAGAAAGATAAACCTCGTGAGCCAGATCCTCAGCTGATGTCAATTGGCAACAGTGATTGTCCTCAAGAATCACAACTTTTGTTTCTGTGATATGCTGGGATAGGGATGAAGAAGGCATATGCACTAAT
Source organism: Mauremys mutica (assembly GCF_020497125.1). Lineage (NCBI taxonomy): Eukaryota > Metazoa > Chordata > Testudines > Geoemydidae > Mauremys > Mauremys mutica. The sequence continues at coordinate 271,934,973 of NC_059073.1, forward strand.
GCAAGAATAAAGTCTCTCTAGAAAAAAAGAAGCAGCACTGTAAACATCTGCTGCATTTATTTATTGGAACACTTAGGTATCAGAAACCTTCCAGACCATAGACCCACCTGCATTATGCAAAATGACGGAGAACAGAAATAATAATAGGAGATATATCCTTTTCCTAGAACTGGAAAGTACCTTGAAAGGTCATTGAGTCCAGCCCCCTACCTTTACTAGCAGGACCAAGTACTGATTTTTGCCCCAGATCCCTAAGTGGCCCCCTCAAGGATTGAACACTCATAAGCCCAGATTTAGCAGGCCAATGCTCAAACCACTGAGCTATCCTTCCCCAAGACACTTGTACAAATGGTGCTAGGAGACCCAACGAGGGGGAAAGTGATAAATGTTACACCCTTCCCTGTGGCACCCAAAACCACCCATATATTATGCTTTCCAGATTATTGCACATTCTTTGACCAAAATAACACACATTTTAATGTACATGTGATTTTGAGTCTATGGCCAGCTAGAGGATGACAGGCATGGTAGACAGAATAGCCTGTTACCACTGTGGTTCCTGTGCTTGAGGGGTCACAGGCCCCTCAGGGCTCTGGTTGCTCCAAAAGGGATGTGATGGAGGTGGGACTGTGAAACAGCTTTAAGAAATATAGCTGGTAGAAAATTTCCTGATGGGATACTTTTCCATCAGAAAAAGCTGTTTTGTCAAAAGCAAAAGTTTTCATTGGAACGTATCAATTTCAATGACGTTTTGTTTAGAAAAAAAAAAGAAACATTTTGATATGGTTGAAACAAAACATTTTGATGGTTTTGTTTTGAAATTTATGTTATTATAAATTATAATATAAAATTAACAAGTCATAACTGGAACCAAAGGTTTTGATTTTATCAAAAGAGAACATTTCAATTGTCGCAAAACTAATGTATTTAAAATATATATTTTTTCCGGTAAATTTCAATTTTTTTCATTCTGATGCAGAACAAAAACAAATTTTGGAATGTTGGAATTTCCAACAGAATGGAAATTCCGAGTTTTGACCTTCTCTATTAAAAAGAGAGGCTGAAGATGGTGCTGCTTTCACAGTCCTTATGCACCTGGCTGCTCCAGGAAGGATTGTTTCTCTCTGAGGCATGTTCCCTCCTGTGATAACTCTCCATTGTCCCCTACTAGGGCCAGTGGCTTAAATGTCACAATTTTACCCTGAAGGAGAGATTGTTCTACCATTCAAAATGCAACTACATCCCATGGGGGCCAGTGCCGACTAAGCTACCATCATCTTCTGGAGGTTCAACATGTTTGACTGTCAAAAGTTGTTGTGTAAGCTCAGAGGCTCCACGGGCTGTCATAACAACCTTGACAGGCTGCTCTGTAGCCCCACATCCTGTTCTGAGGTTGGGAGGTGGATTTCACCCTGTGAGCCCAGGCTTTATGGAGTAGTGTGGTTTCTTAGCCTCACACCCCAGAGACATCAGAGCCAATTTTCAACATTGAACAGATCAAGTATTTATAAAAATGAAACTTTAATTGCTTGCACTTATAGAAAATAGATCACCTTCTGTGAAGGCTCTCCAAAAGATAACAGACCGTAGCTACTTTATGTGCCATAAATTTAGGCATAACTCACATTACCATCCATTATCTCCTACTAGAGACCTCAACAGCAGGGACTATAACTTAATTATGTTATCAAATTTTAATGGCTAATTTCTTTATCTTATAGCATATGCTACATACTAAATATTTCTTTTATTAGTGCTGAAAAGAAGCGCCTGCAGTAGTTGCCAAAACTTTTCAGCAAACATGAACTAATTTACTTTAAACTGTTTTGATAACTAGGATTAAAGTGTAATTCAAGTTGTAAGGACTGGAATCCTACCCAGGTTTTTTCCCCATGTGTAGTGGCAAGTCTATCGCCCACGGTCAGTGAGCAAATTCAGAATATGTCCTATATAGGTCACCAGAAGGAGAGGGAAACAAGCACCTAAATATTTTGTAAAGTAAAAATTGTCTCAGTGTTGCAAAGTGCTCACTGCTTTCTATGAATCCTACACTTCACAACTCTGGGTCTTTATCACTGTATATCATCAATAAGCTATATATTATTTTAACACACACAGTCTGACTTCCATTTCAATTTAAACCAACTTCAATGTGTTTCTTGTTAAGCACCAAACTAGTAAATATCTAGAGATAATCTAGGGATACCCATACTCATACTGCTTAGTACTTTACTTCATGAGTTAGTCCCATTGACTTCATTTGGACTATCCAGAGAATAAGATACTCTCCAGCAGAATCTATGGCCCTCTGTTCTTTCCAGTAGTTGTAGTTAAGGAGGTGATGCATAGTTTGATAACTGCATTTCTAGATATTATCCAGAGACATGGAATCAGGCCATGTGAGGATAGAAGCAACCAGTAGTTCTCCTTAGCATAAAGTGTCTAGAACTTCCTTCATAAAGACTGTAAAATTAGCAGTCAAAAAGTGCAATGCATCTACCATCTAAAGTTGGTTCAGACATCAACGGATAAGATGGATACTCCAGTATCTAATCACCCAGTTTCATGCTGGTAAAAACATTTGCCAGTGATCTGTTGAGACCTTTATTTAAGATCTTCTTCAAAAACACCCCAACATTACATTCTCTCCCTAGGATATGATGTGAAATTTCTGCTAGCACCTAATTTCATGTGAAGACGTCTATTGCTATTCCTGGTATATACAACCATTTGAATTAGCTTAACTATGCATTAGTTTTTTTTCCAACCTTACATACACTGCCATACTTACATGAGTAGGCCCACTGAAATCAAATGCTATGGTTATAAGTAGAATATGGGCACATGGAACAACTACAAACAAATAAATCTAGTTTCTCCTGGACATAATATCTCACAGGTAAAATGAACAGTCAGAGTTATAATATAGATAATTTGCACTTATATATAGTGCCTTTCATCTGAAGATTTTAAAGCATAAGTAGAGCCAGGGAATCACAGTTGATAGTGAGTGCAGAACTTGAATTTACCAGGGTATCTAAAACTAAAATTAAATCCTCATTAGAACAGCATTTATGATGTAAATGTGGTCTGCACCTTAATGCTTATCTGTATCTGTTGTAGTTCAGGCCCCAAGAATGGGGCAAGCCATTAAAATATTTTTATTAATCATTTAATGTTTATTAGTGACCAAGACTGTGCAATGGGTCTTCCAAAACAAATACATGTGTGGCCCTTGCCATGAAAATCTTGCAGCTATATGTCAAGTGGTGCAGTTTTACTGACATATTTTTAGTTTGTCCAAGACTAAACCATTACAGGAACTCAGTGGGTAAAATGGGTCCAGTTGGCTCACTTGTGAAATTGTAGAATAGCTTCAATGTGTGAAGATGTTGATTTCAGGCCTCCTATAATGTGGGGGGAATGATGATGAGACTCATAGCCAATTCATCCAGAACGGCAACTAAAACATTTGTTGGCAAAGCCTCGTCTGAATCTCTCGATATGAAGGAAAGGGCATTTAAAAATAGGTGGGCATAGATTTGACCAGGGGCGGCTCTAGGCATTTTGCCGCCCCAAGCACGGCACAGGCAGGCTGCGTTCCGCAGCTTGCCTGCGGGAGGTCCACCGAAGCCGCGGGACCAGTGGACCTCCCACAGGCAAGCCGCCGAAGGCACCCTGCCTACCGCCCCCACGGCGCCAACAGAGCACCCCCCGAGGCTTGCCGCCCCAAGCACGTGCTTGGCGTGCTGGGGCCTGGAGCTGCCCCTGGATTTGACTAAGTTCCAGGGGAGGATATGAAGCGAATGGTGAATTTGTGGAGAGTCTTTTGCTACAGTTAAATGTAGTATCATTTTAACACCTGATATATCCTCTATGGTGGCTCATATGCGGAGATAGAACTTGCTGTCCTAGGGTGCTGATTCAATGATCTGGTAGCACTTTTTCATATCTAGCTGATATGATGCTAATGTAGGGTCCAATTCTGCAAGGTGCTGAAAGCCTCCTGTGTAAACCTTCTTAGGTCTGTATTTCTTTATTAAGATTTTGTTCCTGATTCAGGTGCTGATCCAGCATAGCACTAAAGCAAATACTTACATGCGGTGCTGGATAGGGGCCTCAGGATGGCAAACTATTAGAACAAGCAGGTATTTCAGTCCTGACCGATCTTTTTCTTCCTAAATTCATAATTGGCTACAATCCAGCTAGAGTTTTGTAGGCTGTGAACTGATAACTTTAACCTTCAGAATTATTTTTTAACCGAAGAAATGATTTGCAATAACTTCAGTGCTTTGGGGTGAAACACACTCTTCTTTAAAGGGTTTCTACACTACTTAAGATGTCAACATTTCAAATTTTGTGATGGAGGGTTTGAAACATATGCCACTAATACAAAATACATGTGTACTTTATACTGGAAAATGCTGCCTGCTGGAGGTATGAGAGGGTTAAAGAGACTACAGCCCCATTTGGCTGCCTGAAGAGAAATCAAGGGTTTTTACTGCTCAATAACAAAAAATTACAATTCTTTTAATGAAGACAGATAATTTATAGTGCACTTTTACTCCGCTTCATTTAATGCTAGGCAAAAAAAATGTGTTTTTTGGTAGATGAGTAGTTTAATTAGTTTTGTGATCAACATTCTATAACTGCCAGCTAAGGGCCTTGCAAGGAACAAAAACGTATTCATTATAATAAACAGATGCTTTTTTATAAGTAATTCTCAGTAATTATAGTAGTGGTGTTTGTGCCACTATAGATCAGGCTGTGTCAGCATTCCCTTTGTGTAAACTCCCATCTTCTGTGGCAATCAGTCAGTGCATCTTTCTGGTATGAAATAATCTGCCACCCTTTGGGGCTGTGCTGTATTCGTTGGAGGGAGAATGGGGATTTTAACAAATTGAAGGATTACTCTGAATAAGGGCTAGACTGTGCCCTTATCTTACCCAGCTAAGCAAGGGATCAAGGCTCTCTCCCACTCTCCATGTTCAGGTGATTGACCCAGATTTTGGGTCTCAGGCTGGTGCAGAACACAGCCTCTGCTCCTTATATACTCCCCACTGTGAGCAAAGGGGAGGAGAGGACACAGAGAGTGGGTGGAGCCTTGGTTCTACCACTTTCCTTGCTGGCTAGAGCAGCCAAGCAAACACAATGGAAGGAAGCAAGAAAGCTGCACCCTTTCAATGGGTGCAGTAACTTACACATTCCCTCAGAACATGAATGGGACAGGAGAGGAAGTGAGCCTAACATAGGCGTTTCTCAGGCATGCTCCGGGAATGGTGCAGGTTGCACACCACCCCTTGCTCAGGATTGTGCCCAAAGGCATGACTTAACTGTAACTAAGAGGCAGTATCCGGTGATTCTTTTGCACTTCACCACCACAGAGATGTATTTTCATTCAGATGGAATTCTAAAATAAAATGAGTTGCCAGAAGGAACAGAATCTCTATGTTGAAGCAGTTGCCCCTTCATGAGTGATCTTTTTTCCCCTACAAACAGACAGATATGGAGGTTCTAATTAGGCCAATTTTGTAAACCGCCACCTCAGTAACACCCATGAAAGGGACAGGAGATCAGCTGCCCTTCTGAATTCCCTCTGCATTCTTCCATTGCTTGAGCATGATTTTGCTTCCCGAGAAGAAAGCAAGGGTCTGGCCCACACACCCTTCCAATTTTGCAGCAACTCCAGCTCCATTCCTTAGAGAATTCCCTGCTGTGATGCTTTGGGGTTCACCCAGGCCAGTAATGGGTTCACTCATCACCTGCCCTGCAACTCTGGGTACCTAGAATGCTATGTGGCTATGCTTCTATGGCTCACAGCCCTGACACCAACAGCCAGCCCACAAGCATGGAGGTTTCACCCAAGCTTCCACTGCCCAATTACTCCTTGAAGAGGGACCTCAACAACCCTTCCAGTACCAAGTTCTCCCCCAAAAACATCTTTCTGCAGTGCTCAACCCCTCTTCCTGTAGCACCTACAAAACCTTATCAAGTTCATTGCTCCTTTAAAGAGAAGTACATAGCTGCTTATTAACTTAATCGGGGCTAACACCCCCTTTCCTTCAATCACAGCACTGAATTAGTTTAACAAGTTTATTAACATAAGAACATAGGTTAAGTGATACCAAGTAGAAGTAAAAGGGATGGAAATGGTTACAAACAAAAGTGAAAATATGTTAAGACTGAAACTCAGCTTAGAGTCTTTTGTTCAAAGTTTCCTCACCATAGTCGGGTTTTTTTCAGGATGGCTAGAAAGTCCTTAGTCCAATCACAGAGTCCAAAGCATTTGGTTTTCTTTGTCTCCTCAGGTGAAGGATAACTTAAGATTCTCTCCTTCATTCTGTAGTCCAGTAAACCTTTGAAATGTGTTCTTTGAAAAGTAAGCCCAGACAAAGTTTCTCTCTCCTGCTGGGATGTAGATGCCATATTGTCTTCTCCCACACTTGTCAGGTTGACAGATTTTTTATGTAAATGTAACTTAATTGATTCTGCCTGATAACCAGGGTGGTCAGACAAGCAAATCCACAGTCCTTTGTCCAGGGCAGGCTGGGTTAATGCCTTTCTTGCCAAACACAGTTTAAGAACATAATTCCAGCCCATGTTTATATCTCTTTGTACACAACTTGTGTACATACATCACGCAATGACTGCTGGGACCAGCATATTGTCAATTTGTATAGGACACCTTGTGTGACACCTTTTAGATGCAGATTATAACAACAGTTTGCTAGGTTCAGTGAGTATGTCAGGACCATCAAGAGTGAGTAGTGAACCACCAATAGGTATCTGTGTCACACCTGGCCACAGCTGACACTTAAAGAGGGAGCTTTATGTCAGAGTTGGGCCAATGGGAAAATAACACATTACATTTCCATTATTGTACTTTCAGAGGAGTCTCCACTGAGAAAGGGGGGAAAAGAGGAGAGGTTGGGGCGCATCATCCCTGCTCCCACCCCACTCTGCCCATTCCTCTATCAGTCCATCCACTACCCTCCTCTTTGCACAGAGCCACAGAGCCATGAAGAGCTCTATGCAGGGTCCAAGGTCATGGAAGACAGCTGTCCCCTGCTCACTGGCATATGGAAAATGAACCCTCAAGGCATGGATCAGAAGGGCATGATCTGGTTCTCAGGTTTTTTTTCATTTTGTCCTCACTTAAGAACATTTATATTGAAGTCAGTGTTAGTTATGAGTAACAAACGAATACCTGCTGAATAAGGACCTCAGGGTTTGACCAATAATGTTAGGACTGACTCCGACCCTCAGTGAGAGCACAGCAATGATTAAGCAGGCACCACTAGTAGCTATGATTTCAGGGACGAGGCAGAATTCCTCGTACCATTCGGGGGGCTTCCGTTATGGGATGTACTTTACTGCTTCTCTGAGAAGGAGAGAAATCCACTGTGCTGCTGCTATAAGATTAAATGACAGCTGATCTGGGATGAGACTCTTCCCACTCGTTTGACAGGCAATCACACATCTTCTGAGACATGGAGTTTGCCCCCATGTGTTAGCTGGACATACCTCCCAGCATATGATTGTGCTTGGCAGATTTATTATTATTATTATTATTTTTATAATTTTGATGGATGGTAATGATGTTTATTTTTAAGTATTTTTCAATTTGTATCCATTTACATTTTCATAGTTGTGCAAAATTACAGATTTTCAGCTCTTTTTTTTATTTTTAAGGATTTAAATTTTCACAGTTGCAGAAAATTATGGGGTGGGACACACAATTATGTAATGAGATTCAAAAAGTTGAAGTTTTATAAACACTGAAACACAAATCATCAATACCACATGTCAAAATGTAGAAAGTACTTATCCTGAAATCAAACTCTAATAAGTTCTCAAGCAGCATTTTTCTTACTTTACCTATCTGTAAATTTCAATTATTATCAATAGAAATATTTGTTGGTTTGTGTGTGTGGTGAAATTAGAGTTTACTGACATTTACCAGTAAAAAGTCCTTCCAAGACTAACTATGGAGCAGTAGTGTTGACTGCTTGAGTGAAGGGCAGAGGTTCCCGTCTTTCCCTATGTTTAGACTGCAGAGCTACAATTCTGCACCCGCGTGAATTCCACAGCAGCAGAACACATGGAGCAATGGCCATAAAACACTGGAAAACAAGCAATGCTGTGTAGCAGAGCAGGTGGTTATGCTCTAAATTTACCTTGCAAAATCTCTTTCCCTCTGTGGCTGACCTCTTCTTGGTGCAAAGTAAAGGATGGGGCAGTCAAGAATCAGATTACAGCTCCCTTATTTTGCAGTGTCCAGCCCAGTAACCAACAGGCTGCTCTAAATTATACCACTGGCATAATACCATTGAAAGACAGGACTAGTAGAGCAGAGTTTCAAGACCGCTATGCCTGACAGGGGTTGGTGACTGCATGATTCAGGAGCTGGTTCTTCTGGCTTTACATCAGCAATGAATTCTCTGACAAGGGAATTAATTGTCCATTGGCAAGTTTCAGACAGAATCTGGCATTTTGTACCACCTGAGCACAGTGGCCAGAGTGACCAGAGACTCTGGAAAAACAACGAGGAGTCTTTGTGGCACCTTAGAGACTAACAAATTTATTCGGGCATAAGCTTTTGTGGGCTAAAACCTACTTCATCAGATGCATGGAGTGAAAAATACAGTAAGCAGTATATATATTACAGCACATTAAAAGATGAGAGTTACCTTACCAAGTGGGGGGTCAGTGCTAATGAGGCCAATTCAATTAAGGTGGAAGTGGCCTATTCTCAACAGTTGACAAGAAGGGGTGAATATTACCAGAGGGAAAATTACCTTTATAGTGCTAATGAGGCCAATGCAATCAAGTTGGATGTCACTCATTCCCAACAGTTGACAAGAAGGTGTGAGTATCAGCAGAGGGAAAATTACTTTTTGTAGTGACCCATCCATTTCCAGTCTTTATTCAGGCCTAATTTGATGTCCAGTTTGCAAGTTAATTCCAATTCTGCAGTTTCTTGTTGAAGTCTGTTTTTGAAGTTGTTGTTGAAGAAGGGCCACTTTTAAGTCTGTTATTGAGTGTCCAGGGAGATTGAAGTGCTCTCCTACTGGTTTTTGAATGTTACAATTCTTGATGTCTGATTTGTGTCCATTTATTCTTTTGCGTAGAGACTGTCCAGTTTGGGCAATGTACATAGCAGATTGGCATTGCTGGCACATGATTGCATATATCACATTGGTAGATGTGCAGGTGAATGAGCCCCTGATGGTGTGGCTTATGTGGTTAGGTCCTATGATGGTGTCCCTTGAATAGATATACATACAGAGTTGGCAACGGGGCTTGTTGCAGGGAATAGTTCTTAGGTTAGTGTTTTTGTTGTTTGGTGTGTAGTTGCTGGTGAGTATTTGCTTCAGGTTGGGGGGCTGTAAGTGAGGACTGCCCTGTCTCCCAAGGTCTGTGAGAGTGAGGGATCATCCTTCAGGATAGGTTGTAGATCCTTGATGATGCGCTGAAGAGGTTTTAATTGGGGCTATAGGCTCTGGCCTGTCCTCCCTTTTTTAAAGTAGTGTTTCAATGATGCTATTGCATATTGTTATCACTCAAGACCATGAGTAACTATAATTCTTCCCCATCCGTTACATAAAACTGTCTTGGAAAATTTTTAAAAGATCAGAAAACCCCAATTTTGAAGATGCATAATTAATTAAAATAAAGCAACCATGTATTAGCTAGTAGTTGTAAACCAAGAACAAATAGCATCCGTGGTTATGATACACTATACATTCTATTGCATTTTTGTAGTGTTATTTAATGTTTGTTTGTTTGTTTGTTTGTTTGTTTTCTAATTTGATGTCTTCTTTAGATTTCAAATTGTTTTACACAGAGTTTCTCTAACTGTTATAAACTGCAGATGACTTCTGTTTTGGATGGGGAAAGTTAGATAATGTTAACATATTTTTCTGTCTAATTCTGTTGCTGTGGCTGGATCCCAGGCAATTTATTTTGGTTTCTCAAATCAGTATTTACCTTCTGCTATATTTGCATATATACCATTTGTGGTAAATGCTAATTGGAAATGTCAGAGTTCTCTTTCAATTTAATTAGCATAATTGCATAGACAAAAGAGTGGAAATCTCTTTTAATTTAAATAACATTTAATAAGATTGCCTGAAATATCATTGTTGATGGAGTTTCCTAGGTTACCTTAGGCATTTCAACTGTCAACTTACAGCGTTTCTTGACATCTGAAAATGCTGGTGAAGTTGAAACACTGGGGGAAAAATGCCATTCAACTTTTCCATGAAGAAATCCATCTATCTATATTCCACAAAATAGATTTGTAAACTTGAGCATCAGAATTTTCTGTTCTATTTTTTTTCTGGTCCTTGCTTCTGTTTCTGTCATGTATCAGAGGGGTAGCCGTGTTAGTCTGGTTCTGTAGAAGCAGCAAAGAATCCTGTGGCACCTTATAGACTAACAGACGTTTTGCAGCATGAGCTTTCGTGGGTGAATACCCACTTCTTCAGATGCAAGTGGTGGAAATTTCCTGGGGCAGGTATATATAAGCAAGCAAGAAGCAAGCTAGAGATAATGAGGTTAGATCAATCAGGGTGGATGAGGCCCTGTTCTAGCAATTGAGGTGTGAAAACCAAGGGAGGAGAAACTGGTTCTGTAATTGGCAAGCCATTCACAGTCTTTGTTTAGTCCTGAGCTGATGGTGTCAAATTTGCAGATGAACTGGAGCTCAGCAGTTTCTCTTTGAAGTCTGGTCCTAAAGTTTTTTTGCTGTAGGATGGCCACCTTAAGATCTGCTATTGTGTGGCCAGGGAGGTTGAAGTGTTCTCCTACAGGTTTTTGTATATTGCCATTCCTAATGTCTGATTTGTGTCCATTTATCCTTTTCCTTAGAGACTGTCCAGTTTGGCCGATGTACATAGCAGAGGGGCATTGCTGGCATATGATGGCATATATTACATTGGTGGAAGTGCAGGTGAATGAACCGGTGATGTTGTGGCTGATCTGGTTTGGTCCTGTGATGGTGTTGCTGGTGAAGATATGTGGGCAGAGTTGGCATCGAGGTTTGTTGCATGGATTGGTTCCTGAGCTAGAGTTACTATGGTGCGGTGTGCAGTTGCTGGTGAGAATATGCTTCAGGTTGGCAGGTTGTCTGTGGGCGAGAACTGGTCTGCCACCCAAGGCCTGTGAAAGTGTGGGATCATTGTCCAGGATGGGTTGTAGATCCCTGATGATGCGTTGTAGGGGTTTTAGCTGGGGACTGTATGTGATGGCCAGTGGAGTCCTGTTGGTTTCTTTCTTGGGTTTGTCTTCTAGTAGGAGGCTTCTGGGTACACATCTGGCTCTGTTGATCTGTTTCCTTATTTCCTCGTGTGGGTATTGTAGTCTTGAGAATGCTTGGTGGAGATTTTCTAGGTGTTGGTCTCTGTCTGCGGGGTTAGAGCAGATACGGTTGTACCTCAGTGCTTGGCTGTAGACAATGGATCTTGTGGTGTGTCCGGGATGGAAGCTGGAGGCATGAAGGTAGGCATAGCAGTCGGTAGGTTTTCGGTATAGGGTGGTGTTGATGTGACCGTCACTTATTTGCACCGTGGTGTCTAGGAAGTGGACCTCCCGTGTAGATTGGTCCAGGCTGAGGTTGATGGAGGGGTGGAAGCTGTTGAAATCGTGGTGGAATTTTTCCAGAGTCTCCTTCCCATGGGTCCAGATGATGAAGATGTCATCGATGTAGCGTAGGTAGAGAAGGGGCGTGAGTGGACGGGAGCTGAGGAAGCGTTGTTCCAGGTCGGCCATAAAAATATTGGCATATTGTGGGGCCATACGGGTGCCCATAGCGGTGCCACTGATCTGCAGATATATATTGTCAGCAAATTTGATGGTGTTTTCTGGAAGGTCACCAATGCATTGTAGTTTCCACCGCTATGGGCATTGATGACATCTTCATCATCTGGACCCATGGGAAGGAGACTCTGGCTCATGCTGCAAAACGTCTGTTAGTCTATAAGGTGCCACAGGATTCTTTGCTGTTTCTGTCATGTGTTTTTGGTGGGGCCAGTTCTTTGCTTGGGAGATATATTTCCTGGTCCACTATGCATGTGGGAAGACAGTGAAAGCAATCCAGTCCATCTTCTGCCTGCAGCATAGGTCAAGCTGGGTGGACCTGCCTGCTGGATAGATTTTCAGACTTGCATCTTTTATAAATATGGTCAGTGTGCAGCTAGTAGCTATCTACATGTCTGACACTAGAGTAGAGCATGAACTATCAATTTCATGCACAGTACTTATTCCAGTCTATGGGGTTCTCTGTCTCTCTCTCTTCACACACATACACACAGACGCACAAAAAGGCCATGCAATTCCTGTGCTGGGATACCCTGTCAAGTCAAGTTTATTGCCATCAAGAAATTAAGTTCCAAAACAAAGCATTTGGGACTGCTGTATTTTGGGACATGCATGCCAGTGAAGTGAAAGGCCTGCTTTTCATCTGTGATATGCGAGGTAGGCCATGAAACCAATTACAAACAGATATATGTGACTGATACCTTCCTTCATTTCACTGACATGCACTCTACAGACTCCATAAAATGCTTCAATTACTTGCTTCATTCTGGGTAAGCCATTTCTGTTCTGCCATGTTCTCTCATACATGGTGTTCAAAAATAATTACTTCATGCTTCTGAAATATTTCCGAAAATCAATGCATCCAGCCATCTCACCAGTGGATCAGTCTGGAGGACATGCTAAAGGTCTAATGCAAAGTTTACTGAAGTCAGTGGAAGTTTTTCCATTGATTTCAATATGCTTTGTATCAGTCCCTAAATTCTCCCTTCAGGTAAACATGCACGACCTATAGTGACTAAAATGGGTGTTGTATACATTTATGTGAGGGCAGATTTTGACTGAAGGTCTGTATAGTGAAGATGCAGAGGAAGGGAAGGGAAATAGGAAACCATGACGTGGAGAAAAGCAGGAGAATCTTGTCCATATTTAGAGTGAAAGCTCCTTTTGTATGCGGACTGTCTATTAATGTATGCTGATCAAAATAGCAAACTATTTTTTCATGAAAAAAATAAAAAATACAAAGTTGATTTCATTTTCAAGTGTTCAAAATCGACCCAATTTTTGCTTTTTCCAAAATGTTAAGATTTTTTTAATTTTTTTTTTAATTTCATCAGTGTTATCAAAATATCCAAAGTTTTCATTTTTTGCTTTCTGTAACTGAAAATTTTAAATAACTATTACAAAAATGTTTTCCATAAAAATATGAAAAAAAACCCACTGGGAAATAAAATATGCATTTTTTTAAAAAAATTGAAATATGTGTAACAATGTTAACAATTTCTCATAAAAATGTTTTTGAAAAGAGGCCATTTTTTCACAATTTTCTTTTTGTTCCAATAATTTCAATTGGCTTTAATTGTATGTTTATAAAACATTCAGCAAAATGCAGCTCCATTCTGTTTGGGCCCACAGGACACTACTGTAATAAAAGAGTGGCATTCAGTGAGACAAGCCTGGAAATTATACACGCTGGTTCTCATTTACATAAATATTAGGGCTTGTCTAATAGTGCATTTACACGTGTTGTGCACTAAATGGCACATGTGAACTCTGCTGGCATGCACTAAAAGTTCCTTAGTGCACATTAGCATAGTACATTTCAAAATGGGACTACATTAACATGCACTAGGGAACTTTTGGTGCACACCAGGAAGGTGCACATAGGCCAATTAGTGCATGACACACTAGTGGGCACTTTGTCCCCTTTGTTATGGACTAATGCACGGTGTAAATAAGCCTCTACTCTCCTACAATTGCATACTCTTTCATAAATAAATGTCAAGAAAGAAACTATGACATATTTGAAAATTAGACTAGACCAACACACTAGATAATGAATCACGCGAACCATTCCTGCATTGGCAGGGAGATCAGCTAGATATCTATTCTCTCCCTCCACCCCCATGGCTAAGGAGTTACTGCCTTAAGTATCAAGGAATTCTAAAATAAATGAAACTATCTCACTTCAAATAACACTTGCAAGTCTGATCAAGAAGATAGCCTATTCCTTGGTGTGAATGCTGAGATGGTTGCTGAGCCGCATGCATGGGAAGCACTTCCATGAGTGATCAATGAGCTGCATATACACTGTAATATGTTCCCCTCCCCCCGCACACACACACTTGTAACTTATGTGAAAAGTGCACAGAAGGAACATATTTTGATTGCAAAAGAAACAAATCACTTCTCAAAGAATGTTTGAACTTTGCTTTCTGTTTTCATGGGACTTTTAAGCAATTGGTAAAATAAAATGTATATAAAAGAACTCACCCTGTATATTCTGCTGCTCTGATGTTATAACAGAGGGAAATGCCTATCAGTTGAAGTATATCTGAAAGGAAGCTGATTTAAGGCTTTTTGTTGTTGTTGCAGAGTATAATAGATCTGATTCGATTCTGTAGGCACAGGGAGCAACCAGTAGGGTTGGCTGTGCTGGCAAAGACATTTGGTGCCAGGACAGAGCAGGAGATGCTGCCCCTGCCATCATCTGCTAGGGAGGGCAGTGTCAGGGCCTCGTTTAGTCTCTCCGCTTCCTTCAGATGGTTGTTGGATTAGGCCCTTAGACTCTAAATGGAGCTCCGTGATGGCTAAGTAAATCAGTCCTCCCTGGGCAATCATGGTGGATATGCTGGTCCCCTCGTGCGTTGGGGGTTGAGAACAGCCTGTGTCACTATGCACACAGTCTTAGTAGACTTTCTGCTGCTTGGGGACATGGCTGGAGAAAGGGGAAGAGTTGGGGATAGGCTCTGCACATTGGATGTGCTACAGAATAGTTGAAGATGTTCAGTCTCCTGCAGCTTAGGCCAGAGAAATTTGCCAAGGTTCATTGCCCTTCCCCTATCTAAGTTTCACATTTAAGGCATGTATTGTCAGGTCTGACTTTCTGGCTGAGCAGTTCAGCTAGCCCTGCTTCGGCTCTGTATTTGTTATCGGCGATGCTGTCTTGCTGCTCATGAGAGTCAGAACTTATTGCAGTTTCTGTATTAGCAACTTCAGACTCCGCAAGGCAGAAAAAATGTTACTGGTGGAGTAAAATGCTGTTGAAAAGTGGGGAGTGCAAAGGTGGAGATGGCCAGACTGTGACTATCTCCTGGAAGAAGGTGGGGGGGAGGAGTGGAATCAAGAAGCTTCCCACAAATGTGCATCATTCAGCAGGAGCCAGGCACAATTGACCCAGACACAGGAGTCATTGTGCAGGCTAGCACCGACATTGGTGATAGCCCTTTGCAATGGGAATGGGGAGGGGTAGGTCCACAGCCCTCTGACCCAGGCAGCTGTGCTGAATCACTATGGGGGAATAAATACTTCATGCTTCCAAAGGGTGGCAGGAGCACATAGAGGAAATCCAGTTGAAACAGCGCTATTTCCTTTGCTTCACAGACCCTCCTGGTTGGCTTAACCACCACAGTCTCGCTGAAACCCTTTAGGATTCTAAATGAATAAGGAACATTCTAAAACAAGAGCTGGAAATAATTGTTTCTTTATTTGCTTACCTAGTCTCACATTCAAGGTCCTCCATGATGACTGATAGCATCAGTAACACCCAAACCACAGCTACTTGATCATTACCTGTTAGGTTCACTCCCTCTGGGGCACCTGGCAGTAGCCACTGTCGGAAGAGAGGACACTGGGCTAGATGGACCTTTGGTCTGACCCAGTATGGCCGTTCTTATGTTCTTATGTACTGCTGCTCCTTGCAATCTATTAACAATGTTGCTTGTGCGCTCATTTACACTGAACCTGTGCAAGGTGAGTGAATGGAAAACACTGCCCTTCCCTGAGCACTAAAGTCTAGGCAGGTCACCTTTCAGTGTTTCCTCGGTGACTTTGCTCTTTGTCCTGAAACCAGTCACTACTGCTGTGTAGGATACATGTCCCACTGTAATTAAATGGTCTCCAAGGAATAGCACAAATATTGTATTTTTCTAAACTATGATCACATATTCTTCCTTCAAGTTTCTAAAATGCCAAGAGTGTTTCAAATGGCCTTTCTCTCACTGAAGCACTGTTTGATCATGAATACAAACTGGATAACATGACATATTTTACAGTAGAAGCTTGATCTTGCAGAATACCATGTCCTTCACTTACAGGTGAGCCCAGGATAGCCTGATCCTTTGGACTACACCAAACCCTGTTAATAAAAGAATGAAACAACAATAGAAATACATTGATCTAGCAGTCTTGTGCCTTTGAAAAGAGCCTGACTTTTTGGTTTTTCTGTAACATTCCTAATTAATCTGTCCTGCTGCCAAGGAAGTTATTTCCGACAACGGGATCTTTGTTGGGTTACTTTAAATCACTTAAAGACATTGTATACAAGGAAAACTATAAATCAGAATATGCACATTGCTTTCCTGATAACAAATGGCCCTTCTTTTGGAATTTGCTACAAGGTGTGGACATGTATTTTCTTCCAACTGCCTCCGGATGTGTCATTTTCTCTCCATGACTTCCTTTCTTTTGAAAGCATCTGAAATTTCCAGAAGCACTTTTGTGTATGAGGAAAGAGCTGACCATCTTGTCTGCACTATTTACAACTTTCACTGTCTCCAAGGACGCTTCGGTGTAGATCGAGTCGCATTCCAAATTCAAGTATCAGAGGGGTAGCCGTGTTAGTCTGGATCTGTAAAAAGCGACAAAGAGTCCTGTGGCACCTTATAGACTAACAGATGTATTGGAGCATAAGCTTTCGTGGGTGAATATCCACTTCATCGGATGCAAGTCAGAATACCCACTTCCAAATTCAGTATAATAATGGGCATTACGCTAGCCACTCTCACCTCCTGTATTATATGCCACATTCATGGTTCAGTACTAAGAAGCCTTTAAGGGGGCATTTCAGATGTTTAACTTGTCAGAACTTCACATTTAATTGTGAGTAGGCAGACAGATACACAAGGCAGATGTCAGTAGCCCCTGCCCCCCTACACAATAGTGCAAAAGTGTGCAGGGGACTTCATGTGTCAATAAGAGCCATTGACTTTCTTTCCTCCCTGCACTAGAGTTGCCAACCCTCCAGGATTGTCCTGGAGTCGCCAGGAATTAAAGATTAATATTCAATTAAATATTATGTTGTGATGAAATCTCCAAGAATACCTCCTACCAGAATTGGCAACCCTACTCTGAACACAAACAAATTAGAGCCAAGAGTGGTGCTGGCTTCCCCTAAGAAAGGAAAGGACGAGGGCGGGGCTATAATCTCACCAGCCCACTGTTACAGCCAGCATTGGTGGCTTGGTATGAGAGGCAGTGCATCTGCACCTTTGAGAGGGTGTTACCATGGCTGCTCTGGCCCGGGCACCTCAGTACTTCTCAGGGCATTGCCTCCAAAAGCTGCTTCTGCACAGCCTTGCCCCTTCACACCCTTATTTTGCAGCTATAGATTAGCCCTTAATTTTTTTTCCTGAACTGTTGGGCTGTTTCCTTCTTTACATTTTCCTGTAAGTACCTTCAATGTCCTCCACACCATGCCATATTCTGGCAGCATGGGCACTCAAGCTGGAGCTCACCCCTTTGGTAAAAACAGAAGGAAATTGCTGGTAAGACATTTTTTGGAGGCCTTTCAAATCTGCATCTTGTTTTGTCACCCCTGTTCTGCCAAACCTTGTTTATTCTGAATAGATTGAAAGGCCCATCTATTGTCTAGGGCATTTTGGGAGAGTATGAAGGATAGCAGGGTGTTAATAATATGGTGGCGATTCAGAGGTTTGATTATCATTGAATTGCTAGTGGCATTTAATATAGTGTGATCATCTTCCTAGATTATATTGTGACTTTCTGGATTTGTCAACATTATACAAAGCACCCAAAGCATCAGATATGGGTTCTTGCTGACATGCCTGTAAATAAAATGCACATAGAGGGAAAGTGTCACCAGAGATATACGTACCCTGTACCACTTGACAGATATTTTTCACTTATGGAATAAAAGATTCTAGGAGTAGAGAGTTGCGTGTTCCTCTAGTCTTTAGCTTACGTTGCACTGGAAGAGAAAATCAAACTACCCAGGTTCCCATACTTGGATACCGTTGCTGTTAGTACTTGCCATTTCAGAAATGAATTTTGATGGGTAGACCTCCATGGATATAGAGGAAGGATATCCAAAGCCCATTATCCACAGCCCTTAGAATTGGGGCCATACAGAAACTATAGTAGGATTTTACTCAATCCTAATGTTGAACCCTGATGCTAATTCAGTTTCCTCTTCTTGCTGTCCTCAGTTATGGCACAGACTCTCACATCATCCAAGTACAATACCCCTTCTTGGGGTACTGGTTTATTAAAAATACCAGTTCAGTGTCAACTCAAATCAAAACCCATCCTTCTCATTCTCTACAGTTTCATCAGTCTCACTTTCTCAAACCCAAGTCTTGATGCCTGATGTTTACAAAAACCACCTCTTCCTCTTAAGGCATCTGCCCTTGCATATGATAATAGTTAGCTCCAGCCGAGCCCTTCCATCTATCCGGTGTGGTGAGCCTCTTCTCAGGTCCCCTCTGACAGCAAAGTCTCTGTGTAGAGCAGCTCACACAATCCCTCCACTTCTTTGAACCTTCCTCCCTGACAGAACTGAGCCTGCACTTATAATCTCCAGCAGGCCTACTTCCCTTCACAAGCTCCCTTCATGTGACCGCTGGACTGAGAGGTAAACTAGTCACTGGGGATGCAGAACCCAGGTCTCCCTTTAAAGGCCAGCTCGCCCTGTGACAGACACATATCAGGTAGCTGGGTAACTGAGCTAGCTGCATTTCACAGTTTTCAGTTTAAATGATGTCACCCTATTTTCAGTGAAACTGTCCATATCTTCTCCATCACTGTGTCACCAACTGACTGTTTTGCTTTGACTTTATAATCACAGGTTTCAGAGTAGCAGCCATGTTAGTCTGTATCCGCAAAAAAAAAAAAACAGGAGTACTTGTGGCACCTTAAAGACTAACAAATTTATTGTAGCACAATAAATTTGTTAGTCTTTAAGGTGCCACAAGTACTCCTGTTTTTTTTATAATCACAGTTCACAGTTCTGACTTCCTAGCAAGAAAGATCTGATCACAGGTTCTCAGTATTCTGGTACATCCAAGTTTCAAGAAGTACATGAAATTTACTTGGAAAGTAAATTGCCAATCTGGGCTAATGACATTTGCTCTGTGTTTTGCTACAAGGGTGTTTACAATGATAATGAGACCAGTAGTTCAACTGCTAAGGAGCCTGGGAATGAAAATTCTCATTTACTTAGATGGTGGGCTGAATTCAGATTTGGTTTTAAGTGGGCACAAATTAGTTAACGAAGTTGCCCCTGCTGACATCAGGGTCTGAATTTGTCCTCAGAGCTTAACTGCAGCATAATCATAGACTCTGCATCTCAGCTATGGTCCATTTGCCAAAGGTCTTAGGATGCTTGATAAGTAGAGAAGTTTCCTAACCTCCATCCCCAACTTACAGTTCCCAGGATTGACAGTGAAAGCAGAATCCCTCACTGTGCAGTAAAGTTGGGACAGAACCAAAGCTCTGGATCTGAACACTGCTGACATTTGGATAGCATCAGCCCCAGCACCAAGCTAGACCAGCAGGAATATGCCTCCTTCTGGATAACATGGCAATAATACTCGATAACGCTTTGGGATATTTACTCTTTTGGTATGATATATTTCTAGGGCACAATAACATAATGTTAAAGAGAATTATAGATTACTCTCCATTCTCCCCAAACTCCTCAGCACCTTTCCCTAAGAGAAGTAGCTAAAAATATAAATGGTAAAAAAGGTAGGGAGCGTGCTCCGATTGGGCCTGATTCTCATCTTAGTTAGATGAGTGTAAATCAGGAGCAGCTCCATTAAAGCGAATGGAGTTACACCAGTTTTAAAGTGGTGTGAGAGAACAACTAGGCCCTAATATCTCTAAAGGGGCACATTAACTGCAGTAAGACTACAGGAATTGCTACAGCACTGCAAGACTGGATACCATTAGCTTCCCTTAATTTATTTTACTGCGGGGCTTGCAGCACTTGAACTGAAGTGGCACACATGAAAATAAAAGCAGCCCGCTTGCCATGTTTCCTGTATTGCTCAGCTACTCCAACAGCTAAAGAAATAAATACATGAATTGCCTCAGTAACAAGTGAGCTGCTATATAAACTCTTCAGTAAAAAAAATTTAAAAATCCCTTTGCCCATTTATTTATTTGAAAATGCACTTTACAGGAAATAGACACAGCACATTTGAACAATAAAAAGAAGTAAATTCTGGTTGTGAGACTAGGAAATGGCTCCATGAGGCACTGGCCAAAGATGGACATAGGCTCCTTGCACACTGGCTTTGAAACTGTAATAATGAAACTACTTGATTCTGATGGGAATATCACACCATCCTCTTTGCTGCTTAAGACCATAAACTGAAGATCATCTGTGACTCCTCCCTTTCCTTTGCCCCACACTCCTTTCTTTCCTATGATGCTTCCAATAAATAAATAAAAATGAAAGATCACCAATGGTTAGTCAACTGGTGTTCTGCGGCCACTACCAATCATGCTGACCTGTATTGTCTCATTGTTTCCAAGGGCTCCAATGTGTCTGTTTCTATCTCCATTCTTGTACTTAGATTGTCAGCTTTTTCAGACAGGGGCTCTCTCTCTCTGTACAGGGCCTAGCAGGATGGGTTCCATGACTGGTGCTCCATAGGTGCTCCATTAATACAAGTAATAGCATTAAAGACACATCCTAATCCTGACTCTTATTTCTCCAAAACATTTCCAAGATCAGTCTGGTTTTCTTTTTCCCAATGGCTAAAAATCTTGGGGTGTGTCTACATTGCAATTAAGACCCACAGCACTGCCACTGCTGGCCTGGGTCAGCTGACTTGGGCTCATGGAGCTCAGACTGCCAGGCTATAAACCTGCAGTGTAGATGTTAGGGCTCAGGCTGGAGCCTGGGCTCTGAAACCCTGCAAGGGGGATGGTCTTCGATCCTCGGCTCCATCCCTTGCCCAAACATCTGCACTGCAAGTTTATAACCCCACACCCTGAGCCTTAGTCAGCTGACCCAGGCTCTAAGATTCAGTGCCCCAGGGTTTTTATTGCCATGTAGACATACCCTTGATGTGTAAACTCCACTCCTATGGCCTCCTTATTTTGCCCTCTTCCAGCTGATGCAAAATGCTGCTGTCAAGATTACATCTCATCCCTTTCAATCTCACTTTCCTGTTTAACTCCCTCTATGCTTTAGCTATCAGAGGCATACTATGTGTTATTGATTTAAAGAGCACGTCTTTGCCATTTTGCATGTGTAGCAATTAAAAAAAAAATCAAATACCAGTGACTAACATCGTGAACCCTGTTAGACATTTGCTGCACAATATCTAATTAAACCTGATAAATCCATACTATGAAGAGGTGCAAGGCCTGAGGGAAAAATTGATAAGGGGGTGTATACTGGAAAAAATAGTCACTATTGGTGAGTGTACGCACTCACTGTGCAATATGGGAATCATGATGTTTTTATATTTTGCCTACGTAACGGCAAGTTTTAACATTATCCAAAAGAATTACTCACCAAATGATCAGCCATTAGAGAGCAAATCTTCATGTCTTAGCAATGAACCAAAAAAAGCAAACACTATATGTAAATATTATATAATGAACAGGAGAGAGAAAATGGGTCAGCTAATATATTTTATTGGAGTAACTTCTGTTGGTGAGTGACAGACAAGCTTTTGAGCCACACCCCACTCTTCCTCCAGACCCGAAGAGGAGTTCTGTGTCGCTTGAAAGCTTGTCTCTTTCACCAACAGAAGCTGGTCCAATAAAAGATGCTACCTCATCCACCTTGTCTCTCTGATATCCTGCGCCTGACATGGTTACACCTACACTAGATACGTATAATAAACAGATCAAAAGAAATGTTGGAGTGTCTGGTATAATGCTGACAGAAGGTCTGATTCTCCACTGCCTTGCATAGTCATTTACACCAGTACAAAATGAGTGCAAATCAGAGTGTTCCACCCACTTACACTGGTGGTACCATTTTACACTGATGTAAATGACTACACAAGGTATAAGACCATGGAAAATCAGGCCCAGGGTGGCATAACCCTTTCATCCTTACGTAGCATCTGCAACTCCCACTGACTGCAGTGAGAGCTTTGAGTGTGCAGGGAACTCAGGAACAGACCCAGAAGCTGCCTAAGGGTGGGAATTTCAAGAGCACTTAGGAAGTTACAATCAATGGGACTGGTGTGCCTCGGTTTTGCAAACTTGGCCTTAAATCTACTAGACGTTTATATGGATGCAATGAATGAACTGCATGGTTTTCAATAACAAGTTAAAGAAAAAGTATATTTTTAATCTTTTAGTGAAGCCATTCCTTCATTAACTAAAAATGCGTTGGAGCAGTGGTCTTCAAATGTATAGAAGAAATAGTCTCAGAAAAAGATTAGGAGTTTTGTTTTAATTGTAGAGAAATAAATAATCTGCATTCTGAGAGCTGGTCTACACTGGGGGGGGGAAATCGATCTAAGATATGCAACTTCAGCTACGTGAATAGCGTAGCTGAAGTCGAAGTATCTCAGATCGATTTACCTTGGGTCCTCACGGTGCGGGATTGACATCCGCGGCTCCCCTGTCGACTCCGCTACCGCCGTTCGCACTGGTGGAGTTCCGGAGTCAACGGGGAGCGCGTTCGGGGATCGATATATCGCATCTAGATGAGACGCGATATATCGATCCCCGAGAAATCGATCGCTACCCACTGATAAGGCGGGTAGTCTGGATGTACCCTGAGTGTAGTACTCCAAATGCCTTCCTCCATGTACCCTGTGGAACTGAAATACCCACCTGCCCCTATATATACTTATTGCTAATTCTCCTAGTGTCCTCAGAGAAATATTGCTGCTGTGGAAAAACATTTCCTGCAATCAATCATAGCACCTTTCATGAACTTGCTTTGCCATTTATTAAGTACTAAACAAATGGTCCAAAGCAGGTAAATGCCTGTTTCTGAGGCCAGTACAAGTAATTCAAAGCAAGATAATAAATTAGCTCCATGTCTTCTTGATTGTGTACATTAGAAACAAGGTAATAACTATGCTCTGAGAAGCAGGCCTAGTATAAAAACTGTGAAGGCCAAAGATGGTAAAGTCATCTAAATGTGCACTAAACACTTTTGTAATGCCAGTTGAGATAAGTCTTTTCGTTTGTCTTTAAGGATATTTAAATGACTGTGTTTTTTTTAACACACATTGCCCCGATAGAGCTTTTCTAATGGATTATTGAAGATTGATATTTTTGGAAGACATATAGTGATTAGTAGACATTAATGGGCCTTCAGTGATTGATTCTAGCTGCTCTGCTCTTTCTATAGCTTTGGAAAAGGTTGTCCATTGTTGCAACCTTGAGCTTGCTTTGCTGTTGGTGCACAAAATGTCTGTGGATAGCACAGATTTATATTCAATTTTACTTTAAGTCCACGTTTTCTATCTGTGGTGGTGCATGGCTGAGATATGGCAGGGTCTGTATCCAGACCTATGGAGAGAAGGCACAGATAGAAACTATTCCCTGAGCTCAAGTCTCTCAAGGGTCCCAGCAGCTGAGACAGAAAGTTCTGTATTTTACTAATGCTTTAAAAGCTACAGAGTAGCAGTCTAACTATGGTAGGGACTTATGTGCCCATTAATGGAATAGCTGAAGGCCAGAATCTCTCTGAGGGTAAAGGCACTGCTGGTGTATTGTTAGAATGGTATTAATAGGATGGTTATGTGAGAATATAAAGGAAGCACAGTGGATGATGAGGAGGATTGTGTTGGGACCAGAACTGTTTCCGAATGGAAGGCACAAATGAGCACTATAGGCCTGATTCTGCACTCAGTTGTACTGTTTTTAGGTCTGTTTAATTCTGTGGATTTTGGTGAATTTCCTTTTCTGATTTACACTGATGTCACCAAGAATAGATTCAAATCAGACCCATTATTTGTTTGTGGTACAGTACTTTTTCTGTCCTGATGATCGGGTGTTGAGTGACTTTGTTTAGCAGCTTGTCTCTGGAGTTATGCAAAATGTCTCTGAAAAACCTGGTTTGAGGTTTAATTACAAACTCAAATATCAAACCAGTTTTTAAAAAAATACTTGCTAAGAATCATGAACCCTTCAGTGAACCTGGCCAGTTTATGGGTTGGTGTCAAAATAATTTGTGGTGAAACCAGATGACACTTAACAGCTTTGAGTAATTTCTTCTTTAGAATGTTGTAACATGAAGCGATATTCATGGGGCATAAACCTATGTAGGCCCAGGATGAGAATGGAAGGTTATGGCCAAAAAAATGGCTCACCCCCTGTGACGGTGCGATTCTAGCGGGACCCAACTGAGAGTGCCAAATCAGGACCAATTGCTCAAACAGGGCAGTCACAGCCCTAGGCTGGGGTTTTTCCACCTCTAAGGCCAACCAAACCAGCCAGACAAAAAGGACTTTGGTCTCACCCCACTGGCTAACCACAAGTCACACAAGCAATTTCCTTAGACACTCCAGTCTCCCAGCATCACCACCAGTGCACTCGTCCTGGGGATGAATGGTTATGAAAACCAACACCCCAATAAAAGAAAACGGTTCCCTCGATCCCAAAGGACCAAGCCCCAGACCCAGGTCAATATACACATCAGATCTTACCCACAAATCACGCTGTTGCCAATCCTTTAGAATCTAAAATCTAAAGGTTTATTTACAAAGGGAAAAAGGTGGAAATGAGAGGTAGAATTGGTTAAATGGAATCAATTAACATACTGTAATGGCAAAGTTCTTAGTTCAGGCTTGCAGCAGTGCTGGAGTAAACTGCAGGTTCAAATTGAGTCTCAGGAATGCATCCCCCACTGGGATGGGTCGTTCAGTCCCTTGTGTAAAGCTTCAGTTTGTAGCAAAGTCCTTCCAGAGGTCAGAAGCAGGATTGAAGACAAGATGGGAGATGAGGCATTAGCCTTATATAGACTTTTCCAGGTGTAAGAATCCCTTTGTCTTCACTGTGGAAAATTACAGCAAAATGGAGCCTGGAGTCACATGGGCCAGTCCCTGCATACTTTGCTGAGTCACAAGGTGTGTCTGCCTTCTCTCCATGGGTCCATTGTGTCCTTAATGGTCCTTAATGGGCCATCAAACAGGCTAGGCAGAGCTAACACCAGCTTGTCTGGGAGGCTTCCCCCAGAAGCACAGCACAAACTTGAAATACAGACAGCCTAGAGCCAACATTCATAACTTCAACTAAAAATGATACAGACATATAGACAGCATAATTATAATCAGCAACCCAGAACCTGGTCTTAGACACCTTATATGACCCCCTTTACTTAGGATTTGGTGCCACTACAGGACCTTGGTTGCAACCCATGTTCTATATGGTCCCCATTTATATCAATAACGTCACACCCCCAACGCAAATTGATGCAGGAAGGGATGACAAAACATCGCAGACTGCATCCCAAGAGCCCCCTTTCCTTGGGTCTGTCTCACTACAGCTAGTGTTGGGCTAGAGGCCGTACCAGTGTATAACCGAAATGGTTTATCAAAGTCCTGTTCAATAACATGAATGGATCTCTTTACAAACTTAAGGTATAACTTGGTTAGCTTTTGCAGCATGGTTCCTGTATGTTTCAGGTGATCTTGCCAAGAGCTAAAGAAAACAGCAACTTTATCCATACCAGCTTTGGCCAATGTTTTGAACCCAATTAACATTAAACCAATGTAGATATTGATGTTGTTCATAGTACAGGACTTTTGGCATTTAGCCATGAACGCAATATGGTAGTGTGCCTCAGTTTCCCCTTTTCATACAGCACATCAGGTCTGGAATGTATTTTCCCCTGTGAAAAGTTCCAACACTGTTTACAGGCATTAACTGTGAAACATCAGTATAGCAAGGCCCTTTAACATAAAGTGTGTTTTCATGTATTCCTTTCAACATGTTCAAGGGATTTTCCAAAAGATTAGGCACATTATACATTATTACAGTTAGCATTAGCAATAACAACAAACTGATTGCAAGTGTCCATCTACAAACATGTTTGTCATGCCACACCCTTGGCTCAATACCATTGGAGTTTGGGCCTTTTAGGGTTAACCTGTGGCTTCCCTTTGCAAAATTCAGTCTTCTCTTTCCTTCTTGTCCTGCAGGATTAAACCCTGACTTCTCTTGCTTAACAGAATTCACTGGCTGATGGGGTGGGCCCTCTGTGCTAACAGCTATTAGCAAGTCTTTCTTCTCCCTGCCAGCCAAGTAATTCGCATCAACACAGACACTAGCTTTTAACTTCTTAGCTGCTATGGATTCCACGGCTGGACTTTGTCTAACAGAGATACCACACAAATCCCAAGAGTCTGAGGGTGAGAGCTGGCTTGCTCTCCCCTGCCTCCTCAAGCATTTAGCCATAAAACTGTTCTGCTTTGAAAAACCAGTAACTGAATCTGTCCTCAGATCCTGAAGCACAGACTGCTCACTTACCGATTCAGCATGGAGACATTCCTGTCCCAACAGCATTGTCTCCCCAACAAGCTGGCTACACACAGCCAGGTGGTTATAGGGCTGCTCAACTTCCTTAACAGCTTCTACTCCACCTGAGACCTTTTCAAAGCTGCCCACACTGGTTCTTTCAAAGGAAAGTCAGTGGATCCATTCACAACAGAAAATTTCTGGCTGTTAGGAACTGAAACTTCCCTGATTAAATCACTTTTACACCCTTCAGTTGCAGTAAACTGCTTGCACAGGCTACCATGAGGATTCCTTTCCCTAGGAGCGTCTAAGCAGCAATTCACCCTCACAGAAATTCTGCCCTTCCCCTCTCCACCTAGGGCTTGCTTTACAGGAACACTTCCCTGAGCAACCACAGCCGCTTTCTGGGTCTTACCTACACTTAGACTCACTTCAGGCCCCACAGGCGGATTTCTACACAATCCCCTTTTAGGCACACCTACAGACTTTCTAGATAACAGGTCAGAAGCAGTCTCCTTCCCTTGGCCATGAACAAGTTCAGGAATCTTTTCCTTCTTTGCTACAAGTTGTCAAACTGTCAGTAAGTAACACCCTTAAATTACTTTCATGCTCTCCTTGTGCCTTGGCTAGGGTATCTCCCTGATCAGACAGAGTTGCTGCACCCTTTTCCAACCACACATTAGCAACTGGCAAACTACAAGCACCAGAATTGTCTGTTCTCTGGGATTTTGCTATGACACTAACTGGATGCAACCTAGTCACAGTGCCATTCTCCCCAGCAGACACAAACTCAGGACTATTCCCTTCCTGGGCTTTAGCTGTATTTACAACCAACTCCGAGACAACTGAATCACCCTCAACCATCACAGGCTGAAAGGCCCCTTCTGTTTGCTCCACAGACACAGAAGAGCCGGAGACACATTCTCCTTCACCAGACACACAGCTTGGGATTTCACTTCCCTTGTCCCAGCACACAGGGCTGTTCACAGACAACTGCTTGGAGACTGGGGTAGCTTCCTTCATAGGCAAGTCAATACTCCTGACAGAGACAGGCACATTCCCTCCACTGTCACATTTCTCCACACAGGAAACAGGTAAGGGATATGGACACTCATTTCCACTATCCCTCCCTTCCCAAACTGCTGATTAGACAAAGCCATCAGCTCACAAGGCTGCCTAGGCTCCTTCAAACTTTCCCTTCCAGGCACATTGCCTCTCCCAACAGATAAGCTGCTGCTCTTTTCACTACACTGAGCTACTTTTAGCAAATCACAGTTACCCATTTCAGGTTTACTTCTACAAGCTGCACTAGCCACCAATCCATTACCTATCACAAATTTACCCTTTCCTTCCTCAGTTAGGCTTTAACCTGACCATTTACTTTAATCTGCTCCTGAGAAACATTTTCCTCATCCATGAGATCTTTCTGCTCTTGATCTAACTCCAGATTCACTTCTGAGACATCAGACAGACATTCAGAAACTTCATTCCCAGACACACTGCTTCTTGGCACAGACAAACCTTTGGAGCAACCCACCTCAGGCAAATCATTGCCCACAATAGACACAGGTTTAAGATCATTCCTCTCCTGTGACTGGCTACCTGGACTGAACCAATCTTTAACATTTTCCCCAATTAAAAGATCTTTAGGCAATAACTTCCTGACGCCAGCTATCACTTCATGCTGAGCCCCATTCCACTCAAGGTGGATTCTGGCTAAAGGCACACGGACAGTAAACTCACAGAGGATCACAACATTCACACTCTGATTTGGTAAATAATCTTCCTCTTTGACCAGATCTGCTCTAACAAGAGTGATGTTAGAAGCCATAATTTGCCCCTAAACAGCTTTTACCATTGACTTTTACACACTCTATGAATTTTCCATTCCCATTCCCATCCATAGCACTGGCACAATTTATGGGGCCACCCCCTACTGAACACACAGTAACAGCATTGACATAAAAGGTGGCATTGTTGGGGTACATTTGGTTACCCCCAGACAACTGCTCAGAGTTATACAACATACCAACATTGTTACAAAACTGGACTTTCAAGAGGATACAGTCTCTGCTGTTCTTCCATTGCTTTTTTGACTTGGAGTTGGAGTCTAGCTGTCTCCTGTTGCATCTGTCGAGTTTTCTCCTCAGCAGCCAGCAGCTCCAGACGCCTCTTACGAGCTTTTTCTTCTCTCTTAGCAACTTCTTTCTTTCTCTCATCAGCCTCTTTCTCCATTCGAATTTCTGCCAGTTCTTGCTCATAATCAAACTGCAGGCTGTCTCTCAAGGCTTGCAGTTTCCTTGCTTTTCCTGATGCTTTCTGTCTCATGGTCACTGACCTTTAACCAACCAAACTCTCAATCCCAAAGTTAAAATTTGGATAGCGTGGGGTTCTGACCCAAAGCTTAATTGACCTGGTCCTGTGGATCCAAGCACGACTACGCCACTGTGACGGTGCGATTCTAGCGGGACCCAACTGAGAGTGCCAAATCAGGACCAATTGCTCAAACAGGGCAGTCACAGCCCTAGGCTGGGGTTTTTCCACCTCTAAGGCCAACCAAACCAGCCAGACAAAAAGGACTTTGGTCTCACCCCACTGGCTAACCACAAGTCACACAAGCAATTTCCTTAGACACTCCAGTCTCCCAGCATCACCACCAGTGCACTCGTCCTGGGGATGAATGGTTATGAAAACCAACACCCCAATAAAAGAAAACGGTTCCCTCGATCCCAAAGGACCAAGCCCCAGACCCAGGTCAATATACACATCAGATCTTACCCACAAATCACGCTGTTGCCAATCCTTTAGAATCTAAAATCTAAAGGTTTATTTACAAAGGGAAAAAGGTGGAAATGAGAGGTAGAATTGGTTAAATGGAATCAATTACATACAGTAATGGCAAAGTTCTTAGTTCAGGCTTGCAGCAGTGCTGGAGTAAACTGCAGGTTCAAATTGAGTCTCAGGAATGCATCCCCCACTGGGATGGGTCGTTCAGTCCCTTGTGTAAAGCTTCAGTTTGTAGCAAAGTCCTTCCAGAGGTCAGAAGCAGGATTGAAGACAAGATGGAGATGAGGCATTAGCCTTATATAGACTTTTCCAGGTGTAAGAATCCCTTTGTCTTCACTGTGGAAAATTACAGCAAAATGGAGCCTGGAGTCACATGGGCCAGTCCCTGCATACTTTGCTGAGTCACAAGGTGTGTCTGCCTTCTCTCCATGGGTCCATTGTGTCCTTAATGGTCCTTAATGGGCCATCAAACAGGCTAGGCAGAGCTAACACCAGCTTGTCTGGGAGGCTTCCCCCAGAAGCACAGCACAAACTTGAAATACAGACAGCCTAGAGCCAACATTCATAACTTCAACTAAAAATGATACAGACATATAGACAGCATAATTATAATCAGCAACCCAGAACCTGGTCTTAGACACCTTATATGACCCCCTTTACTTAGGATTTGGTGCCACTACAGGACCTTGGTTGCAACCCATGTTCTATATGGTCCCCATTTATATCAATAACGTCACACCCCCTACTAGGCAACTCATATTTGTTTAGGTTTCCCATAAAGTGTCCATTGGACAGCACAGTTAATGACTGAGTTATAGGATCCACTAAATATTTTCTTACATTGGTAGAAACAGTCACATATGCCATCACTGGGCTAGCATGTAAAGACATAAGGTGAAATCTGTGCACCACTGAAGGGAACGTGAGTTTTGTCATTGACATCAATGGAATCAGGATTTCGCCCACAGTGACCACCAATATTTTCAAAATGGGTTATTCAACCCATACAGATACATAGCCTAGCACAATATTCGTCTTTCCACTGTTGTCCTCTTGCATGGCCTACGAATCAGGATGCGCTGCTCTGCCCTGCTTTTTAGGCACCTACATGTGAATTCCCTCATTTGCTATTATGCAGATTATTCTGACCCCGACCCATTCTCGGTGATCTTCCACTGGGCATAGCACATCCTGTCAAAAAGACACAGTGTCAGGGACTCCCTTGCTCTATGCATTAAACTAGGACTACATTTCATTGGCGCCCTTTGTGGTCCAGGACAGAGTTGGATGTTTCTGCATAGTTTTGGACTAATTACCAATCACATGTTCCTTTTATCAATCTGAAATAAGAATGTGGCTTTCCTTATTCCTGCGTGCACTCATCTACCCATGCAGGACCAGGACTTAGGTTAGACAAGACATGGTCCCTCCACTGAGAAACTTACCATCATGATTAGACATAGCATGATGGTTAGAAGACAGATATGACTTGCACAACTTGTTAATTTACACTCAGGGCAAATTGTATGTTTATTTACAGCAGTGATGTCAGTAGAAGACTTCTGCCTTTGTGTTTATTTTGTTGTTGTCTTGACCTCCCAACACCTCGACTCCTTTTGTCTGTCTTGTTCACTTGTTGTGTTTTGTCTAACACCTACATTTTAAGCTCTGATGAGCAGGAATGGAAGGGGTCCTGATTCTTGATTAGGGTTCTGAAGCTCAGTTGTAATACAAATAATAGTAATGATAATTAGATCTTGTCCTATGCCTAAAATTTGTAGATAATATAGTACAATAATTAAAATGTATATTATTTATCTGTAGATTATTATGCATTCATGTATAAAAGGAACAAAGGGGCTATGTGGTTTACCAGTGACCTTCAAGTTGTCATAAAGGAGCACAGTTTACTTTTTAATCACATGCTTTGTTTCATATGTCAATCAGGCCTCAAATTGCCATAATATTATTCTTTCTTCTGTGGGGTAGCACCTAATATGTGCTTTGCTCTGAGGAGGATGACAAGAACCTGCTTGGAGGAGCTCAAGGACAGACCCTCAGCTAGTGTAACTCAGCTGAGGTACTGTCGCTCAAAATCGAATGATACGTGATTGCCATAAAACAGAATTTATAAAGATATTAATGAATTAAAGATAAACTCACTCCGAGTTTGACCCATTACTTTCCTGAGGGAGCTATCATCATCATCATCACCACCACCACCATCACAGGATATAGATTATAAGTCTTTATATTTTATTTAATTTTAATACTTTCCGAAACAAGGGCTGCTCAGCATTAAAGTCTCTCAATATGGAGTGTTGAAATGAAAAAAAAAAGGGTGCATTTGTTGTTGTTCAGCTCCTTTCACACAGCCTGGCCCTTTTATATTCCTAAATATATCTGCCATAAGGAGGCAATTTTGCCAGACTCAAAGCAAAAAAAAAGAGCTTGAAGATGTTTTTTGTTCTTCCTTGCCACAGCATCACATCAGGCATAATAATAATGTTAAAAACCCCTCTTCAGCCTTAAGGACTGCCCTAGCTCTCATCAAGTACCTCATTACCACAGCTAAAGAGGCTCTACATTTCAGGAGTTAAAGTAATTCCAAAAGTTAACTTCATTAGCCAGTGTATTTTAGTAAATTTGAGTTTTATGTGTGTGCAAAATAATTTCCATTTTGTAGATCTATGCTCATAATCGCTAAGTAGTCTATAAACAAACAAAGATTCTAAGATGAGACGCTAATATAACTTAGTCTAATTTATCTTAAATCCCTGAAGTCCTACAGTACATGTCAAATGCCCAGTAGATGATTCACAGCTTGCTGCCTAAAATGAAAAAGGACCCCTGGGTTAGTGTAGGTAATAAATAGTGTTGTGGATATCTGCTATTAAGAAGAGCTGAGAGAACATAAGGAAAGAAAAATATTAGAATTTACTTTTTATTTCACAGTACTGGTAACTATAGTGATGATAATTTTACATTTACATAGTTCCCTTCATGCCAAAAGTGCTGTATAGGTGGACCATTTCCATCACCATTGAAAAGCAGTCACCTCAGAGGCTGAATGAGGCAAACTGCTTAAGAGTGCACAGCAACATTACACAACTGTACAGGAAATGACGAATAGTAGGTGGGAATGGTGGGCTAATACAATCAGTTGCCCCAAGCTCATGTTTGTTGTGGCAGATTGGAGCAGATCCAAAAGTGTCCTTCAAAACTACCTCCCATCTCCCCCAATTCTGGAGCTGGCTGGGGACCAAGCCTGGCCTTGGTACAGTTTTGAGTAGCTGCAGGTTTAAGATTGCCAGAGCACAGTGTTCTCTGGCCCTATCACCTTTCCTGCCCCTTACAACGGCTTTACAACACAGAGGGATTCCTTTATTTTAGGGCAATCCCCAGCCACACCAGCCAACGGTAGGGATTTGGCTCATATCCCACTTGCAATATCACAAATTACTAGACACACTCTGGTGAAAAATGCCATGGAGTTCTTATTAATTACTGAGCAGAACTTCAATTTTATGTCCCATGTGCCGAAGGACACGTAAAGGGTTAATGATGAAGGTTTAACTATACCCAGAAGTCATGCAGACTATATGTCATTTCTGAATTATCTTCAATAAATCGTTTACGCCTGTGGAAATGCCATTTTGTGCTCCTTACTCATCCCTGCCCCGCAACACAGCATCACGCAAAAGATGGCTGACCCAGCAGCTCCAGATACCATGCTGGGTATTAGATGAGTCCTGAGGGGGAAGAATGCCATCTACAGAATCAACACCTCATCCTTCAGCAGTATTTGATCCACACATTCATATCAGCTGCCCTTGATCGGACTGGGAAAGCTAAGGAGATACAACAAAAGGTGTATACTCTAGCTACAATAAAGTGTGAGGAGCAATGGGAAAGGGTCAGCTAATTGTCTTGCCAATAGTTTTACTCCAGCCATTACTAACAAATATCTTTGAGACAGAAAATAAACGAGCAACATGAAAGACTGATATGACGCATTTAGATTTAATAAGTCCCTCTGAAAATGATTGTGATTCTGTATCTTACAATCTTTCCATTATGAAGGAATTTGCAAAAATAACTTCACTGCATATATATTTAGAACCTGATGCTACTTCACTTAAATGTTCTTCACCACAAAGATGAAACTCACCCAACTTCCTTTTGAAAGACATCTGATTTTCTCCATAGTGTTGGAACTTATGAATCTTTTTGCAAAAATGAATAATATTACAAAGAACATGAATAAAAAAGCATAGTGGGATGTTGATAGAATTAGATGGTGGGATTGCAGTAAGTGTTGGAGGAGGATGAAAGAGAATTTTTAACTTTATTTTCTATTCTGTGTCCTTACACTAGCTCCTCCATTCATTAAAAATTTTGTTAATCTCTTTTACTGAGAATCAAGATCATCCTTGCCACAGCATCTAACCTCCAGCTTTCAAAGTCATTGTGTGTTTTACTTTAATGAAGCAGATGAATGTACATCACTGATTTTTTTTCTTACAGTCATACTGACAAGACAGTTAGATCAACAACAAACATTTAGACCACATATCCCTATTCAGGAAAGGCTATAAAGAATATCATTTAATTAAGGCATAGTTCTGTGTGATTTATCAGAGTTACTTTTCTTTTTCAGGGTTTAAGCCATCACTGGAAACCTTTTGACAGCTTGTTAAGGTTAGGGGCTACTTTCTGCTCTCAGTTACAGCAGAGTAAACACAGAGTTATCCCATTTGCAGTGTAGTTAGATTCTAGTTCTTCACCTATGTAACTCACAGTAGTAACAATCCCTCTGTGTGTGTTTTTAAACCAAACATTGTAATGAGTTAAGCAAACAGTACAAATTAAACATTCCCATGTTTGAGGTGTGTGTGAATATTAAAGCACGCTTTCCTATCATCATAAGGGGGGAAGTTTTCAAATGGCAGTTAAATACAGGAATTACACCACTGAAGTACAGGAATTAACCACCTCACTGCCATCTGTGTATTTGCAAATCTTCCCAATTGAAAATAAAGAGCTTGTGGCAGGGCACAGCACCCCTAGGAAAGCTAGCTATATGAAAGGGGACCAGGAAGTGCAGAGTTAGGATGAAGCTGGCTAGGAGCTGAAGTAAACACATTCTGCAACCTTTTAAAGACTGGATTAGCTGGAAGTGCTATTTGTGCTCCCCTAGGGAGTGCCCAGCAGGGATTCTGGAAGAGTCAGCCAGAAATCTTTCCAAGGCTCTCACAAGATGGCCCCTCTGCAACCCACCCTTCACCCCACTGACAGCCATGCCTGAAAAACCACAATCTGGCCCTTAATCTACATTAATACCAATTTTCCAGCAGTCTCTTCTGGCAGACTACAGAGCTGAGCAATTTCCTTTGCTTCTCCTTCTCCTCTGTCTGGTTGCCTGGATACTCAGAGTCTCCTTGAGGATCTTGCTGATTAAAGTGCAGTTGCAATTCGGTGATTTGAAGACCCTGATCTGTCATCTAGATAGAGAAATCCTTAGCAAAAATACCAAAAAGTGATTTGTCAAGTGGCAGCTTAAACATTGTTGTTTAGAGATGGTTTTCCAACAAGAAAACTTTGGCATGTACTGATTTTTTTTCTTTTTTATATGGACAAATGTACTGAATGTCTTATATTCTCCTAAATGAAAGAATTTGTTAATTTTAAGGGGGGGGGTTCATTGTGCAAACCAGCACTTTTCTTGTGACTACTTAATCTCATGCTTTGTCAAGCTACTATTTAATATATGATTTAATGGCTACTTGTGGAAACTAGCACAGTACTTCTGGAAATGACACTATACCACAAATCGATCAGCATTTTACAATACCACAGTGTTATCATTTCCACAAGTCCCAGATTTGGAAGGGGTGAATTACTTTGAGAGATGACATGAAAAATTTGGTCAAAACATCACAGTTCATAGATTCCAAGGCCTGAAGGGACCATTGTGATCATCTAATTTGACCTCCTGTATAACACAAACCATAGAACCTCCTCCAAATAATTCCTAGAGCCAATCTTTTAGAAAAAAACATCCAATCTTGACCTTGGTAAGTTGTTCCAATGGTTAATTACTCTCACAGTTAAAAATGTACAACTTATTTCCAGTCTGAATTTGTCTAGCTTCAACTTCCAGCCATTGGATCATGGTATACCTTTCTCTGCTACACTAAATATTATTAAATATTTGTACTCATGTAGATACTTATAGGCTGTAATCAAGTCACCCCAAAACCTTCTTTTTATTAAGCTAAATAAATTAAGCTCCTTGAGTCTAGCACTATAAAGCATGTTTTCTAATCCTTTAATCATCCTCGTGGCTCTTCTCTGAACCCTCTCCTATTTATCAAAAACTTTCTTGAGCTGTGGGCACCAGAACTGGACACAGTATTCTAGCATCAGTCTCATCGGTGCCAAATACAGGGTAAAATAACTTCTCTCTACTCATATTTGAGATTTGCCTCTTTATTGCCTGTTCATTGCCTGTTTATTCGCCAAGGATTGCATTAGCCTTTTTGGCCACAGTGTCTGTACAAGGGTTAGCCAGGGCTCGACCTCCTCCGGGGCAGTGAGGAGCCACACCGGCTCACTACACACAGTTGTCATTCGGAGGGAATTAGTCCGGCCACAGGAGTCTCCCTCGGCAGCCCTTGCAGTAACTGAAACAAACACCATGAGCCCAGGCCCTAGGTCAGGGCAGGCAACAATGAGTCAGGGGCTCAGGCCCTCAGGCAGGGCTGAGCAGTAGCAGTACACTTAGTAACAAGCCCAGGCTGCAAACCAAGAATTGGGTGGCAGGGGGGACGCAGGCCCTCCCACTCCACTGCCTCCCAGCCCGGGGCCCTAGCAGCGGCAGAAGACCTGCTGCTGCATCAGTGGGGATCCTGGCCACCACACACTGACATGGGCTCTGGCAGTGCTGCAGCCAGACTGGGGTTGGCTGCCCCCGGGCTACTTCTAAACTCCCCCTCGGGTCGTACCTGGGTCCAGATGTTGTCCTCCGGGGGGTCCAGGACCCTGGGTTGTTCGGGGCAGTGGGTGCTCAGCAGGCCCAGCAACTCCTCCGGGTAGCGGGCGCAGGGCAGGCCCGGCCAATCCTGGCGGCTGCCTTGGGCCGCGGGGTTTTCCCAGTCGCGGGCTAGGCTGGAGACATCTGGTCTCTCCGGTGGCTGGGGCTTTACTGAGCTCTGAGGTCGAGCCTTTATACTTCCGGGTCGCCGCCTGACCCTCTGAGGGGCGGGCTCAGAGCTCCCTAGCTCTGCCCACTCCGGCCTCCAGACGGGCTCTTCCCTCTCCGGGGCGGCGGGGAGCCACACCGCCTCACTACAGTGTCACACTGGGGAATCATGATCAACTGACTATGCACCATGACCCCCAAATCTTTTTCAGAGTCACAGGACAGAATCCCCCATCATGTAAGTATGGCCTATATTCCTAGATGTGTACATTTACATTTAGCCATATTCAAATGCATATTATTTGCTTGATAACAGCTTATCAAGTGATCCAGATTGCTTTGTATCAGTGGCCTGTCCTCTTCATTATTTACCACATCCCCAGTTTTTGTGTAATATGTACATTTTAACATTGATGATTTTATGTTTTCTTACAGGTCATTCATCAAAATGTTAATAAAAAGAACCCCACGAGAAACACACACATTTATTGATGATTCCCTCTTTACAATAACATTTTGAGAGCAATCAGCTAGCCAGCTTTTAATCCATTTGATGATTTGATGTAAGCTATATTAATTTTATATCTTTTTAGTTTTTAAGTCAAAATGGCATGCAATACCAAGTGCCATACATTAACACTATTTCCTTTATCAACCAAATGTGTAATTTCATCAACAAAAATATCTAATTAGTTTGACAGAATCTACTTTCCATAAACCCATGTTGATTGGCATTAATTATATTGCCCTCCATTAATTCTTTATTGAGTTCAGGATCAACCTCAGGTCTCTTTCTGTCCAGATCATACACAGATTAGAAACCACCGAATTTACTGTTAAGCACTCAGCATGTGTCACTCGCTAAATTCTCTTCAGAGCTATGCTATATTCAGTGGGAAACAACATGGCCAGAGGTAGAACCCAATGCATAAATAAGTGAAAAGCCAGCATCCCACAAGATTAATTACAACATAAAATAACATTGCCGATATAACATGAGAGAGCTCACTTCTGAAGTGTATTATGCTACACCTTCATGTGAAGGACATGACATTACCATTCATTAGACCCCACCTTTCAGTTATTACAAGCTGAAGTACCGACAAATAAATTGCTGCTTTAATAGCTGGCTGAATTTATACAGCTAGCTGTGTGAATGGGTATTTCCTCAGAGAAGCAGCATCCAAAGAGCACCACGTGAAATAGGCAGCCATGGTATAAAGTTTCTAACAAAACTTTTGCACTGCTTGCATCCGAAGAAGTGGGTATTCACCCACGAAAGCTCATGCTGCAAAACGTCTGTTAGTCTATAAGGTGCCACAGGATTCTTTGCTGCTTCTACAGAACCAGACTAACACGGCTACCCCTCTGATACTTAACAAAACTTTATTAATGTACTGCAATTTGTATCAGTGCCATGTCTTCTTTTCCAGTTCAGAACATCTCTTGAATTTCACCTTGCTAGTCATGTCAAGCTGAGGAGTATGTAATAGCTTTTGGGGGGTTGTGTTTGTTTGTTTTTGTTTTTTCCTGTAGTACGATGAGAAAAATCAAACCTAGTTCCAGAAATGGTTAAAGTTACCTCAATACTTTTATTAAGTACCCCTTCTTTCTATTAGTCATGACTTTCTGAAAGTACTTGTTGAACGTTCGAACAAAATTTATTCAGCCATTTTTGATTTACAGCAAGGTCAATAAAAAGTCTCTCCCATTTAAATAAATGTTAAGATACTCTTGTTGCTTAAGGTGCTGAACTTTAGAAATAAGAGCTTTCAAGCCCAGACATCCATCCCTATTCAGCAAATCTGAATGAGACTTAAGCAGAGATTTAAAGTTAAGCATGCAATTTTAAGTGCTTTGCTGAATAAGGATGGACTGAAGCACATGCTTAAATACTTTGCTGAACTGAAGCATAATTACACCATTAAAACAAATAAAAAACAACAAAATACAATTGTATATATGCATTTAGAGATTCAGGGTCTGATTCACCATTGTATTACTTCAGTTTTATGTCTGTGTAACTCCAGCATTGGTACTTATGATGCTACAGAATAGCATACTGGGTTAGCTTCATGGCTAAGATCTTTTATCAGAGAAAACACTCACAAATCAGGTAACGTGAAAGTTAAGGTCAAAGTCCTCAACATTCACTCTGGCCACTAGCACATATGAGGTACAACAGAGCAATGTTTCTCATCCTTTTCCATATGCCCCTGTCCCATCTAACCAGGATCTAGCAGGGATCCTCATCCCAATTAGAAAAATGAGAAAGACAGGGATGTTGTGACCTCCTGATATCTGTACACAACCCTTTAGGGGTGTCACAACCCCCAGGTTGAGAACGTCTGCAATAGAGTTTTAATGATATGATCACATGCTATTTCTCAAGTAATGCATGTATTTTTATGCCAGAAAAAAATCATGCATATTTCTACGTGGTGAGGCCAACACCTAGGTGCCTGAAGTCAGATACCTAAATAAGATCTCTTCCCTACACTGGGACATCTTTCTTTCACACATGTAGGAGCAAATATTGCTTACTAGGATATGTACCAAACTGGTAGAACACTGGCAGAACACAAGCTTTGTGTCCTTTCAGCAAGAAAGCATCATTTTTCTTTCCAATTCAATTAAATTTTGAGATAAATCTTAAGAAATATTAAGCAAAAAGACAGAACCCTTAAAATAAAATGAAAAACTGAACCAATGGCAAATTACTACAGTTTGCAGCCTGCCCCGTATACTGTAATAGGTCTTCCCATTCCTAGGCTTTTAGATTTTGATATAGGTTGTGTGATTTCACAACCTATGATACAAAAATGAGGTGGCATGTGTATGAAATGAATAGCATAATGAAGTGAGAAAACAATCTTCAGAAAACTAAATATAGAAAGGTTCAAGGAGGATTAAATCTGCAGTAACTGAGGGTGTCTAAAGAGATTATGAAATGAACATAAAGTTTAATTCATTCAGTAGATGAGGAACTACTTAATAGCATAATTACTTGAATTTATTGCACATATTTCATAATCTGTGAAAAATGAACACTTTAACCCTGAAATTGCTCAGTTGTACAGTCCATCCATTTATGTGGAATAAATTATTCATTTAATTATTAACAATTATGTAGGTTTGTCTCACTTATGTCATTCTGAAAATATATAACCTTTAACATCTGACTTATACCCCACCCCCAAACTCCCTCTTATTCAACAAAGTATAGGATCACAACACACAAGTACTTTGTCACACAGTTTGCAGAGATGCTTGACAACTCATCGTGTCAGCGGGACATGATTTCATTTCCAATTTTTGCAATAATGAATCACTGTTCAAATCCAATACAGTAATGATTAATAGTTTATTTATATATACTAATTCTGTATCTTATTATGGACCAAGATAACTTGACTAGGGGAGAGTTGTGAAGTAAATATGTTGTCTTTGCTCTTTATACAACAAAAATCATATTAAGAAAATGCATGGGTACACTTGGGTTCTGAATAGCCATGTGTTTACTAAGGGCTTGCCCATATAGGGGTGTGATTTCTAATGCACACCAAGATGTTGTGCATTAATTGATTGTCTAGGCCTTGCTGGTGTGCACTAAAGGTTCCTTAGTGTGCTTTAACATAGTACTGTTTCAAACAGCACCACATTACATCACACCAGCAGGGTCTACATGAGCAGTTCATGCACAGAACATTAGTTTGCTTTAGAAACCGCATCCTTGTATGACACATTAGACAAGCCATAAGTCTACACAAACATATAGGCCTCATTGCATAGAGTCTGGCAGTTTCTAGAACGTGGAACATGGTAAGCACCATTAAATGGCTCACAAACTATTTAAGGGCATATTACCTTATTCCTAGACACTACATACTCCTGTATGTAAAATAAATGTTTAAAAAGTTACAAATGCATTAGTATCAAAACTACTATCTCTAAATATACAAAAAATAAACTGTCTATTGACATACTTTTGCAATTTATTGCATTGCTATTACTAACGTGTGTGTGTGTATTTGTGTGTATTGTTATTATGGTAGCACCTAAAGGCCGCCACCCATATCAAGGCCCAATTCTGCTGTTATTGCTGTACGAACATATAGTGAGGTACACTACCTGCCCTGAAGAACTTACAATCTAAATAGATGAGACAGACAAGGAGTGGGAGAAAGGGAGTGGTATTATCTGTTTTTTGCCAGTGAGGAAATGAGGCACAGAGAGATTAAGTGACTGGACCAAGATCACACAGGAAGTCTGGTTGAATTCCTATATCCGTCCCAGATCTCCAGTGTCCAAGTCCAATGTCCCGACTATAAGACCATTCTTCATCCCAGTGTATATGAGCATAAGTATGTACTTTTAACTTTACCTAATAAATCAAGCTTCCCAGACCTTCATATTTTAAGAAGGGTATTTACTTAAACTTAACTACATGCAGTGCAACACTCTCCCCCAAAAAACAAGATCGTGCGCCTGCTATATACAGGGTACATATTCTAACTCCATGGAACTTGCCAATATCTGCTCACTATACAGGTACCCAGAACTGTAGAAAACTTGTTAGCTGTTGTCTTATAAGTACCATTACATCCCTGGTCTATGACACGATGTGTATGCATTTAAGTATTTTTTTTATGTGCAGTATCACTGTGTAACATGGTATGTATCATTCTGGCCTCTCTCATTTTTGAATCTCCCTTCCATTGGATACAGAATCTTTGTATCTCACAAAGCCAGTAATTTTAGGAGGTTTGGGCAGGCAGAAAAGGTTGAAACAGTGAAGGACATGGACGTTTTGGTGGAACGCTTAGAGAAAGATGAGCTCATGAAGGAGATGGACAAAGTCTTTGAGCTAAAAGGGAACGAGGGTACAGTCAAGATCTAATCCCTGGGAGACATGAGACATTGTAATGGAGAAATCTAGTGATAGAAGAGGAACCATTGCTAGTCACAAAAATTGAGTAGTTGGAAGAGTGCAGAATGAATGCTGTTGGGCTGAGAGAAATGTGAAGATGAGAATCAGTCAGATTTGACTTGGCAGAGGTAATACTGCTAGTAATCTTTCCATGAAGGAAATCAGCAAATGCCTTGCATTTGGAAAGGATCACAACTGATGGACTGGGCATTTTAGGATGCCGCAGAGAGAACAGATACTTCCAACATCTTTGGTAATTGTAGAAGTATAAGTCTTAGCTTTAGCATCTAGAGATGGTACTAAAAACAGTGAGATTTCTTCTATATTTGAGGCTAGATGCTGAGACCAAAGAGGGAACTCCCCATGGTGTCAATACTCTGTTTTGAAGAGCTGAACCTGGTTGTTATACCAGAATGATCATGTGGTTTGAAAAAGTTTTTAGAGGAGTCAGTGGGATAAAGGAATGGAGCTGAGTCTCACCTCTTGATACCAGTGGTGAAATTTAGTCCTAGAGGTTTTAGTTATCAGTGATCTTGGAATCAGGCTTTGAATTCTGCCCCATTCTTGCAGTGCAAAGGGGCTGTAATCCAGCTGCAAATGCCCATCAGATAATTCCCCTGGCATGTCATGGGCAAGGGAGGGCATGTTGGATCTCTTCCTTGCTGTGCTAATTGTCCAGTGGTGTAAGGTCCATTAAGGACTCTGTTTCCAATGGCACAACTCAGATGTCTCTGGCAGCAGCTCTAAGTGGGGCTGGTTCCAGGACTAATACTTGAAGTGGAATCAGATCCCTGATGTACTTGCTGTCCCCTGAACTGGGCAAAACCTGGCCAAGTACATAGAATTAATATATATATGCAACAGAAGTGTCTTCCTCAGAGACAAAAATATCCATTCCCTTGAGGAGGAAAAAAAATCTCATTTATTCACCTCATATTCATTAATATCAACTGATGTTAATTACTTATCTGCTATAAATAGTGCAATTAACAAATAAGTCAAAGATATTTAAAAAGACCAAACAGTCACAACCTTTTGAATAAAATTCATAAAATGTTATTTTAAAACTCTATTACTCTTGATCAATTATCATCAAGATTAATCAGTTAATAGTCGGAAATGAGGAAATACTAATTGAAGAATCATAATTGAACAACAACATTAATCAAAGCCAGGAAGATTGAGGAGAAAAGAAAATAAAGAAAAAAAGTGTTGTATAGATATTTATGCAGAATATTTACCATTTGCCTGTTCGACAAAGGT
Source organism: Mauremys mutica (assembly GCF_020497125.1). Classification (NCBI taxonomy): domain Eukaryota; kingdom Metazoa; phylum Chordata; order Testudines; family Geoemydidae; genus Mauremys; species Mauremys mutica. The sequence goes on from NC_059073.1 coordinate 271,977,659, forward strand.
AAGCACATGAAGAGCGTCCCCAAATCATAGCAAAAACTCAACAACTCAGCTAAATGAAATAACTGCTAAAAAAGAAAGAGCCAAAATTGTTCTAGAATAATCTCCCACTAAGAACACACATGGCCGCTGCTAATTCTGCTTAAGTGAATCTTCATATTTTTTTACATCAATGAATATGTTCATCTTTTGCTACGAAAGTAACTCAATTTATAATCTTCACTTCATCCAAGAGATGGCAACGTTTTTAGATAAAAAAGTCCCCAAGTCCCACTTTTGTTAATTCTACCTCCTTCCCTATTTGATCTAAAAACATGTGTACAGTCCCAAGAAATATGAGAGAGTGTTAATAAAATGATTTTATTTAAAAAAGTCTAGCAGTGGATCAATAATAGCTTTTATTGGACCAGCTTCTGTTAGTGAAAGAGACAAGCTTTTGATCTTACACAGAATTCTTATTCAGGTATGGGAAATGCACTCAGATTGTCATAGCTAAATACAAGGTGGAACAGATTGTGTAGCATACGTAGTTAGTACATATAATAATAGACAATTCTGTTCCACCTTGTATTTAGCTGTGACACTCTGAGTACTTGTCCAGACCCGAAGAAGAGCTCTGTGTAAGCTTGAAAGCTTGTTCCTTTCACAAACAGAAGTTTGTCTCTTAATATCCTAGGACCAACAATGCAACTAGCAGGTTATTTCTCCCCTTTTAATGGTAGATTTATCATTTCAAAGTTCTACAGATGTCTCATATATGAGAATCAAGAGAGGATGTTTAAGTATAGAAACTATCTACCCCCAATCGTGCAAGGTTTTTTGTGTGGGTGGGACGGTCCTGAGCACATGGAGTATGAGGCAGAGAGACTGAGCTCCTGGAGCCAGAGATGCAGGGAGTTTTCTGGGAAAAAACAGAAGTATCTAGAAACGAAATATTCTTAACTTTTATGAAATTCTTGTGTAATTCCAGTTATATTTTTCCTATTTCTCTAATAATCTTTTCACCCTGGCTTCTTTGTAGGAATCTTTCACACACCTCATCCATCTGTATTATACATTCTTTCACATTAGACCATATTCTTCTCTTGCTCAGTATGTGAAACTTCTAATAATAACAGCAGGATGAACATGATTAAGACAAACATATTTATTTTTGTCTTTAATTTACCTATAGAGTGTTATAGTAACGTTCTTATAAAATTTGGTAACCTTTAGAGAAACTAAATTAATAGGAAGATGATCATTTTATTATAAGGCTGGAAATAAATGTTGAACACTGTTCAGTGAATATTGTTCAGAGGTTTCAAGATTTGTTTTCCATATCAAAAATATATCCTATATCGACTCAAATTTGCAAGGTACTGAGAAATCTTGCCTCAATCTAACAAAGTATTTAAGCACATGCTTACCTTTAAGAATGTAAGGAGCCCCATTAGGGAACAGACATAAGCTAAAGTTAGTCACATACCTAAGTTTAAATTCATGAGTAGTCCCATTGCCACCACTTGAAGTATTCTCACATGCTTAAAGTTACTAATGGGAATAAGTACTTTATTGAAATGGGGCTTTATGCAGGGGACCAGTTTCTTAAAGTATCTTCCAGGTTTCCTAAATGAAACCATAATGGAACTCCAGTAGCCAAAAATACATTTTACTCTCTTTAATTGCTACATACCAAGATTTTACTTTTTTATACCACATCTACCTATACAGTATTCTGTTAAAATAATGACTAGGTTTGATGGGCTTAGATTTTATTCCAGTCATAACTTGCATTCCCAAATAAACTTTGGAACAAAACAGTACTGTTTCGTGGTCTCCATTTCCAAGTTTCTCAACAGTTCTGCAGCATATCTTTTTGTATATTCAAAAGTAGGCTATCAAAATATAATGCCAATTTAAGCTGCAACCATTATTTATATTAGTAGTGCAGGGGGAAAAAACGCAGTGGTAAATTAATCTTTGTGCAGCAAAGAACTCCTTAAAATAGGTTTTCAGCATGCATAGTAATGAACTCTTGCTATCTCTCCTGAACAGACATCTTTAAATAACTATGTCCAAAGTTGTTTAAAATCCTTTTCCTAGAATTTCGGTTTCAGTAATGCAAGGAAGACTGATTCCTCACTTATAACACTGATCAACACAAGCCTCCTATTTTATCCTCTGCTTAATATAGGGAACTCATGAATCAGCTGTGACTTTTACATGCCTTCCCTTTGACCTTCCCACAGATAATCATAATAACGCTGGGCTGCTGAGAATCAATCAGTTTTCATAAAGGCAGCAGCCTTCAGATTAATCTCATATTATTAATTCTGCAAGTTAAAAAGACAAGCAGACAGACAAGATGGCTTTCAGTGCTATTTACTTCCCTAAAAATATTTCCTCTGAATAATAAACAAACAAATTTCCAATCTGGTGAAGCTGTAAATTTGTAGCCTTCGTAAAAATTAATTTAAATGGATGTGACTGTGAGGTTGGGATTGTAAAGATTAGGGAGACTCCTGTAGTTATAATTGCCTGTTCAGTTCATCTGCTGCTCTGTCACTCAAGAGTGGCACAGCTGCATTAACAACTCTAATCATAATCTAATTCTCAGATCAAATTCCCATCTTCAATATATACTTTAATAAAGCTTCCATTCCCCATCTTTTAGCCTTAATTATTGCTTCCTGTCTCCCTTGACAACCAAATTAAAAGGTACATGCTGCAGCTCTATAATAAAAAAAAATAGCACAGACACAACTCCTGTACTGCAAATCCACACTAACCTTGTGAAGGTTGGATGTCTTCTGATAACTAGATTTTTTTTACTGATAGCATAAGCACTAAAAGATAAGAAATACAATTTTATAATCATCTATTGATTTTTCTTTTTTTCTTGCTAATATAAAAAATTACCTGGGCAAGTTTTTTTCGATTAGCAAAGCAAGAAGAGATAAATTCATAGGACAACTGTCTCTAGAGCTAAATAAACTGTTTAACTTCTTGAAACTAGAGTTCCAGGTGTGTCAGCTGTTGACAGTGGACATTGTACTGGTTAAATTTAAAAACTAAGATCCTAATTCTGCAACGTACTGAATCACATGTCTATCTTAAAGAACATAACTGATCCTAGTGAAGTCAATGAAGCTATTCATATATTTAAAATTTGGCACGTGCCTAAGCACCTTACTAAACTGGAGTCTGAAGGCTCACTGACTTTAATGGGAGCTCTTTGGCACACAGTTTGAAAGACTGGGGCTCTAATTTTGTTTGATATAGTAAAAAGATAATGCAAAGAAAGATTTTGATATGAGCGTTAAATATTTTCTATACAAATGCCACACACAAACGTTTATATTTCTGAGACAGAAATATGTTTTCACAAATTCTTAATATTGGAATAACATAATTAGGCTCAGAAGGATTAGATTTTTATCGGTAAATGTAGGTAAACATCTATTTTACACATACATACAAACAAACTGATGAAAAATATTTCTATCAATGATAATCCAAATTTATGAATAAGCAAAGTAAGAAAAATGCTGCTTGAGAAATTATCACAATTTGATTTATGGATATTTACTTTTAATATTTAAACACGACATTGACAATTTGTGTTTTAACTGTTATAAAGCTTTAACTTTTTGAATCTCAACATCTACTGTCATTAAATAATTATTCTCTCATACTCCCCCTAATTTCCTGTTACTGTGAAAATTTAAATTTATACAAAAAAATGCTTAAAAATAATCATTGATATTAGCCATCAAAATTATTTTAAAAAGCTAAAATTCAGTTCTGCCAAGCCTAAACGTAATCAGGGAAATTACAATAGTGGGACATATATAGCTTACCACAAGGATAGGCATCAGAAAACAAAAGGATTGTCAATGTAATTAAATAATTAAGCAATCAATTTGCAAACACCTAGAAGATAATAAGGTGATAAATAAGAGTCAGCATGGATTTGTCAAGAACAAATCATGTTGAACCAGCCTGATAGCTTTCTTTGACAGGGTAACAAGCCTTGTGGATGGAGGAAAGCAGTAGATGTGGTGTATTTTTACTTTAGTAAGGCTTTTGATACTGTATCAGAAGACCTTCTTATAAATAAACTAGGGAAACACAACCTAGATGAAGCTACTATAAGGTGGGTGCATAACTGGTTGGAAAATTGTTCCGAGAGAGTAGTTATCAGTGATTCCCAGTCATGCTGGAAGGCCATAATTAATCACAGTTTTAATCACATTGTTAAACAGTAGAATACCAACTGATATAAAGTAAATATTTTTTATATTTTTCTATATTTTCAAATATACTGATTTCAATTACAACACAGAATACAAAGTGTGCACTGCTCACTTTATATTATTTTATTACAAATGTTTGCACTATAAAAATAATAAAATAAACTGTATTGTTCAATTCACCTCATATAAGTACCATAGTATAATCTCTTTATTGTAAAAATGAAATTTACAAATGTAGATTTTTGTTACATAACTGCACTCAAAAACAATGCAAAACTTTAGAGCCTATAAATCCATTCAGTCGTACTTCTCGTTCAGCCAATCCCAAAGAAAAAACATGTTTGTTTATATTTATGGGAGTTAATGCTGACCACTTCTTATTTACAATTTTACCAGAAAGTGAGAACAGGTGTTCTCATGGCACTGTTGTAGCCGGTGTCACAAGATATTTACATGCCAGATGCACTATAGATTCATATGCCCCTTCATGCTTCAATCACCATTCCAGAGGACATGCTTCCATGCTGATGACGCTCATTAAAAAAATACTGTGTTAATTAAATTTATTGCTGAACTCCTTGGGGGAGAATTGTATGTCTCCGGCTCTATTTTACCCTCATTGTGCTATATATTTCATGTTATAGTAGTCTCAGATGATGACTCAGCCCAGGTTATTAATTTTAAGAACTCTTTCACTGCAGATTTGACAAAATGCAAAGAAGGTACCAATGTGAGATTCCTAAAGATAGCTACAACATTCGACCCAAGATTTAAGAATATGAAGTGCCTTCTAAAATCTGAGAGGGATGAGGTGTGGAACATGCTTTCAGAAGTCTTAAAAGAGTAAAACTCCAATGCGGAAACTACAGAATCTGAACCACCAAAAAAGGAAATCAACCTTTTGGTTGTGGCATCTGACTCAGCTGATGAAAATGAACATGCATTGGACTGCACTGCTTTGGATTGTTATTGAGCAGAACCCATCATCAGCATGGATGCATATCCTCTGGAATGGTGATTGAAGCATGAAGGGGCATATGAATCTATAGTGCATCTGGCATGTAAATATCTTGTGACACTGGCTACAACAGTGCCATGAGAACACCTGTTCTCACTTTCTGGTAAAATTGTAAATAAGAAGTGGTCAGCATTAACTCCCATAAATATAAACAAACATGTTTTTTCTTTGGGATTGGCTGAACGAGAAGTACGACTGAATGGATTTATAGGCTCTAAAGTTTTGCATTGTTTTTGAGTGCAGTTATGTAACAAAAATCTACATTTGTAAATTTCATTTTTACAATAAAGAGATTATACTATGGTACTTATATGAGGTGAATTGAATTTGTAATAAAAATAAATATAAAGGGAGCACTGTACACTTTGTAGTCTGTGTTATAATTGAAATCAATATATTTGATAATGTAGACAACATCCAAAAATATCTAAATAAATGGTATTTTATTATTAACAGTGTGATTAATTTTTTAATCGCTTGACAGCCCTAAAAAAGCTGTATCTTTATCTAACCTTCTCATCAAATTCAAAGTCTTTCAGCACAATGACCAGGGAGACAATGGTTATGGTTGGCTGGATTTGGCAGATTCATGCTCAGATTCAGTAAAGCAAAGTAACAGGTGTGTAAGTATATCCCTATTCAACAATGCACAAGTTTAGCTGCTTTGCTCAATTGCAGCCTCAGTCATCTTGCTGTTTCCTCAAGGGCTGATCAGAACTACTAGGACAGAGGGCCATCCTTGGTGGCTGAGGGATCTTTTTGATCTCCTGTAGACCTCATTGCAATCAATGAGGATAAATTTTTCATTGAGGAGAGCAGGGTGTAGTAGAGCAAGTATGCATGCAAAACAGAGTGTGCACGTGGGCCAATGAATCCATGCCATATCTGTTACCGCAAAGAGTGTTATCTTAGCAAAATGGAAAATTAATTTAGTCTTGCACAATTTGTTTTGATGAACTCACGTAATCTATTATTTTGCATCTCTACATAGGTACATACAAATACTTTGTTTTTCATACACCACAAATGATCATTGATTTCAATGGAAGTTTGAGATGCATTACAAAATACATCTAATTAGAATTTGTCAGGAAATTATTTTTTCCTTTGAAAAAATTTAAAGAAAACCCAAACATTTTCAATTAAAATGTATTGGTGTGTGTGTGTGTGTGTGTGTGTGTGAATTTCATTACATTTTAATTTAAAAAATCCTCAACAACCTTTTGTCAGAAAATTTACACCTGGAGGTAGGCGAATAACTGACCTTTAGGTTCCGTGGCAGTTCCAAAAAATTGAAGGGAAAAAAGAAAGGGTTCAAGATGAATTGACTTTGGCATGTTTGGGAATTTTTGGTGAACTGAAAAAGTGCCTTTTGCATGTGTTCCACAGTGGCTATTTGATCTTGGATCTCCTGAATCCTATCTGAGTATGCCAACCACTGGGCTGAAGGGTTTGGCGGGAAGGGAGAAATTCAGAGGTAGAGGCAGCCACCTCTTTCTCCTCTTCCAGTCATTTTATGAATGGCTAAAAATTTCATCGCAAATTTGTTTAGGATTGACCGAAACTGCATTTTTTTGTTTAAGAAAATATTTGTCTAAACATTTTTGCCCAGCATTATTTACAACCAGTTCTAGTTCTAATTGCTTTATTAACTTTTTCTTTTAGATTGGAAATAATTGCTTTAGATAACTATGTGAAATAAAGTAATGAAAGTAATGTTACTGATTTGTAATTCTTTCTCTCTGGAATATCTTTTTCCATCTTCAAAACAGGTACTATGTTTGCCCTTTACTAATACCAAGTTCCTCACCTCTATCCTCTCTGAGTTCTCAAAAATCATTCCAATGGTTCCAATATTACCTTTCTTCAGGTCAGTTTCATAAGGGACACATACTGTAAGTTTAACTTATTATTATTTATTAATAATTGATAATACATTAGTTTCAGACTGGATCAGGTCCCATTGTCCTAGGTGCTGTTACAAACTCACAGATGAAGAGACACTCTTCTGCACCAAAGAGTTAGCAGTGTAATAGTTATCTAGGTATTTTTTAGCCTATTACTTCCTGATTCTGCATTGTGAGCTTTATCTTTCCTCATTAATGATGATTGCATTAAGCATCCTGTTAACATTATCCTTCATAAAGCAGCAGCAACTTAAAGATAAAGAACCTTTATGGAGGCCAATTTGAAAGTAGTTATTAGCATTTCAGACTTCCTTTTGTTGTTTATTATTAGTTCTCACTTCCTCTTGAGTAGCAGTTACATGCTTCTTGTCATTCTTTTGCTTTTTATGTATTAATATGCTTTTCTTTTGTTCCTTTCATAAACTATGTTTATACTGCATTTTGTTTCCTTACCTTTCTGACCCCATTTCACTATCCTTGCAGATTTAGAGGGGAAAAAATACTGGGTAATTTTGTCCACTATCTGCCCATACAGGATTGTATTTTCCAATGCTTCTCCCAGCCTAGTTTTAAATGACCCAAGTAATGGGACTTCGACCACTTCACTTAGGAAATTATTCTATTATCTAACAGATCTTGCTGTTGGGAATTTTCCTCTGACATTCAGCTAAAATTTACCTTTGCTCAGTTTCATACTGTTTTTTCCTAGTTATACCATCTTACATGACCCTATACAGACATTGTAACTGCTAGGGATTTATAATTCTCTAATACTTCCCTTGTTTGGTTGGCTTTATTCTATGTAATTTCTCCTTTTTTTCATTTTTGGAGTGGGTGAGGGCAGGGTGATTTTTCACTTTTAAGTCTTTAACAATTCCCATAGTCTCTCACTGAGCATTTCTCTGTCGCCTTTGTATTTCTTTTGCAATGGGATTGTCCAAAATCTCATAAGCAACTAATTATGTTTACCTTTAATCAATTACATTTACTTTTTCCCCCTGAAGCTTGTCATACCATGCACCTAATCCAAATGAAAATAACCTACTTGTCTTCAGTTATCATTATCATACAGTGTGTACTAATATCATTGTACCTGAGGCAGTATACAATACTCTAATACATTGCATCTACTGATGCTGGATCAATAAAAGAACGTGTCCTAATGCATCTGCATATTTCTGCTTTAAAAGTATGACTATATTTTATTTCAGTGCATTTGAAAAAGTAATGATTCTGTTCATGTTCTATAGACTATATCAATAAGAGTCCTGTTAGTTTCATGACTTTAGTCTAAAGTATGTTAGTCTATCTTCTTGAACTTAATAAAACCTTGTCCTCCTTTTTCTGTCATTTTCAATAAACCATCAATAGACTGTCTTGTTTCCCAGTGAATAAAAATGTGTGGTTCAATTACAGGAGCTGATGCTCTGAAGGTTAAATCACTTCACTGCATCTCTTGTACTCTGTGCAAGGAAAGACTTTGATTAACCAAGCCTTTCACATTAACAATGATGGTCTACACAAAGTAGAGCATCTCGGAATGAAAATGAGCATTTAGGTTGCCCTGGTTAATCTTTGTAGCATTATAGCATTAGAGTTCATAATTTTTTCAAACATATTCATAACAACAATGATTACTTTTCTAAGTAATCCTGGCTTGATTTTTTACAAATGACTGGGTTATGCTTAGAATGTACTCCATGCTGAGGTGTGGAAAATGGCATTTTCTTATGAAATCATCTACTATTCTCAGTAGTAGTTACTGAATGTGAATGAGTATTATCCTTTGAAATAACCTTTTTCAGAGACCTAATTTCTATATTGGAAAACTTGACAAAGGGAATCCATTTAGCAATTAATATGCCTGTAGCTGCCAGCTCCATAGTAACAACATCATTTTGCTCTTGTTATTATTGTTGTTTTTAAAAAAGGAACTATGTACTACAGAAATCTGGGTGACTTACAATGTATCTTTGTAGTCTGAGATTCAAGTCCTTTCATAGCCTTCAAATGTGTGAGAGAAACAAAACCTATAAAATACGTGCTGGATTTGGGAGACTTAGGGCAATTTTTCGGAAACTTTGCATGCATATGCACATTTTAAAAAGAGACTTGAGTGTGGGTGCGCACGTGTAGACAGTGAAGCATGATTACAGCTATCGGGAATTCCCCAGCCCTCTATACTCGTCATCCTTGACTTTATCCAATTTCCCTTCGTTCATGTAATTTGTTCCCTATGCAGATGAAAATTAGTGGAAATACCTTTCTCCATTCTTGTCATATCCTTTCTCCTGGCCCCTGGGAGCTAGCATTTCCTTCCCATTCACTCTCTTTGCATCCCAGGGATCTTGTGATAGGTTTCTCCCTATCACATCGGCAACCTAGATCTTCTTCCTTTCCAATGGCCCCCTTTCAGTGTTTATGATTTATAGTCGTTAGTCTGGCTATTTTCAGTCTTTGATCTGCTCCTCCTTGTCCAGGGCAGAATACCTAGTATGCATTCCGAGGTTCAGTGGTTCACAAATGGTTCCTGAAGCTGCTATATTCTTACATCTTCCTTCATCTCCTTGTACAGTTAATCCCCACCCATGGATACAATCTATGTTCTCAATATTCTAAGTAGTTTGGCTCCTCTGATATCTCTCAGTACTATCTCTTGATGGCCACTCTCTTCTCTTCCAAAAAGAAGGCACTTTACACAACAATGGTATGGCTCACCGCCTCTACAATTCACTGAACCTGAGGATTCCTGAAGCAAAGAAACTGCAACCCATGACTCCTGGGGCATCCAAACTGATTGTTGCTCTCTGGGACCTTCCTCCCTCTTTCAGAGACATCCAGGCTGCCATTGGCTCTCCCCACTTTGAAAAAGCCCCACTGAGTACCTAGAACCAAGGCTAACTCCTGTACGGATTTCCACCGAATTTACTGGCTGAAATCTCTGCTGGCTTATGTCAATCCTCAACGGCTCCAGATTCCTCCAGGGCCAAATCAACTTAATGTTGGCATTAAGGGGCTAGGTAATCACCACTAGGTTCTGCTCCCCTTCCTCTCTGGCTTTAAGGGATTTTGCTTCTTTCTATGTCTCATGCTATGTGTTCATATTATTGTATGTAGTGTAGTGTAGTAGCCATGTGGATCCAAGGATATTAAAGAGACAAGGAGGGTGAGGTAATATCTTTTATTGGACCAATAAAAGACATTACTTCACTCACTTTGTCTCCCTAAGGGGTTTACATTCTCATTTTAAGATCATAATCCTGTAATCCTTCCCAGACACTTAGGCCAAGATTTTCAAAACCAGAAGCCTAAACTTAGGCTTCTAAGTCCGCATTAGATACAATGAGAGGTTCCTGCTGCTCAGCACTTTTGCAGAGCAGAGCACTTACTTAGGGCTATATCAGAATGGCCCCAATCTTGCACTTGCATACACACAGGCACATGTGTGCCTGTCTGCATGCAAACAGTTGCAGGATCCTGGGATCTTAGACTCTTAAAAATCACAACTTAGATTTGGAATCTCTTACTCAAAGCGGGCTACTGTTTACTCACACAAGTACATCTGGGGCTCCTTGTGTCAGTAAATATGTGCCAATGTGAGTCAGAGTAGCACAACCTAACACTTGGTCAACTTGATCTCCAAGATAATCCATGCAGTTTAGGAAATAAAGAGTTGCAATGAGAAATAAAATGTTTATGATCATACCTAGTTTGCATAAGTAGTCTATAGAACACTGTCAAGGTTGGTTAGCCACAAATTTAACCTTCCTTTTCCCCTTCTTTGTATCTCTTTTCAAAGGCTCTCTCATCATTTCCATATTTTTCTTTAAAGAAATGCTTCAATGCTTTCCCCCACACTTTTTAAAAGAGAAAATGGAAGAGCTTACAGTCAAAATGGGAGTGGCCCAGCTTTCATGACAAACTAGTACACATGCATGCGAGACAAAGGGATGGGGAAATTCAATAAGGAAGCAGATTTCATTTTCAAGCTTTCTAGGGGGTTAATGCAAATAACAGTAAGGGAAAAATATGTAAAGGAGTATGAAAAATACCATGGCAAAGTCGTTTTAGGGGTGGAGAAGAACCATGCACACTATTTATCAGAATTCAAAGTACTAGTTATTCAATTTACAATTTTACTATATGGCATCGATTGCTTGCATTAATAAATACACCACTGTATTTATAAAGGGCTATTAATATTTTTTATTTGCATTACTGTGGTGTCTATAGACCCCATCTAAGATGAGGGTCCCATTATGCTAGACACTGTACAAATACATATTAAGAGATGGTTCCTGCTCCAGTAAGCTTACAATCTAAATAGACAAGACAGACAAAGGCGAGGAGGCAAAACAGGGGCGGAATGTGTCTAAGGTCAGAGCCATACCCAGGAATAGCTCCCAGGGCTCATGAAAGCCTGTCTAGTTGCCATATCCACTGGACCACACTGCCTTTCTGAGTACAGCCCTCTAACAGACAAAATGTAAACCTACACTATGCCTGGGCACTCAGGCACAATCCGTCCCTCAGCTCTGTGGTATAGAATGGGAGTACAGAGGCTGCACCATCCATCGCGGGCACCCATCCATCTATGACACATACTAGTGTGCATGTTTGTTTGGGAGGCGGGGATGTGGTTGGCACGGCTGTGGGCTCTCTGAGACAAGTTAAACCGAGGGAGCTGTCTTGACGCATCCCCGAGTGCAGGGACAGACACTGTAATTGGCCCTTGTGTAAGGTGGGGCTCCTTGTATCATTCATTTCCCCCTCCCCCCCACGCTAATGCACAACCTGTGCAAAGAGGAATAACCTGCCCTTACGTTATCATTGTTATGACTGACTGTGTCAAGCATTTAGAAATGCCCCTATAGCTCAAAAATATTAGCCATCATATCTAAGGAGCCAACTGTGCAACCTTATAGCTCACGTGAGTACATTTTCAGTAGTGTCCATGTTTACACAATTGGACCCTATATAAATGTCTGTAGAGTCTAGTCAATATATTTCTATACGGAGATCTGTTAATACTTTGTTTTAGTTATGTTACAGCAGAATAACCCTCATCGCTAGCATGCTCATTCTCCTCAGGTCTTCAGCATAATACGGAACAAGTGGAAATCTTGTCAGCATGTGGTTTTCCTGCCCTTTCCTGGCATCTGTCAGATTTGTACTTATGTAGCAGCCAGCAGCACATTATTGTTTCCAAGTAAGGGAAACGTCACATCTCTTTGACATTGCAAGATATGACCCACTGCTTTAATTAGCATTTTTTACAGACTGCAATCTGAAATGACAGCAAATCTTCTGCATGTCCCCTCTCTCTATTTCAGTTGCAAATATAATTTAAAACCAGCTGCTGAGCTATTGAGAATTAAGTATGCAATGTTACCTTAAATTGTGCCTGTATAATTTTACAGATATTTGTAAACTCTGAAATGTTCACTTTAACTTGCTTTCAGATTGAAAGCATAAAAATCAATTCCCCAAACTGTGCAAATATGAAGAAAAGGAAAAGCATAATTTGTTTTTGCTACTGATAGGATATGCCCAGAAACCAAAAATATTCATAATTCGCCGAACTTTAAGTAGCTTGCAAAATGTTCTACCACTTTACGTCATTAACAAGATTGCATAAAGCAACATGAAAGACATGGCTGTACAGAAATGTAAATGAACATGTTTGCCCTTGGATGTTACTTAGGTATGGGAGCCTGTGCAATGCTGCAACAATAGCAAACATCATGTTACCATTTCCCCATCCTTCAGAAGAAAATGTTACATCTCTATGACATTGAAATATTTGACCCTTTATTTTCCACTTGCCTACTGCTGAAAACTGTAATCCGAAACAAAAGCCTTCCACATGTCTCTTTATCAGCACACACCTTCTAGGGCTAGAACCTTAGCTGGTGCAAAGCAAGGTAGCTGGATGGGTTCAACAGAGCTAGGCTGATTCACACCAGGTTCTGCTCCCCACTTTTTTATTATTGTTCTTGACTCATTGTAGGCTCCAGAAATAAACCTGTGCCATCCAGAATGTTTGATCTCTTACTTTAGACAATGTTCTGATTATACCCATTTAAAATTTGTCTTCGGATAGCAAGCAATTCCCCCCATAAACAAATTATGCAAGAACAGATGAAAGAAAAGTGTAATGGTTTTGATCTCATTAGGGCATAGCCATTAGTGGGTGAGCAATTAAAAAAGTAATTGCATCACCCTGAATATACTTTTCTGACAGTCAGGAGGGGGTCATTTCCAATATCCGTCAGCCTCTGTCTTTAGTGTTATCATTACTCATATTCTGCTGCGTGCCATGTGTTATGTCTTCTCTCCTTGGGGGCATCTAGCATGCCTTCAAGTTTCTAAATAACAAAGAAAAGGATCCATTATGGACTGGTGGCAACTGCATCCTGCTGAGGGGAAGAACATTTTTTTTTAAAGATATTTAAAAGAAAAGGAAAAACTATATATTCTTGCTACCTTCAGTATCTTCTGCACATCATAGGTTTAGTAAGATGAGGCCCTGAAACATAAACCCTTGTATCAGAGGCCCAGTATGAGGCCTAAGGCCTGAACTAAAGTAATGGTCAAGACTTTGCTAACATAAAGTAAAGTTAAACTGTGAGCCAGAGGCAGGCCCTGCTCTCAGAAGCTGGCAAGGAAAGAGGTGATGTTGCAAAAATACACATACCTAAAAGGTACCAGAACACTTGGATACTTGCACATTCCACTCAGATAACAAGGAACAGGCTGACCCATCCTAAAGACGAGTAATATGATGGATAGAGTTGTTTTGTTCGAACCAACACGTACAAGGTGAGAGACGGCACCTTACTGTATAGAGGGGTTGTCCCTTGCTACGTAGAGGGGTTGCACTTCAGTATGTCAGGAATGATGTGTAACTTATTTGTACCTGTGCATAAGAATGCACCCCAGGGCGGTGTCTTTGTCTGCCCTAGGGGGCAGTGGAGAGTCCCGCCACTGACTGAGCCAGTCCATTGTCAGGGGGCACATATTCGTAGTATGTCCCGTAGAGTCTGAGGGGAACTATTATTGTGCTTCGTTTGATAATAAACCTGTCCGGGTGCCTTTGTACCTTTTCAGAGTCTGTGGTCATTGGGGGTTCTCTCGGGGTCTGCTGTGCCAGCTATCTGCAGAGCCGGGGCAGCACACAGAGGGAACACATGCACACAGCTGACTGTTATCAACATTGAACAGAGCAGAGCACCACACTGGTGGCGTCTGACAACAATAGGAAATAGGAATATCCACCGAAGCGTTTTTATTAGTTCATCAGTAAGGACCTCTGAAATATACCTATTAGCTTTGTCAAATAGAATTGTTCAGTGTGAAAACTACCTCTAATCAATTACCTAGTTCATCCTCTGCCATTGTGGCAAAACCTATTTCATTACTCATAAACCATCCCTATTAGATGGATGTTGAGCGTAACTATGAACATCTGCAATAACCCTTCCTTGGCAGCTTATTCCATTGTCCAGCTATTCTAGTCACAAAGCTTTTCTTAATATTTAACCTAAGATTTTTTAGGACAGAAGAGACAGATACCAAATTACTCCCTGTAGGGTTGTAGGACAGATCCTCAGCTGGTATCAATTGCGATAGCTCCTTTAACCTGACAGGGGCTGCATTACACCAGCTGAGTGTCATACCCAGTCTTTCTATTTTCTTTAACTGGGAGTTCAATCAGACTCTTCATAAAATGGCTCATTTGCATTTTTTTAAAATCCATCTGCACATGGGAAACACCATATCAAGGGATGCCGTGTTTGCATTTGATTATAAACACATAGATCATTTCACACATTCAGTAAAAAAAGCTTGTCTTTTAAGCATCTATAGAGTATTATAGTTTGAGATTTTCTAAAGCCCTCAACACACTTACTCTGCTTCCACTGAACTCCTATGACTTTACTGGAAGTAGAGTTAGGACAATTCTGAAGGCTTTCCAAATCCCTCACATAGTCTGTTAGAAAACACAGATCAAAATAGTCTCCTTCTTCTGCTTACAAGGAAAAACGTTCACAAAACATTAAGCTAACAAATATCCCACTAAATAACACTTGGCTGTAACCAGTCTGAGTGGGTAGTGAGAATATAACTCTAGACTGACTTTCCTGGAATGATTTTTATCTGGAAATTCCATCCTTTGCCCTCTGCTAGTACAGACCACAGGACTGCTCCCACTGAAGTTAATGGAAGTTTTCTAATTGACTTCAGTGGAGAAAAGATTGGATCCATAGGACATGCTTACAAGCAAATAAGTTATTTGAGATTTCTTATTTACTTCATTTAAAGTGTTGTGTTTATTGCACTTTAATATGCAGTAATCATATAACATGCAATAACATTATATAAGCAATCTATACTATAGGTGTCAGACGCAGAAACACTTGGGCATTTGTTTCTCTGCAAAACCACTTCTTGTGTCAAAATTTAATTTCCAGTGGAGCTGCTACATGGGAGGGTCAGATCCTCAACTTATGTAAACTTATGTAGCTCTGAAACCAATGGAGTTATGCTGATTTGCACTGGATGAGGATCTGCCGCATGGTCCTTTCAGCAATGTGACATTTATTAAATCTTTCAGTGAAACTGGGGCTCTGTGGTAGCCCAAGCAAAGCTGTACTATCTCCTGTATATTTCCATAGAGAAATCTCATTTACTGTATTTATCACTTTAAAAGGATCATTCACAGGCTCTCATCAAGCTTTCTGTCCATTTAAAATAGTGGCAATGTGTTGGCAGCCTCTCTCTTCCACAGAACAAAGACTCAGTCTTGTGTCAATACAACTTATGCCAACAGAGCACATTCAGCACTCCTGTTGAAACTTTTGATTGATATTTTTTCAATGAGTGGTGATGGGTGAACTTCAAAGGATTAGATTCATTTCTGATAAGCCCACAGAAGTCCAGAGGTGTATCCAAAGCTGCTCCCTTCTCGCTGTCCCAAAGTTGCCCTGTCTTCCTGCTCCAGAACACAACTTGATGATTTCCCTTTCTTCTGAGCCCACCTCTCCATCCTCAGAGTCTCTCAACCAACTTCTTAATCTAGAATCAGTTCTCCTGCTTATTCCTGGCCTTGGGCACTTGCAGTTCCAGGTTGCTCCTGGCACTACACCTGCCTGAGCATCACTAAATAATTGCTTCCGAATCCTTGAGGCTTCTCTCCTCCTTTAATCCCCCATTTTCACTTTCTCCAATTTCAAAGATTCACCAACCTTTTTAGTCCATCTTAGTATCTTGACTTATCAGGCAGTCTCTATTGGGCCACGTACTTATACTTATCCTGGGCCACATCTGTGCTTCTCCTGTTTGACGCATGAGAGTCTGATTTCAAGGGAGAATTAGGAGACTGAATTTTCAAAGCAGAGCACAATGGGTCCACTTGTAAAAATGCCCCCACTATGAGCCTCACATTTAGACACATGCAAATTGGATTTCTGGATGAGTGATCAGTAAATATGCATGTTATTTATGCGCACATAAATGCCCATTTGCACGTGCAAATACAGTCTTATGCCGGCACAACAGATGGGCAGCCTTTGGTCTCCACTTTGAAAATTAGGACAAGAATTCAAAATGTTAAAAACCAAACCAAACCAATAAAACAGCTGTTCCAGCAGAAGCTGGCAACCTGCTGAGACTCCACAGGTGGGTAGGTAGGGGCAGTGGATGCAATGGAAGGAAGGGGCTTTTGGACACATGGTACGGAAGTTGAGACTGGCCAAAGTTTTAAGTAGTTAGTGTTTGCCCTGATACTTGGGTTGTTTTTGTTGTGTCCACGAGTCCACTAGTAATAAGGACTTAATAGTGACCGATCAAAAATGGGAAATGTTCTATTGCAGCCTCCAACAGCAATGATAATCCGGTATTTTAATATTTTTAACATGTTGCATTAAAATGATGGCTTCTTGCTAAGGTTTTAAAAAAACCTCATATCTCCCCAATTTTGTTGAGTAGGTCTTAACTGCTTGAGATGCTAAATATGATTAGATCTAAATGCCTGAGATTAGTAATAGTTTGGGTTTGGGATCTAGTAAGTATCCTTTCCTTAGCAGAATTTATCTTCACCTCTACACAGGGTGGATTGATCTGAATGGAAGTATATGTTTGCTACACTTGACTATACAAAGTAAAAATGCCAGGACTGTCACATTTCTGAAATGAACATCAACATTACACATCACTGTAAAATGGCAGGGCAGGGCTAGACAGCCATGAAAATGAACAAACTCTTTCATTATGATGTGGACGTTCTCTCTGCTGAATTGCTGCCAGACGTAAGGTAAAGCTAGTGCATATAGCACATTCTGCATATGGATCCTGGGTTTGCTCAAGTCAGCCGGCAGCTATTTGAAAGAGTGCCCAAACCTGAAAGAACTTTTTAAACTTCAAAAGCCATAGACAAACACTAAAATAGGCACATTTCTGTTGTGCTGTCAGTTACCAACAGACTAACAGCTTGTGGTGTTGTAATTCAAAAGAAATGAAATCTGCAATACCTGGTCATACCCGCCATGCATACATTTCCAAGCAGCCAACAGAGGAAGTCAATGCGATTGATCACCAGCTTAAAGTTAGGCACATGTCTCAGTACCTCGACGGACTGGGGTTTTAGCCCCTACCCTGGGAAGGGGACAATGTGAAGATGCACGACCCCATGAAGACAATCTTTCCCCAAAGAGAGCAACTGTGTGTGCAGCAAGACAGTGCAGCCTAACACACGATGATAGCTGCTTTCCCTGGTCTATCTGATCTGCTCCAGAGCCCAGTGCCAAGGCATTGCTGGGCCACCCTGCTCTGCCTCTCCAGCTACAGGGTGCTAGTCTCCCCAGAGTGCAGGAGGAGCAATTATTATAGGTCTCTGTATGTAATGCATATTTTCCCCTGTCTGTACTCGCATAAGAGATTGTCAGCCTGGCCCATATGCAATCAGATACAACACACACATGTAATCTTCCTTAAGAAGCATAGATGCCTTCCAGGCCAAAAAAAAAAGGGGTGAAATCCTGTCCCTATTGAATTCAAGAGCAAAACTCCCATTGACGTCAATGGGATCAGTATTTCACCCAAGAATATTTAAGAAGATTCCCTGCCCTGCCTCAATCAGGCACCTCCAGAAGTAACCAAGTAACTTGCACGCTGGACTTAAAAGTAACAAAAAAATATACCAATAAGGTTGGAAAAAATGAAAACCAGCCTTGATATATATTTTAGCAAATTTAAAGATACTCAGATATTTTGTGAAGAAATGATACTATTCTACCACCAAGCCCCCTTTCATTTGTCTGTTTATTACTGTCGCATTATGAGGACTGTGAACTGTCTGAGGCAGTGGCAGATTAGCTACTGGGCCTCCAGGGCCCGTGCCCAGGGGCCCCAGCCAAATGGGGGGCCCCCCAAAAAAATCTGCCATCAGGCGAGCAAGATGGGGGAAGCCCCCATGCTCCGATCCCACTCCGCAGCAGCAGCGCAGGGTGGGCAGGGTGGGAGAAGCCTCAGTGGCCCCCAACCGCACCCCAGACAGAAGCCATGGGACCGTCGGGGAAGCCCCAGCACCTGGACCCCCTGTTCAGGCCCTGGGACTGGAGGAGCTCTCACTCCCCACTGCAGCTCCAGGGCCATGGTGCAGAGACAGAGCTTCTCCAATCTTGGGGCCACAGTGCAGCGGGGGCAGGGGGGGGCAGAAAAAAGCAAAAGGAGTGGGGGTTGGGAGGGACCCTGGGTGGAACAGGGGCCTCCTGGGGAAGGGGCAGAAAGGGGTGGGAATGTGAACAGGGCTGCAGGTGGAACAGGGGTGGGGCTGCAGGCAGAAGGGTTGCAGAGGGGCACCCCACTTGCTCTGGCCAAGGGCCCCAGGAAACCTTAATCCACCTCTGGTTCTGAGGCAGGGATAATCTTTGTCTTTGTGCATACAATATGCATTACATACAATACAGCCCTGATGTGTGCTGTTCTCAAGCACTACCTAACAGAAATAAAGCAGCAATAATAACTGCTACAATGTGCTGTTGCTCTTTTTCTACCTGATGCCAACCACAGTGTTATTTCTTCTTCGTTGGATGCAAACAGAAATGGCTTCCAGCAATTTCTAGGAAGTTGTAGAGCGCTCACATCACAAAGGGACTCTTAGCTCAACTAAATCTTCCCAGGCTAGTTTGAACAGTTAGGTTGCCCAGACTGAACCAGTTGCAGTGCTACTGGGTACAATCACGAAATGGCTGAAGGGTATGTGTGGGAAGTTATTTTCAGATCGTTTGGTATATTCATTGTCTCTTTTAAAGTACTAGCTAGTTAATTTAATGTAATTTTGTGGCATCTGGGCTTTGTTGTGCAGCTGTATTTTTTTTTAAAGGAATGTTATTTTAAATAATTGTTATGGCATCTAGAGCTGGGGATCGACATCTCGTTTCTATTTTCTTCATAGATTTGGGGGCCAGAAGGGAACATTATGCTATAACCTACTCAACAGGCCTTAGACTTTCGCCCAGTGATTCCTACATCTAGCCCAAGAGCTTGTAGCTGAATGACAGCTTTCATTTCAGAAAGACTTCCAGTCTTAACTAAGAAGTTACAATATAAATCAAAAGAAATCAAATAATAGCAAACTAAATAATTAACATGTAGAACTGATCTTTCATTGTTTAGTATTTTGTTTAGGCGCACTGGAGAGACATCATGTTTTATTAGAACTCTTATTTGTTGATTCTGACTCACGCCAAGAGAGTTCTGTGTCTAATGCTTGGAGTGGGTCAGGAGTCTGTAGGGGAAACAAATGGCTGAGATCAGTGCAAATGACAGTCCTGGAGTCTGCTATATATAAAAATTTACATGGAAAAACTGCATTAAAATAACATTATTTTTGCTATGTTATGCACTCAGAATTTAGGAAATTCCAGAATTTAGGCTGCCTGTGGAACTTCAATTTGCCCTCCTTGCATGGATGCTTTATGATACAGTCTTTTAATTATATAGTCACATAGATATACACACACCAGAAAATACTATGAGAGCAGTAGTAGGTTGTCATCCTTTATGTGGACCAAGCACTAGAAGGGGATGAGATGCACACTTTGCCAGTGAGTTTGCACAGATATTTCTTGACCGCAAAGGAATGTTGAAACTTTGGAATCTTGGGCTTAATTTCAGGTTCTAGAGGGGAGTGAGCAGTAGTGGCTATAAATCCTTTTGCCTCTGTTCTCCCAAGCCTAAACCATTCTGCCTGTGTCCCCTCCATCCTGTTCCTATGCCAGTCCTGTCTCTCCCCACCCCAGCTCCTCACGCCAGTTCCCTCACCTGATCATTCCCAGTCTCCATATCACAGGCCCAGTCTCCCCCTCCAAGCTCCTGATTTACATACAGTCTTCCTCCTACACCCCTGTTCCCAAACCTTCCCTCCCTCCCTTGTCTCAGTCTTTCCCCCAGGATCCTGGCCTAGTCTCCTCCTCCCTCCCTTACTCCCAGTTCAGGATCCAGTATCCCACCCAGCTCACAGTCCCAGTCTTCCCCCTTACCTGAGGGGTCTTGCACAAATCGATTTCCTTCATCCCCTGAGTCCAGCTCTTTCCCCAACTGCATTTCAATCAGGCTGTTTCCCCCTCCTTCTCCATGTGGCCTGGGTGCCACCAGGGGCAGTATGAGAGCACAGGAAAGACATTATCCCTGCTCTGTTTCTGTGCCCAGTTCCACCATGGCCCTTTACAATCAGGAGGAGAAATTGCAGAGAGACTCCAGTTTGGCCCATACAGCACCAGACTGGAGCATGTGCAGTTCAGAGAGAATCTTCAGAGAGCTTAGCTGCCAAACTCTAACATGTCTCTACTGAGCATGTGCAAACTGAGCAGATTTTTCAGAGTCTTATAACTTGGCCAAACTTGGCCAAATGTTCACAGGGAACATCCAGAGATATGTCCCTGCCACAAAGGCAACCCCTGAAGTCAAATTTCAAGTCCTTCCTCCAAAGCATACATTAGCTCTTCTGAATGAAAATGTTAAGAAAAATGTAGGCAAAACAAATTATTTTTCCCTAACCTCATTCTGAACAATGGCTGAACTGATTTTGCTGAAACTTTTCAAACAAATTAAGCCTGAAGGGGAGTCATAGTATGGAAAATTTCAGCTCAAGTTGTAAACTTGGCAAAGTTTTAAGCAACTGAAAGCAGGATTTTATAACAGAAGCCTTATGATGTCAGGCAATCTTAAATAAGGCAGTAGTAACTAGTTCCACCTAAATTAACTTAGGCATCACTACAATATTTGATCTGTATCAAAATTCAAAATGCAAGACCCCCTCCCCATGCAACCCCATTTGCATTTCTTGGAATAAATAGCAAATGAGAATAGGCATTCATTTCATGGGATGGGGAGCAGAGGCCAAGTGGAGGCAAGCCTGGGAGGATTTACTGATGTGTGACAGAGACTTCTGCTGATAGTGAGAGCTAAAGCCTATTTTATTTATTCCCTGCTGTTCTATGCTGACTAGCAGTTTAACCAACACAAACCCAAAGGCTTGCAAAATTCCATGCTGTCAGCACACTTCTATACTGGCCTCACCTGAGAATCCGTCTGTTGTTTTCAGTTACACCTTCTGGCAATTGTTAGAACTTGCAGCCCTTTGGCCAAAATAGATTTTCGAACATTGTATTTTGTATTTATTTTTCTAACTTCCCTATTGGCACGGGCTTCATGCTGAAGGCCATTGTTTATTACAGACAGCACCAGTCCTTTTGGGCCTATGAGCTTGCTCAGTTTTAAGTAATATTTGCAGAATAACCACTTCCAAAAATAAGAGCATTAGGGACACTAAAACTGAGTAAACAGTTTGCAATAAATAATTTCCTTGACAGATATACCGTTCATGATCAGATGTTCATATGTATTTATTTAATAGAAAATAGTGGATATTAATTACATTACTGTAGAGCCTACTGACCCCAACTGAAATTAGGACCCATTGTTCTAAGCATGGTAAACACACACAGTAGAATTAGGTCCCTGAACTGAAGAACTTACAGTCTCAGGTTACGTCTACACTACGGGATTATTCCGAATTTACATAAACCGGTTTAGCAAAACAGATTGTATAAAATCGAGTGCGCGCGGCCACACTAAACACATTAAATCGGTGGTGTGCGTCCACGGTCCGAGGCTAGCGTCGATTTCTGGAGCGTTGCAATGTGGGTAGCTATTCCGTAGCTATCCCATAGTTCCCGCAGCCTCCCCCGCCCCTTGGAATTTCCGGGTTGAGATCCCAGTGCCTGATGGGGCAAAAATCATTGTCGTGGGTGGTTCTGGGTAAATGTCGTCAGTCACTCCTTCCTCTGGGAAAGCAACGGCAGACAAGCATTTCGTGCCTTTTTTCCCTGGATTGCCCTGGCAGATGCCATAGCATGGCAATCATGGAGCCTGTTTTGCCTTTTGTGACTGTCACTGTATGTGTACTAGATGCCGCTCACAGAGGCGATTCAGCAGCGCTACACAGCAGCATGCTTTTGCTTTTGCATGACAGCAGAGATGGTTACCAGCCATACTGTACCATCTACCATACCATAAATTGGTAATAAGATGATCATGGTTACCAGTCCTTTTGCACTGCACCATTTGCTGCTGTCATAAGTGCCCCTGGCTGAGATCAGCCAGGGGCACAAAAGCCAAAATTGGGAATGACTCCCTGAGTCAATCCCTCCTTTTTGGTATCTAAAAATAGAATCAGTCCTGCCTAGAATATGGGCAAGTGTACTAGAGAACCACTGTATCATAGAACCAGAGAGCACAGCTGCTCTGTGTCAGATCCCGCAGAAATTATGAGCTGTATACTATTCACAGGGGGTGCTCCTGCAACAACCCCACCTGTTGATTCCGTTCTTCCCCCAGTCTTCCTGGGCTACCGTAGCATTGTCCCCCCACTTGTGTGATGAAGTAATAAAGAATGCAGGAATAAGACACAGTGACTTGTTAGTGAGAAATGAGTGGAAGGCAGCCTCCAACTGCTATGATAGTCCAGACAGGACATTAAGCAGTGTGGAGGAGAGGAGCCCAGCATCCCGCTGCTAGTCCAGGGGCAATTGAATCTTTTCTTTACACATGAAGGGTAGGGGCTGATGGAGCTCAGCCCCCTGTTGCTATGATGAGGATGGTTACCAGCCATACTGCACCATCTACCAGGAAAAATTAGGGCCAGGCGCCCTTGATCGACCTCACGGATGCTAGTCGGCATGGTTACCAGTCCTTTTGCACTGCCCCATGTGCCAATAGGCTGATGATGACAATGGATATCAGTCTTATTGCACCATCAGCCACCCATGGCAGGGGCGGGAGCAAGGATGTTGGTGTTGAGTGCTGCAGCATCGTGTCTATCTGCAGCATTCATTAAAGATAGGGTGACATGTAAAAGAGTCAAGAGAGGATTGTTTTCCCTTTCACTTCTGGGGGTGGGTGGGGGGGTGCGTAAATTGCCGAGCTATGCCCTGACCCACCGTGGACATTGTGTTTGACCCTAGAAGCATTTCGAGCTCAGCCAAGAATGCAAATGCTTTTCGGAGACTGCAAGAACTGTGGGATAGCTTGAGTCCTCCAGTCCATGAGCATCCATTTGATTCTTTGGCTTTCCGTTACGCTTGTCACGCAGCAGTGCGCTGAGTCCCTGCTATGGCGTCTGTCTGGAGATTTTTTAAAAATGATTTTGAATTTCGTCTTCTGTAACGGAGTGCTGATAGAACAGATTTGCCTGCCCTTACAGCAATCACATCCGCATGGTCCATGCTGGAGCTCTTTCTTTATTTTGATTTTTAACTGCCTCGCCACACGTGCCGATCGAAGCTCCACGCTGGGCAAACAGGAAATATTCAAAAGTTCGCGGGGCTTTTCCTGTCTACCTGGCCACTGCATCCGAGTTCAGATTGCTGTCCAGAGCGGTCAGTGGTGCACTGTGGGATACCACCCGGAGGCCAATACCGTCGATCTGTGGCCACACTAACCCTAATCCGATATGGTAATACCGATACTAGCGCTACTCCTCTCGTTAGGGAGAAGTACAGAAACCGGTTTAAAGAGCCCTTTATATTGATATAAAGGGCCTCTTAGTGTGGATGGGTGTGGCGTTAAATCGGTTTTACGCTCCTTAAACCGGTTTAAACGCATAGTGTAGACCAGGCTACAATCAACAAGATAGGGAAAAGGTGGGAGGAGAAACAGAGGCCCAGAGAGGGGAAATAACTTGTCTAAGATCCCAAATCAAATCAGTGAGAGCCACAAATGGAATCCACATCTTCTGGCTCCTCATCCAGAACCTTAGCCAATGGACCAGACCAGTACTAGCAGAACAATTGAGTGGATGCTGAGGTTAAATTTGATTCTCTTAATATCACAATTGCACATGCAACTTGGTACTATTTGCAAAGAGTGTGGTCAGATCCTTGTCAGGTTCCTTTCTTTAATTACCTCCGTTCAAGGAGCCCAGTGAAGGGTTTTGGGAACCCTGTCCCCCTGTTATGTCAAGCACAGTCTCATCCTATGTAAAATATACCATACCACAGCTGGGGTGAGAAATAAAGCATGTGAGCTTAACATTTGCTTTCTGAGAACATTCATGAGAATAAACCTTAAATACTTTATTGTTTCACAATAATCAAACACACAAGGTATGAGTGGGGCCAAAGCCAATTTATTCTTAAATTTGAGCAATTATGGAAAAAATGGGAAAAAAATATAGTGCAGTATTCGCCCAGCCCTCAACATAATCTACACTGTTAAAACCATTAATAAGAACATAAAAATGGCCATATTGGGTCAGACCAATGGTCTATCTAGCCCAGTATCTTGTCTTCTGACAGCGGCCAATGCCAGGTGCTTCAGGGGGAAGAAACAGAAAAGGTAATCGTCACGCGATCCATCCCATCACCCATTCCCAGCTTCTGGCAAACAGAGGCTAGGGACACTTCAGAGCATGGTTTTGCATCCCTGCCCATCCTGGCTAATAATCACTGATAGACCTATCCTCCATTAACTTATCTAGTTCTTTTTTTAACCCTGTTATAGTCTTGGCCTTCACAACATCCGCTGGCAAGGAGCAGCACAGGCTGGCTATTCTGAAATCTCAGACTGAAGAAAGATTTGGGTGTCCCCTACTAAAAATAGACAAATAGAACTCTGCAAAAACACTGGCTCCTATTAATGGATATTTGACTTACATAGACAATGGAAATAACTCTTATTTCCATAGATATATTCTCTGTGGCTTATCTTGCACGTGGTCTCCAATGACAGAGCCATTTTTTGAATGGCTACTGTACTAGCAACAGGGTGAGTTTACTTATGTTGAATGTAAATATACAAACAGGTTTTCATTCTGTGCATAGGGAAACCTCACTGGGACTATATCCCTGCCTCATTCTCTGCTCTTTGCTCTCAGTTCAGTGCTCACAGTAGCCCAACGAAGTCAGAGGAGCAATTGCAAGAAAAGTCCTGCTCAACTCCAGGTTGAAAGCATGCTCAGTGGCTCTGTCAGGCTAAAGCATTCATAGTGGCTGGCCCACAGCTCTCTGGGGATGGCGCATGATCAATGCACATGAAATGTTTGGAAAATTTGCTGACACACTCTAACACCTCTAATGAGTATGTGCAAATGGTCATTTTCAGAGCAAAAATGGGGGAGGGGTTTTTTATTGGGCACAGTAAAAGGCAATGATAGACCTCTATGCCAAATTTGAAGCCCCTGCTCCAAGGCATGGAAGCACTGGAGTTTCTGAAGAAAATGGTTGTAAAAAACTTTTCACATGGTTTCACGCTGCCTCAAGTGGCTCACGACCGTGAGTGCCAACCTCAGGACAGACTGTCAAAAAGCAGGGTAGAGACCTGTAGCGAAGCAAAGACTTACTGGCAGGGCGCTTCCTGCTGGTCATGCTGGGAATAAGCTTTTGTCCAGCCCAGAGCGTCCTCTGCTTGCCGATGTCTCACTTGCCTCAGGCCCCGTGTCCCTCCCGGACCCTGGTGCCCTTTATCCTGGGGTTCTCACCCAGCAGTACCCACCACTGTCTGGGTTTCCCCTCCCAGGGGAACCCCCAACCCTCTAAACCCACCTTGCCTCAGTGGCTACTTTCAGTTGTCATCTAGCTCCCTCTCACTGGGGCAAACTTCAGTCTGTAAAGGCCACTCATTGTTGGCAAGGGGGTCGGACCAGCTGCCTCTGCCTAAGCCTGGGCTGCATCTCTGCAACTCCAGTACCTGCTTTGGCCTTTTGCAAGGCCTGCAGCCTGGGGCTTTACCAGGCTGGAGCTCCCCAGCCCCTCTTGCCTTTCCCCAGCACTGCTCTACTCCCGGTACCCTGAGTTCCCAGGCAGCCCGGTCCTTCTCTCTCCACAGCTAGAGAGAGTTTTTTCCTTCTGTCCCTGCAGCCCTTTTATAGGGCCCGGCCTGGCCTTGACTGGCTGGCTCTCAGCCCCAGCCCTCTTCAAAGGATGGCTTTTAACCCTGGCTGAGCTGGAGCGGGGTGACTGCCCCACTACACACACATCCTCAAGATCCCCACCCCTTGGGGTAGGGAGGTCTCCTCGCCTGGACCAGTCACACATGCGCCTCTAGAGCCACTCGTTTCTTTTCCAACTCCTCCAGCTGCTTACGCAGACAGGTCTCCTCGTCTACGATGGCCGCATACTCTTTAGTGGGGTCCATGGTGTTTGCTTCGGCCTCGCAGCGGGCCTGCTCTGAAGCTTCCAGCCATGCACACAGGCCAGAGTCCCCTGGGCCCTCTTCCTTCAGGTTCTGAGTTCCTACTGCAACCTGCTCCACAACAGCCTGGGTCCCGGCCTCTTGCTGGGCACACTCTGTCCCAGTCTCTTTTTCTGCCATATCCTGTGGGTGGCTCTCTGGCAGGTCTACTACCATTATTATAGTACCCACCCCGCGGAGTCCTTGACCCGTTTGGGTCCTCAGGCCCCTCTACCTGAGTTCACCCTCCTCCGAGGGGGCAGTTCCTCTTTATGTAGCCCCATTTGTGGCAGGCAAAGCAGGCTCGCTGCCCCTTTCATGCCTTGGACCTCAGCTTCTTCTGTTGGTCCTTCTCAGGGACAGCCCTCCCTTGGCTGTCCTGGGTCGGGCTCCTTAAGGCACTCCCTCCATAGGTGCCCCCACTGTCCACAGGCCCGACACCTTCGTCGCCTCCTGACTTCCCTTGCCAGATGGCCTCTCATAGGGGCTTGTCCCTTCCTCCATTCTGGGTGAGGCTCCCTGCCCCCATCCCAGTAGGGACAATCCACCCTTACATGTCCCCACCTCCCACAGGCGTAACAAACCCTGCGCTCCCCTACCGGCCTCCTGGCCCAGGCGCTGGACTTCTCCCACCGGTCTCGGTGGTCTCTCTGGAATTCCCTCTGCAGGAGTATCACCAGGGCTCGCTGCTCCTCTGTCAGCTGCCCCAACTGGGCCTGCAAGGCCCACTGTACCTCCCACTGTCTCTCCTGGTTCTCCAGGACCACACGGAGCAAGGTCTCACGCCTGTTCTGTGTTCCGTCAGTCCCCTACTGTCAGGGCTCTGGCACCGGAGACCAGCCAGGGATGGAACAAGAACCCTCAGCAATGAAACCCTCTGTATATGCTGGGTCCATTGTTCCCTCCTCTTCCAGGCAATAGTCCCAGTCCTATCCCTGCCCCTTGTATCAGGGGTGACCGTCTATGCTTGCATTCTCCACCACGTGTAGCGAAGCGAAGACTCACTGGTGGGGCGCCTCCTGCTGGTTGTCCTGGGAATTAGCTCTTGTCCAGCCCGGAGTGTCCTCTGCTTGCCGATGTCTTGCTTGCCTCAGGCCCTGTGTCACTCCCGCCCAGCCTGGCCCTGATTGGCTGCCTTTCAGCCTTTTCTGATTGGCTCTCAACCCCAGTCCTCTCCAAGGGCTGATTTCAACCCTTCCTGAGCCAGAGTGGGGTGACTGCCCCACTACAAGACCTCAAACTGTATGTGTGTTATATAATTAGATGTTACCAACCCAGTAACAAATGTGAATTTCCAAAACACAATAATAGTCTTACCATGGAGTCACAGACAGTCCCCTTGGATGTTCCAGTCTATTTTGCTCCCCAGGCAACCCAGACTATGTGATAAATGGTCACTTTACACAACAATATTCAGGTTACTCCCAGTCCCAAAAGACAAGTCACTTAGCCCAGGTCATTTGCACTCTGATCTCAAACCCAATTCTGTCTCCAATCCTGTAATAAACTAACTAAAGGTTTAAGTACTAAGGAAAGAAATGAGAGTTATTTGCAAGGTTAAAACAGGAAACACACACAAAAATGAGTTACAATCTCAGATTTAAAAAGGTAATATAAGCTTCTATAATAAGCAGCTCTGTATGTCCTTTAGACCCAGGCCAAGCAGCATGGGGATCTCTTGCTTATGTTTAGGAATCTTTGCCCCTCAGAGTCCAGACAGCACAAAGAAACCCAGTTTCTCTGTGTCAGAGATTTTTATGCCCTTTCCCCCAGAATCCAGGTTGATGGGATACGTTTACGTGTAGGTCTCCCCTTCCTGGAGGGAGTAAGAAATGCAATCAACAAGGTCTCCATCCTTTGAGGCTACACAATGCCTCATTTGCCTTCAGTAGGCCATCCCATGTGCGGGACAAGCACTTTATCTTAATCAATTCATCTTTTTTCTGTTTGGTGAGTACCAAACTCCCAGGAGGCACATCTCTGCATCCTTAGGCACGAAAATATTGTTCAAAATCTGGTCCTAAGTGACTTTCCGAAGGTGGAACATGACCACGGCAAAACCAAAAATTGATACCTGATCTCCTATGGCTGTGCCTAGGGTGCTAACCGCAAGACCAGCCATCTCCTATTTCATATTAACCTATATGAAACCTACCAGAGAGGCTTACAATGCAAACACTCAATCTAACTTTATATCATGGGATACAGACATTATAACTAGAATTAATAAATGCAGCATTCCATAAAGTCAAAACACATTCTTGTAACACTAATATCTATTTTAACTATATTAACCCACAGGTAGATCTGACTGGTTTCGGGCTATGCATTTATCAGTATTCAGTGAAGCTCTGAGCCTTAGTATGAACTAGCACCTACTCTCCCAGCGTCACACATGAAAAAAAATGTGTTTTTCTCACCTCATTTTCAGAAATGGTGCACTGCTTTTACTGAAACTTTAAAAAAAAAAAAAAAAAAGCTTCCTCCAGAAGCAGACATTTGTTGTAGAAGATTTCAACCCAAAAGACTGAAGTCTGGTAAAATTATAAGCAACGGAAAACAGGGTCTTATAATGGAAAGTGTTAGGCAACTGACTGCAGCACTACTGGCTTGTCTATAATAAGGCTCCTACTGATTCAGTCTCTGGGAAACGATCCCAGGTATTAAAAAGGTGACAAGGTGGTTTAAAAAAAAAAATTCAATGCAAATAAGTTTCTATCAAATTTTTTACATTTGTGCAGATTTTTTCCCTAAATTTTCAATCTGCTCTGTGGCTGTTACTATAGGGTGTTTCTATATAGTGGTTATTTATCAAAACAATAAAAAGCAATTTGATCTGGAAAGGCCTTGACATGCTTTTCCATATTTTTATGAAAACTGTTCTTTGTTCACTTGAGGGAAAGGCAGGAAAGTGCTGTCAATGAAGGAAAATGTTTATTTGGATTCATGGATGGCCAGAAATAAGGGTGGCGGGGGGGTGGGAAGGAGGAGAGAAAGCAAGAGAGGGAGACAGAGTGAGTAAGCAAGTACATGCTCTCTTCATGGGAGGCAATAGGGTACAGAGAAGCAGGTCTGGGCTTGGGACCTAGAAGACCTTGGTTCTATTCTTGACTCTGATGGGTGACCTTGGTTAAGTCACTTCACCTCTCTAGAAGCAGCAAAGAATCCTGTGGCACCTTATAGACTAACAGATGTTTTGCAGCATGAGCTTTCGTGGGTGAATACCCACTTCTTCTTCTTCACCTCTCTGTGCCTCTGTCAGGCAGGTGGGGCTTGTTAGCTGTGGCTGACAATCCACCTAGGAGAAAGATAACTTCAATTTCAAACCAAGAACCTCAGGCCTGGTGAGCCAGTTTGTATAAGTTATGCCAATCACATGTACTCTATGGGGCTGCCCTATTGGCCCCAGTAACAGGAAAAGGTGAAAACAAGATATATTGCAATCTGCCCTAGAATGTTTAGGTAAAGATTGAGGTCATTTGGGAGGAGGACAATCTGTAATACAGAGACACTCTTGTGCTTGGCCTCAAGAAGGGATTAAAAAAAGAGATGAATACTTCACATGATCATTTTAAAACACCTTCAACTGCATCAGAATAAAGGGAGGAAATGAATCTTGATCCTTCGTTACAGATATGGCAGCTGTGACTGAACTGACAGAGAAAGAACGGGCTTGTCATTAAGGCATTAAATTTAATTGGGAATTAGGTGCCTCTGTGCTTTTGAAAATCCCCATAGCTGCCTATCTGCATCTATTGGTGCCTAAATACCTTTAAAAATACGCCCCTTAGTTCCAAAGGATTCAAGCTGGACAAACAAAAACAAAGACATGCAAACTTACAGAGCATGTTTGAAAATTTGCACACTGATCCCCTTTGTGCCTTACTTTCCTCATTTATAAAATGGAGGTAATTCCATCTCACAGGAATGTTTTGCAGTGAAATTAATGCTTGAAATTCACTTTGAACTAGTTCCATTGAGGGTGCAGTGGCCCAGTTCAGCTTGGTGCTTAACTTTAAGCATATGAGTAGCCCATTTGAAGACAATGGGATTACCTACATGCTTAAACTTAGGCCACGCCTAAGTAATTTGGGCCCAAATGGGTACGGATTATTATAATTATTATTTAATCACCCTGATCATCATTTTATTGTAAATTTCTGTTATGAATGTTTCATGTAAACAGTATTTGAAACCATGTTAATTAGTGAAGTTCCAAAAAGTGTGGTTAAGAAAATCCTTCAATAACAATAAACACACTGTAGTCTGAAAAGCATTGTAAAGGTACGATATGATCCCTCGGGTTTTTCTTTCTTTTCTTTCAGAAGTGCTCTTTACAGGGAAGACATATTTTACAGAAGTCAAGTACAGTGACTCTAATTTGCATAATGCTATTTATCACTCCCTCTACTTACAGACACTTTACAGAAAGTTAGAGAAATAGTGGAGGTGTGCATACTCGGCACTGGCGAGTATCTAAAGGGGGTGTCTGGAAGAGTGACAGGCCAAGAAAAAAAATTGTAATATATTTTCACCCACCATTCCTATTTTTGTTATGGTAACTGGTGCAATAAATCCCAGCAGACAGCAAGAAATAAAAGGGAACTACATAGCAGATACAATTTTAGTGCCTGGGGGTGTCTCTATGCCATCCCGTAGAAACACTTGCAAGAGACAAAGACATGCACCCAGATCTCCAATGAGTTAAAGATACAGTTTTCCCTTGCATAGGCAGGGAGAAGTTTGGCACAAGGAGGAGGAGAAAGGGGACGTGACTGATCGAGGAAACCTGCAGATAGTGAGGATAAAAGGTGAAGATCATGCAGACCCACACAGATTCTGGCCATATTCTGGTCTCTCTTCAGTTCACGGAGGGCAGGTCTACACTTAAAATGCTGCACCAATGCAGTTGTGCTCCTGTAGAGTTTAAGTGAAGACACTACTCTGCTGATGGGTAATCCACTGCCACAAGAGTCCGTAGCTATATTAACAGAAGAAGCTCTTCCGTGAACAGCGCTGTCTGTATGGGGGTTAGGTTGGTATAACTATTGTCACTCGGGGAGTGGATTTTTCACACCCCGAGCAACTTAGGTTCACCGAAGTAAGTTTGTAGCATAGACCTGGCCTGAGTTTTCTTTCCTGCTAGGTCCTTTTGGAACCATGCTGCCATTGGCCCTGCACCTGTGCAAATTCTCTCAGAGAGGGGTTGGACCAACTGCATCATGGTATTCCAGAGGCAATCTCCACAATACAGAGGAGAGAATGCAGAATTAAAATTTAGAGTTAGTCTTGAAATGTTCCCATGTCTAAATCTGGTTTTTCTCTTTAAAAACAATGAAAAAATGTTCATTTTAGAAACCAAAAACTGAAAAATTCTGTGTGAAATATGAAATTTTGGATGTTTGGGAATAACATTTTTCCCTTGCCCCAAAATGGATATTTTACACACAAACTTTTTCAATTTTTGGCAATCAAAATATGAAAAGAATTTTGGTTTTTAGTTTTTTTTGACAAGAGTATAAGGAAAAAATCATAATTCATAAAGAAACATTTCCCACAGAAATTCTTTTTTATGGAAAATCTGTTTTGGCCCAAAAAAACCCTTTGACCAAAAAAAATGACCAGCTGCCTTTAAAAAGTTTGAAATTATTAATAGAATATTACACAGCAGCTGAAAATCTTATTAGCTGTGAAACTTATTACCTGAAAAGCTTATTACCCACCAACACCTGAGTTTAAGCTCTTAAGATTCTATGTGTCTCCTTATCACAGCACCTCCAAATTGAAATACTCAACAACACCAGCATCTCAACACATGTCCCCATAGCCCTAGGCTCTCTTTTCATCTCTCTCTACCACCTGCTGTGTGGAAGGATGAGAAGGTGAACATCCTCTTGAAATGCACCAATTAGCACCTACCTCATCAATGTGAAATGCTGTATTGCAAGGGATTAGCTCAATGGAACCCACTTGGAGTGATAAAACATGATTATACATAGAGTGAGAAATCCAATAAGAAAATTCAGAACTTCCACCGTACTTCAGTATAAGCCAGATCAGTTTAGAATGTTGTGTAGGGACCTGTAGTTTTCAATCTCCCAAACAGCCTACTAATGATTTCAGATCTTGACCCATTTTTTGTATTAATTCATCCTTTTAATAAGAATTGTACTTCATCTGTAAACATCTTATGGATTTCCAGACTTTCCATGGAAAATATTTGGACATGAGGATTACTAATTCACCTATATGAGTGATTATTAAACTAAGTCTACAGCTCTTTACCTCCTTAAAACAAGCGGAGTGCTGAATGTAGATTTGTAAAACTAGCACTGCTTACACTGTCTGACACAATGGTTTCAAATTTTGAAAAAAATCCTGATTCATCTAATGGATAGCAAACCAATGCCCGTGTTCCACTATGAATAATAGAATGAAGGCACACCCACTCTTCCATTGCAATATAGGAACTGTTATATCATCTAATCCAGTATCCTGTCCTTGACAGTACCCAGTATCAGATGCTTCAGAGGAACATGTAAGAACCCTGAAGTAGGCAGATATGCCCTCCAAATTAATGTCACCCTGATCTCTGATAGTTAGAGATTGGCTTAAGCCCCGAAGCACAAGGTTTAATATCCCTTCCTGAATTGTTCTTGTCGTTAATTATGAAATGGAAAATCATGGGAGAAGGGAGAGATTCCAGAAGACTGGAAAAGGGCAAATATAGTGCCCATCTATAAAAACGGAAATAAAAAAAATCCCAGGAAACTATAGACCAGTTAGTTTAACTTCTGTGCCAGGGAAGATAATGGAGCAAGTATTTAAGGAAATCATCTGCAAACACTTGGAAGGTGGTAAGGTGATAGGGAATAGCCAGCATGGATTTGTAAAGAACAAATCGTGTCAAACCAATCTGATATCTTTCTTTGATAGGATAACAAGTCTTGTGGATAAGGGAGAAGCAGTGGATGTGGTCTATCTAGACTTTAGTAAGGCATTTGATACGGTCTCGCATGATATTCTTATTGATAAACTAGGCAAATACAATTTAGATGGGGCTACTATAAGGTGGGTGCATAACTGGCTGGATAACCATACTCAGAGAGTAGTTATTAATGGTTCCCAATCCTGCTGGAAAGGTATAACAAGTGGGGTTCCGCAGGGGTCTGTTTTTGGGACCAGCTCTGTTCAATATCTTCATCAACAACTTAGATATTGGCATAGAAATTATGCTTATTAAGTTTGCAGATGATACCAAACTGGGAGGGATTGCAACTGCTTTGTACGACAGGTTCATAATTCAAAATGATCTGGACAAATTGGAAAAATGGTCTGATGTAAACAGGATGAAGTTTAACAAAGACAAATGCAAAGTGCTCCACTTAGGAAGGAAAAATCAGTTTCACACATATAAAATGGGAAGAGACTGTCTAGGAAGGAATACAGCAGAAAGGGATTTAGGGGTTATAGTGGACCACAAGCTAAATATGAGTCAACAGTGTGATGCTGTTGCAAAAAAAGCAAATGTGATTCTGGGATGCATTAACAGGTGTGTTGTGAGCAAGACATGAGAAGTCATTCTTCCGCTCTACTCTGCGCTTTTTAGGCCTCAACTGGAGTATTGTATCCGGTTCTGGGCATTGCATTTCAAGAAAGATGTGGAGAAATTGGAGAGGGTCCAGAGAAGAGCAACAAGAATGATTAAAGGTCTTGAGAACATGACCTATGAAGGAAGGCTGAAAGAATTGGGTTTGTTTAGTTTGGAAAAGAGAAGAGTGAGAGGGGACATGATAGCAGTTTTCAGGTATCTAAAAGGGTGTCATCAGGAGGAGGGAGAAAACTTGTTCACCTTAGCCTCTAATGATAGAACAAGAAGCAATGGGCTTAAACTGCAGCAAGGGAGGTTTAGGTTGGACATTAGGAAAAAGTTCCTAACTGTCAGGGTGGTTAAACACTGGAATAAATTGCCTAGGGAGGTTGTGGAATCTCCATCTCTGGAGATATTTAAGAGTAGGTTAGATAAATGTCTATCCAGGATGGTCTAGACAGTATTTGGTCCTGCCATGAGGGCAGGGGACTGGACTCGATGACCTCTCGAGGTCCCTTCCAGTCCTAGAATCTATTAATCTATGCTTTAGAACCATATCCATAGCCAAACCCTTTTTCAATTTTGTTAAATTCTTGGGTCATGATTTTCTGTGCCAATGAGCTCCACAGGATAATCACCTGTTGTATGAAGAAGTATTTTCCTTTATTGGTTTTCAATTTTCCCCCCTTTTAATTCCACCGAATGTCCCCTTGTGCCTGTGTTATGAATAGGAATAACAGAAGTTCCTGATCTACCTTGTCTATAGCATTATTTATTGTATATACTTTTATTATATCTCCTTTCTAAGGAAAACAATCCCAATCTATTCAATCTCTCTTCAGAGGAGAGTTCTTCCAGGCCCTTGATCATTCTTGTCGTTCTTCTCTCAGCCTCCACTTCCTGCAGACTGGATATGCAATTTCTCTTACGTAATCAGTACTCAGCACTCTGAACCATGTTTCAGGATGCTTGTCGTCCTCTGAAAAATTCACCTTAAGGACACAGGGTTGGCACAGGCCTATGCACCACATAAGCCTTAAGGCCTTAAGTTGGACCAAAGTGGTGCATAGACCTTTGCACGTAAATTAATTTGACCCCTGTGAGGATATCCTCTTGGCTTGTGTTCCTGTGTATGATGGACTAGTGCCAATAACACAACAAACTGCTAAGTACAGGGTAAACAAGGTTGTTCATACTACAATCCCCATATAGTTTGAGAAACGGCAACTCCTACCTTTGGTCTCTTTCAAATTAATAATTACAACTTCATACATATTGGGGTGTGTGTGGAGGTGGAATTGTAACCAAGATCTAAAGTTGTGGCTAGATTAACATTCATAGACTCATATATTTATATATTCCAAGGCCAGAAGGGTCCTCTGTGCTCATCCTATCTGACCTCTGGTTAACACTGGCCATAGAACTTCCCCCAAATAATTCTTAGAGAGTATCTTTTAGAAAAACATCTAATCTTGATTTAAAAATTATCAGTGACGGATAATCCATCATGACCATTGATAAATTTTTCCAGAGGTTAATTACTCTTCCTGTTAAACACATTATTTCCTGTCTGAATTTGTCTAGCTTCAACTTCCAGCCATTAGATCTCTGATAGATTGAAGAGCCCATTATTAAATATTTGTTCCCCATGTAGATACTTTAAGTCTCCCCTCAACCTTCTCTTTGTTAAGCTAAACATATTGAGCTCTTTGAGCCTATCACTATAGAGCATGATTTTTAATCCTTCATTTATCCTTATGGCTCTTCTTTGAACCCTCTTCAGTTTATCAACATCCTTCTTGAATTGTGGGTACCAGAACTGGACAGTTTTCCAACAGCTGTTGCACCAACCACATTCTGTTTGTGAATTTGACATGGTGGGAAACCTAAATGTATAAGGGACTTGATTGATTTCATACATTTTGTGGTTGACAGGTCAGGAGTCTCAAATAGAAACAGCAGAAACTGAAGGATTCCACATAATCAAAGCCAGACTAGCAGGAACAGATGATCACTCAGTGGCTTGAGCATTAGCCTACTAAACCCAGGGTTGTGAGTTCAATCCTTAAGGGGGCCATTTAAGAAAGTAAGGTAAAAATCCATCTGGGGAGTAGTCCTGCTTTGAGCAGGAGGTTGGACTAGATGATCTCCTGCAGTCCCTTCCAACCCTGATATTCTATGGTACAACACATCTGGAGAGGCTTATGGCTGAAGATACCTTCCATCTCATTATTTCTTGCTTCAAAATTAATGCTATAATCACACACTGAAGATGCTTCACTTAGAGCTGGACTGACAAACTTTCAGGTCATTTATTGGGGTGCACAGCAAATTGGGAAGCATCAATTAGGTGCTAAAGCCCCACAAGTAGAGATGGGTTTTTAACTCTGACAGGCTACCAGCAACTGAAAATGTGTATGAGTTATTCTTTCAGCTTTTGGATACGTTTGGGCTCTGCAGAAGAGTTCTTTATGAGCCTGCATTGTAGTCCTCCTACTGCCTCTTGAGAAAGGAGAAAAGCTTCCATGCAATTTTCCTTTATTTCACTCAATTTCACCAGCAGGAATAGTTCTAGTTAGGAGCTACAATTTTCAGGCTGAGTAATAGGATCTTCTGTTGTACATATGTACAATTCCCCGAGGGGCACTTTGGGTTTTAACCTGGAACATTTAGCCTTAAAAAAACAGAGCGCTACTACCTGAGCTAAAGAAGCTATCCTGTATGTGGACTACCAGGGGATACAACACACACTTTACAAACAGAGCTGGTTAAAAATGATTTAATTTCCAAAATTTCAATTAGAATTTTGGACAATCTTCTGATCCTCTTTCACAGCAGTTAATTTTTTTTTCAAAAATTCCAGAAGTCGATGAAAAATTAATGAAATGTTTCAAAAAGCATTTTTTGAATATAATGTGTTTATTTGACCAGTTCTATTTACAAACATGATATACTTGCAAGAGTTTCAATCTGCAATTCTCGCACTTAGGCAAAGCAATGGGGTGAGTAAAGAAAACAGACCCTCTTTTATTTTTATAGTAAGAATAAGCCCAGAATCAACCTCTGCAATTTATTCAGACATTTATTCAATGAAATAATTAAAACTTCCATTTTGTTGCCAGGTCCCTAAAGTAACCAAGTTGTGCCATAAAACAAAAGGCGACTGCCATCCAGCACATATCCTCATTCTCCCTGTCACTATCATCCATCATTTCTGTCTCTCCAAATTGGAATGGCCGTAACATCTTTTTCCTTCATCAGTTTACAATTAAAAAAAGACAAATAAAGGCTAAGGGGTAAGATAATAGAAATATGTTGATGTAGCATGCCCTACATCAGCACACTTAAAACAGGGAGGAATGAATACATTGTAAAATCACTGAACTGAATTGCACAAACAGGTTCACTTGGATACAGTAATAATTGATACTTTGATATAAAAGAGTATTATTGAATTAACATGATAAAATGACATTTAAAAATAATTACAATATTAAAAAATCAAAACGCATGTTTATAATTAAACAACCAGTATGCACAACACTTTCCATGTTCCAAGCACTGTATAAACATTAACTAATTTATGCTCACATCATTCCTGTGAGTGCTGGGTAAGTGAAACCCACCTACCCTTTCATTGTATATGTATAAGTATTAAGCCAAATGTTTCTAAGTTTTGCTGCAACTGTGAGTGATCTCTCTCTCCCAAGTCCAGCTCACAGCATTGCTAATCAAGTTGAAGGAACAGCGGCTAGTTGCCACATAACCTGAACCTGCTCCCAATGAAGTCAATGGGAGTTTTGTCATTCACTTCCACCGGAAGCACAATTAGGACCATACGGAGTATTCTGCACTGTTTTGCCCTGGTGTAATCATTTAATGCTGTTGAAAATGGGTGTAAACATAACCACCAAGTTCATGTAGGATTCCTCTTTAACAACATTCTGCACCCACTTTGCACTCACTGCAGAGGTCTAAATGATCAGATGTAGTGCACAGCAGTGGTGAATAAGGCCCTAGATTTAGTAGAGATTTGTAGCTCAGTGCAGGTTTTGTGTTTCCAACTATAGACTTGCATGGTGCCTGTTTATTGTCTTTAGCTGCCTTTCTTCAGCAAGGAAAAGGTCCAGAGGCATTTGGGGAGTTATCTCCCTTGGCCTGATGTTATTGTTTACAGGAAGAAACACTAGTCTGCACAAAATGTTCTATTAACAAGTGTAATCACTAGTTAATTTGGGACTGTGTGATCAGTGATTCTTGAGATCTATACACCCACTGCACTGTGCTGCTATCCAAAGAAGAAAAAGCAGCTGAAATATGGTTTTTCACAATTCCCCCTCCCTCACAGCCCTAAAACCCACAAAAGCAAATACTAGTGTTCATCTGCAGCAATGCTATGCCATAAGTTCTTACCCTTTAAAGGCTCAGAAACTAAGCACACTTACCTCCACTCTGTTACCTACTCCTACTATGCAGTCGCCCTTTCTCACATTGCGGGATTTTTTTTCTGAGCCCTTTCACTTTCCACTCGCATAGCCTTCATGGCCAACACCCTCCCATTCCACCTAAATGTTATGGAGAAAGAGAAGAAACAAAACACCATCTTCTTTCTTGACTGATCAATGATTTTTAAGCATTGGCCTGCTGGGTGATCTTGGGTAAGTGATTTTCTCTCTCTGTGCTTCAGTTTCCTCATCTGTAAAATGGGGGTAATGATACTGACCTCCCTTGTAAAGCGCTTGGAGATCTATGAACAAAAAGTGCTATATAAGAGATAGATACTGTTGTTATTATTATTATTATTTATTATTTTATTTATTATTTACACATTTTTTAAAAGTGTATTAAAATCACTGTCAAACCCCCCCACAAAAGATTATATTTTGTCTATCCTCCTTTTCCATAGTCATGATAAATATTATAGTTATTATTTGGTTATGAAAAATAATCAGCTAACATGCAAGTCTCTGTTTGGAAATGTGAGATATATATATATATATATATACAGAAGTGAATGGGACTTTTGACAATGACTTCAGTGGGATCAGGCCTATAATTTCTCAGAGCTATTCTCTATCTTGTTGGCAACATTCAGATATAGGCCAACCAATGCACTAAGCTAAATTTTATTTTTCTGATTCTTAATCATAATTATTTATATTATCATTACACCTGGGATCCCTAGTTGTGGATCAGTACATTATTGTGCTGGGTGCTGTCAAAAACAAAATAAAAAGACAGTCCCTGCCAAAAAGAGCTTACAATCTATGGCTATGTCTACACTACAGACCGTACAGTGGCACAGCTGCAGTGGTACAGCTGCACCACTGTACCGTCTTCTGTGTAGCTGCTCTATGCCGGCATAATTAAACCACCTCCAACAAGCAACAGTAGCTATGTCGGTGGGTTTCCACACCCCTGACCGACAAAAGTTTTGCCAACAAAAGTGCTAATGTAGACAAAACCTAAGTATAAGACAAGAGACAGACCGGTGGGGGAGAACAAGAAAACAATACGACAATAGCAGACAGCACACCAGCAGCCTCACCATTGTCACATTTTTTTGAGTCATCGCAGCACAGGAGAGTTCTCAGGAGGGTTTTGAAGGAGGAAGATGAGTTTCTTTTGCGGATGTTTACTGGGAGTGCCTCTCAGCATGGAACAAAGCCTGAAGGTGCTTGTTAGAAAATGTAACAAGAGGGAAATGGCAGTTGACATCGTTGGCCAATCAGAGGTGGGGGTGGACTTTTTCATACTGAATGAGAGATGATAAGTAAGGTGGGGTTTAAGGATATTTAACTCCCTCCTTTCCATTGTGATGTACACATTTTTTTTCTTTTATTATGTTATGTTCGCAAAATTGCACCAGATTCAAAGAAGAGGTGGTTTGCTCAGCTGAGGCCTGACTCCAAAGCCCACTATTATCAGTAAAATGACTCCCAACAACTCTGGATCAAGCTCCTGCTGAGATATACATAAATCTTGAACTACAGCAACTGTATTGTTCCAGCAATTTGCTTTCTAGATGCATCTGAACCGGTACCTCTGTCTGTTTAATTCTCCATTCTTGATATGATGGGTTTTGTCAAGTTGTATCACATCAAATCACATGCACTAATCAGATGCACTCTGACACATATGTCATGCCACTGATCTAAAGAAATGGCTTTTCTCTCAAGAGACAATAGCTATACACAGTGGATACTTTGAACTCACCTACGACCATTCAGATGTGTGCCATTCAAATCCCTATTTTCAAGTTTCATATCCTTCTCAGGCTTCTAAAATACCACTTATTGACTCAATTAGCTATGGAAAAACAAGTATCCTCTAAATAATGCAAAATACCAAATGCATGGTGAATAATTCTCTACATAAGAAGCAAGATTGATTTTGCCTTTGATTATCCTTGTTACATAGAAATACCTTTTCCAATTAAGGTTAAAAAGTTAATGTTACAGAGTCAACAACTTGACAAAATAACATATGAATCAGGAAGTATAAACTCATTGGAATTCCACCTGTTACCCCAGTCAAGCCACTTCTGGAATATCAGACAGGTGTAGCGGTATAGATGCATGATCCAGAGCACTGATTAGCAAGATTTCTGAAATGGTTACTTTTGATTGTACTGATGATACATCTTTAAATGAGGTACTTACAGAATTCAGATAGCAGCACTTCCTTCTGCAACAAACATGAGCCTAAACTGGGCATGAAGGGGGAGTTGAAAAGATTTAAAAAGAAAAGTTTTCAGCTCCATAGTACTTGTTATAAGAGTTAGGAGTATTGGCTCTAATATTCTGACCATACGCCTGCTTAGGTTTCTATAGTCTATTTCTCCTGCTTTTTCAGTTGGACACAACATGCTGCTTCACTTATGGCCTTGATTTAAAGATATGATGAGCACCTGTAGCTTCCCTTGGCTTCCATTGAAGTTGTAGGTGCCAGCACCTCTGAAAACCAGGCCCCACCTGTCTTGAAATGTATTTTGGCTTGTAAATTTGTCCAAACAAGTGTGGGCCCATGTTTGTTGATTCAGTATTCCAGAGAGGGCACATACAGATTTTGCCAGGCAGCAGAAATAGAAAGGTGAGTGGCTATCAAAAAATCTACCTGGCAAGAGGATCCACGTTTACATGGAGACTCATTGCTGATAACCAGCAACATGATGGGCAGATTCAGAATATTATGGTAACTTCTGTGTGGCATGTCTTCATATTCCTACACATCACATTCAAAATAAGGTGCCAGATTAATAGTGGAACAATCTACTGTCAAGTGTGTAGGATTTTGATTAATTAATGAGAAGCGTGACATAAAAACGAGGACTGAGAACTAGTACTGGACTAGGCTAGATTAAATTACATAGGGAGGAGGGGGAAGAGTAGGATTAAAATTGAGGCAGAACTAATCAATAAGCGTGGGAAAAATATTTGTCTGAAATCTAGAGAAGACAGAGAGTAGGATTCTTTGTTGTTTGTTGTTGTTTTTTTAAATGATGTTTAAAAAATCCCGAGAGAATGAATGAATTGACAAGTATAAGACAAAATCTTGTTTTTCAGTTAAAGAAGAGAAATGTTAAAGAAACATGATTATTAGAAGGTTTTGGTCACTTTTCCCTCTGTCACTTAGAAATTTACTTTCTAAGCCCTAGAAGATATGGATATCATATAGTATGTGTGTATATACCATAGGGGCCAAATTATGGCCATTTAACTGGAGTCAAAATGAAGGACAGGGAATCCTTCTTCAGCTTCCCAGAGTGCACCTGTGCAAGTGGGATCCATAGGTTGGTAGGTAAGATTCCATGGGAAGCAAGTCTAAGGAAAAGCAAGTCTAAGGGGGAAAAGTTGGAAATTTTTCAAAGAGACATTAAGAGCAAACAAGAGCAAACTATCCCACTCCGTAGGAAAGATAGGAAGTATAGCAAGAGACCACCCTGGTTTAATCAAGATATCTTTTATTATCTAAATGAAGGGGAGGCAACCTATGGCACGGGTGCCGAAGGCGGCACGCGAGCTGGTTTTCAGTGGCACTCACACTGCCCGGGACCTGACCACCAGTCTGGGGGGCTCTGCATTTTAATTTAATTTTAAATGATGCTTCTTAAACATTTTAAAAGCCTTATTTACTTTACATACAACAATAGTTTAGTTATATATTATAGACTTTTATAGAAAGAGACCTTCTAAAAATGGTAAAATGTATTGCTGGACGTGAAACCTTAAATTAGAGTGAATAAATAATGATTCGGCACACCACTTCTGAAAGGTTGCTGACCCCTGATCTAAATATTAGAGCTGTCAGTTAATCACAGTTAACTCATGAGATTAACTCAAAAAATTAATTTTAATAAAAAAATTAATCACAATTAATTGCAGTTTTAATCATACTGTTAAACAAGAGAATACCAATTGAAACAGTCAACATGGATTTGTCAAGAACAAATAGTGTCAAACTAACCTGATAGCTTTCTTTTACAGGGTAATAAGTCATGTGGCTAGTGGGGAAGTGGTAGACATGGTATAGCTTAACTTCAGTAAAGCTTTTGATATTGTCTCACATGACTCTCTCATAAACAAACTTGGGAAATGCAACCTAGATGGAACTACTATAAAGATGGGTGCATAACTGGTTGGAAAACCATTCCCAGAGAGTAGTTATCAGTGGTTCACATTCATGCTGGAAGGGCATAATGATTGGGGTCCCACAAGAATTAATGTTGGGTCCGGTTCTGTTCAATATAGTCATCAATGATTTAGAGAATGACATAGAGAGTACACATAAGGTTTGCGGATGAAACCAAGCTGGGAGGGGTTTCAAGTGCTTTGTAGGATAGAATTAAAATTCAAAATGATCTGGACAAACTGTAGAAATGGTCTGAAGTGAATAGGATGAAATTCAGTAAGGACAAATGCAAAGTACTCCACTTAGGAAGGAACAATCAGTTGCACACATACCAAATGGGAAATGACTGCCTAGAAAGGAGTACTGTGGAAAGAGATCTGGGGGTCATAGTGGATCACAAGCTAAATATGAGTAAACAGTGTAACACTGTTGCAAAAAAAATGCAAACATCACTGTGAGATGTATTAGCAGGAGTGTTGTAAGCAAGACACGAGAAGTAATTCTTCCGCTCTACTCCGTGATGAATAGGCCTCAACTGGAGTATTGTGTCCAGTTCTGGATGCCACATTTCAGGAAAGACCTGGGCAAACTGGAAAAAGTCCGGAGAAGAGCAACAAAAATGATTAAAGGTCTAGAACAGTGGGTTGGCAACCTTTCAGAAGTGGTGTGCCGAATCTTCATTTATTCACTCTGATTTAAGGTTGTATTACCTTTTAATACATT
This sequence comes from Mauremys mutica, assembly GCF_020497125.1. Lineage (NCBI taxonomy): Eukaryota > Metazoa > Chordata > Testudines > Geoemydidae > Mauremys > Mauremys mutica. The sequence goes on from NC_059073.1 coordinate 272,021,498, forward strand.
ACCGTGCCGGTAATACATTTTAAAGTTTTTAGAAGGTCTCTCTCTATAAGTCTATATTATATAACTAAACTATTGTTGTATGTAAAGTAAATACGGTTTTTAAAATGTTTAAGAAGCTTCATTTAAAATTAAATTAAAATACAGATCTTATCAGTTTAGTGCAGTGGTTCTTAACCTAGGGTGCACGCACCCCCTGGGGGTGCGAGATGCCCTTTCTGGATATGCGAGACATGTGAGGTTTTTTTAGAAGGTAAATCATCAAACACACAAATTAAACACAGGCACATAAGTACAACTATTTTGTTTCATCAAAGCTATGTATTTATTAACATTATACATTTTTTAACGATTACTGTAATATACAAAGTGTTTCAGTTTTTAAGTTTTCAAGTTTTTAAGCTAATTGTAGTGTAATTTTTTATAAGGGCTGCAGAGCCCTGGGACCAGGCCAGGAGCAGAGCCCTGGGCTGGCTGCTGGTACCCCAGGCCGGCAGGAGGGCTGAGAAAGTCCCGGCTGCCGGCCCCACTCAGCACGCTGCAGGGCAGCTGGAACCCTGGACCAGCAGCAAGGTGAGTAAGGCCGGTGGCTGGTATCCCCAGGCCAGCAGCAGGCTGAGCGGGGTGGATGGCCAGGACCCCAGCTGGCAAAGGGCTGGCGGCCAGAACCCCAGACCGGCAGCTGGATGAGCGGCTCAGACCGCTGCCTGGCTGGGGTTCCATCCACCAGCTCCTGGGGTCCCGGCCGCTAGCCCCACTCAGCTGCTGCCAGCTGGGGGCTCCATTCACTCAGGCTCAGCAGTGGGCTGAGCAGGGCCCGCGGCCGAGACCCCGGCTGGCAAGGGGCTGGCGGGGCCAGCGGACAGAACCCCAGACCGGCAGCGGGCTGAGTGTGGGGTTCCATCCGCTGGATCCTACCAGCAGGGGTCCTGGCTGCCAGCCCCACTCAGCTGCTGCTGGCCAGGGGTTCCATTCACCCAGGCCGACAGCGGGCTGAGCGGGGCCAGCGACCGGGACCCCAGCTGACAGCAGCGTGCCAGTAAAAATCAGCTCATGTGCCGCAGGTTGCCGACCCCTGGTCTAGAAAATATGACCTATGAAGATTGAAAAAAATGGGTTTATTTGGTCTGGAAAGCGAAGACTGAGGGGGGACATGATAATGTTTTTCAAGTATGTAAAAGGTTTTTACGAGGAGGAGCGAGAAAAATTGTTCTTCTTAACCTCTGAGAATAGGACCAGAAGCAATGGTCTTAAATTGCAGCAAGGGAGGTTTAGGTTGGACATTAGGAAAAACTTCCTAACTCTCACGGTGGTTAAGCACTGGAATAAATTGCCTATGGAGGTTGTAGAATCTCCATCATTGGAGATTTTTAAGAGCAGGTTGGACAAACAATCTGTCAGAGATGGTCTAGATAATACTTAGTCCTACCATGAGTACAGGGGACTGAACTAGATGAGGACTCGAGTCCCTTCCAGTCATATAATTCTATAAGTTAGCCCCAGGGATACAAGGCTGGGGAGAAAATGGAGGCAACTAGTATTGCCTGAAGTGCAAATGGCCCTCCAAAGGTGTGTCTGGGTAAGGCAGTGCTGGGGTCATGGCTCCCCAGTGCTGGCATGCCTATACTTGAAGGAATGCTAGCTATGCCTCTTTTACAGGTATAGCAAATTTCACAGTATGGATATTCCCCCATCTTTTCTGTAATCATTGAGCCAGGCTCTGCTCTCAATTACAACCAGACAGCCCCATTTAAATCATTGGGATTGCGTGGGTGAAGAATTTGGCTCAGCATGCTTTACAAAGCCATCATTCCTCCCAATCTGGCTGTGGGTGATGTTCCTCCTCCTCTCCACCCAGCATGGCTGAAGAAGCATACCTAAGAAGTGTAAGAAGGGCCCACAACCCATCAAACAGCCTCAGTCTAGGCTTCCAAGTCTGGGGACAAATGAAGGTACATTTGCATACTATGAATAGAAGAAGGTGGTGTCTATGTTGGTTGGGCCAGATTCTCAAGTACTCAGCAGTCACAATTAGGGCCAGATTTTCAAAAGAACTCCTTTCCCATGTTCGCACCTAAATAAGGGACAGATTTTTAGAAGCACTCAGCATCCAGCAGCATCAGCTCTACAACTTGTGGACAGATCTTCAAAAGAGTTCAGCATCCAACATGTACCCTCGTTCCTCGCTTTGGTTGAAATGGGAGCTCACCTTTTTTGAAAATCTGGCCTGGGAGGACACTCTTACTGAGTTACTGGGTCAAGTTCTCTGCGGGTTAAATTGAAACACAGCACTGTTCAAGTCAATTGATTTTAATGGAACTGCACCACCATGCACCAGCAGAGAACATGGCCCACCATTTGCAAATAGTGGTGTAAGTAAATCTAACTTTACCCCGTTGGAGTGTTGCTTGTAAATAAAGTGGTGCATGGTTCTTGTGCTGGCCCTCTGCATAGGGACGAATTTCACCCTAAACTCTCTGCCCAAGTCTTTGGAAAGTATAAATACTAGAGCCCTGAATTAGAACACAGGAACTGCTGGCTCCCAGTCGCCTCTAGATTATACCTTTGGAGGGATTAAGGTTGTGGTTAACACAGATCAGCTGCAATGCTTCACTTTGAATGTTCACTTTTTTATTTACATTTAACAAAAACGTGATTGAATCCTGGTGGTTTTCCATCCAGTGATTTAGATTTGTAAATAGTAAAGAAAATGGAAAAGCTGTTCACTCCCAGTTTAGCTGCAGTCGACAGCTGCAATAAGGACAAACTGTGCAGGGAGAAAAAAAGCTTAAAACAATAGTTGAAGCAATTATGTCTGCCAATAACCCCTTCAACCACTACCACACCTGCTTTCCATCTATCCTTATTAACAAGTCTAATGTAAGAGATTAAAAACTAGAGATGTTAGGAATCCAAATACTCATTACCAGCTGGTATGTGCAGATGTCAAAAATTAGGCATTTCAGGTGGGCTACCTGACCTGAAAATAACATGCACAAACCTAGGTCAAGTGTTGCAGATCCCACATTAAATACCTTGCAGAGACTGCTTGGCTAGGTTGAGCAAAATATCATCTTATCAGCATGCAGCACTAATGCCAGAGGCTAAGGGAGGAAAAATACAGTAGAAAAATGAGGAGTGAGCAGGGAAATATATATAATTGGAATGTATACAGACTTTCATTCCAAAGGGTCCCCCCTCCCATCTCATCGTAAGTAAAGCAATTATGCTATGGCCCATGCTGCACACCCTCAATACTAGCAAACAGGTGTTAAATTTGGTATTTGACAGCTATAGTGATGACATGCATTGTCTTCACAGCTGTGGTAACTGGCAGCCATTGTTACCATAAGAAATGCTGGCAATTGGAAGAATAATTTGCATTATTTTGTAATTGCATAGAAATTAATATGTGCAACCACTGCAGCCATCAGTCAGATCTCTGGGCAGAATCTTCAATATCTTTTGCCTCAGTGGAGACTATAGTCCATTTATCATGCATGTTGGCTTTTTGCATTGACTTGTGAGAGGGGAGAGATGTATGTAGATCACCTTTCCAGATTCTTGTTTAATGAGGTCTTCAGACTGTTACAGTTAAAGATGGGTCCAAGCTAAAGCATCACATCTGGTCTTTCTTCCCAGACTCCAGGGAAACTCAGCTCCAGATCTGAAATTCATGATTGTCCCCTATCTCTGTACTGGCCCAAAGTTGAACACAGAATCCAAACACTGAAAGTTTGGATGCAGATCTAATCCTAGAGTTGGACTTTGAAGTTCAAGACAATCTCTAAATATAAAGAGGTAACGTACCAGAAGGACAGCCTTTCTTTTTCCAGGCACAATTTTCACTCACAAAATTTGTACCCATATTTCATGCTTAGAACTGAATTCCAGCCAGAAGCCAGAGTATTTGAAAGCAAAATTTAGCTTCTTTGCCCAGCAAATACTGCAATCACGTTGATGACTTTGGCCTGGTCTACACTACGGGGGGGGGGGTGTTGAACTAAGGTACGCGACTTCAGCTACGCTATTCGCGTAGCTGAAGTCGAACTGCCTTAGTTCGAATTTCCTACCTGTCCAGACACCGCGGGATCGAACTCCACGGCTCCCCCGTCGACTCCGCCACCGCCGTTCGCGGTGGTGGAGTTCCGGAGTCGACGGGAGCGCGTTCGGAGTTCGAACTATCGCGTCTAGATTAGACGCGATAGTTCGAACTCCGAGAAGTCGAACTCTCCGCGTCGACCCGGCGGGTAAGTATGGACCTACCCTTTGTCTGTGGAGACAAATAGTGATTTTCAATATAGCTTGGGCAAACCTACAGTACTGTGTATCCTGCAGGAGATGTTTTTCAACCTTTCTTCACTAATGTGGCAAAACAGGCAGTATATTTTTCATGATTTGTTATGAAATTAACCATTAAAAATATTACAAATAGAGCTATAATTAAAAAAAATAAGTGTTTATAAAGGAAATTTGTAAATCAAACTGTTTGCTTAACTTCATGTTTAAATGCATTCTAATAAGCAATGTATTTTCACAGTGCATCTACCATAAATTACTCATCAAAGTTATTTATATATTAGGAATACACAGCCCATATCCATAAATATTATGTTTGGATTGATTTATTTTAGTATTTATACACAGTCTGTTCTTCAAGCTTCTGGGCTTTTAATTAATCTGGATTTGGGGCATAAATTCTTTATGCCTTGATTAATACCAAGCAGGTTTTATTTAATTAAAGAGACAGACTGGTGAGAGACATTTTAATCAAAAATTTCATATGCATACAGTACATCTGTATTTCTTTAATACAAGCTCAAGCACATTAAAAAAAAGAGATTTATTCTTTCTCAGATGTTTTCTTTTTAGAATGATGCCATATTTCTAGTTCACATGAGAAGTTACTCTGATGCATTCATTCCATCTAGCCTGTCCCTCGCTCCGCAGAACCCAAAACAAGGGAACAAAGTGAGTGAGAGGGAGAAAAAAAATCACATGCAGATAAAAGATTTGTCTCTGAATTTTCCAAAAGCTAAGAGGCACAGAATAAAAGCCAAGTTTGATTTTAGGTGACTCCTGAAAGTTGCTCATTGCTCCCTGAATTCCCACTGAAGCTAGTGGGCAAGCAGAATCTGGCAGGATCAGGCCCTTCATATACAAAATGTGATACCTTCTTCCTGTCTGACTCAGAATCTTCATTTCCTTTTTAGTAAAGATGTTAAAAGGCCTTGGAGTCTTCAGGATAATCCTTGGTTTTAAAAAACCTTATTTTGGATTATAATATACACCGGAAAAAAACCTGGATCTATCTACTACTATATATGTCTACTATCTATTAAGCATATATAAATATGTCTACTACTTTCCCTGTTCCTAGAAAAGCCTAATCATGTCTACTTTATAACATTTAATTGTAGTAAGATGAGGCCCTGAAATATAAACTCTTGTGTCAGAGGCCTAGTGTGAGGCCTGAAGCCTGAACCAAAATACTTCCAGGCATTGCTAAGCAAAAGCTGGGCTGTGAGCCAGAGGCAGGCCTCACTCACAGAAGTGGCGAGAAGAGGAACTTGTGCCAAGATGACATCAAGACACTCCACAGACATAACAAGGAACAGGCAGGTGCATCTTAAAGACAGGACAGCATAATGGATAGATCTGTTTACCTGGAACAACATGATCAAAGGGGAGACAGCACCCTAATGAGCCAAGGGGCTGTACCTCAATACGTCAGGAGGGATGAGTAATCTGTCCTGTAACTGTATAAAAGTAGGTCCCGGAGTGTGCGTCTTTGGCCAGCCTAGGGGGCAGTGGAAAGTCCCACCACTGACTGAGCTGTGTCCATTGCCGGGGACACATATTCGTAGTATGTCCTGTAGAGTCTATAGGAAACTATTACTGTGCTTCGTTTGACAATAAACCTGGCTCGGGTTCCTTCGTACCTTACTAGAGCCTGTGGTCTTTGGGGGTTCTCTTGGGGTTTGCTGTGTCAGCTATCTGCGCAGAGCCGGGACAGCACGCAGAGGGAACACACACGCAGCCGACTGTTATCATCGAACAAGAGCAGAGCACCACACCAGTAGCTACTGACAACATTCATAATTTCAACTAGTTTATTTACAAATTGGGTCCTGATTCTCTTGTCATTTCCACTGGTCTAAATCAGAAATAACTTTAGAGAAGTCAGTGGACTAATGCTGGTTTAACTGAAAGGAAAATCAGATCCATGGACATCATTGTGACCAATGTTTAATTTGTAATGAAAGAGGTACCGGGGCTCAAGCAAGTAGGTGCAGGAGCTCAAGCAATTTTTTTTTTTTACATTCATAACTGATGCAGCAAGCCCAGAAGTGAACTGCCAAGTCTAGAGGGGCCAGGGCTCAGACCTGGCAAGCCCTGGCACAAATTAAGCACTGGTTGTGACTATTCAAGCCCTGGACTGGCAACTCTGCGGGGAATTCTAGAAAACATTTTTGCAAACTAGGTGTCACAAAACTGAAGAGGAAGTAGTCATATACGTGAATTCTTTTTTTTATTATTTGCTGCCCTTAGTAATTTCTGTTAAATTCATTGCCTAAACTAATTTGTATTTAAGCAAAATGTAATGAAATAGCAAAGCAAACTTTCCCCATCATTTGATAACCTCACTTTAGGTTGTAGTACAAATACAATTACTTCATTTTGCATTGAACCAGCACACTTCTCCTTTTAGTGGCAGATGGTGAAGGGGGTGGTGTAATTAAACAAATATCACAACAGCTAGTGAGCAACAATATTTTGGGAGGGAAATCACTCAGTTACAGTAAAGGGAAAAGAAGGGTTACTCTGCCATACAAGGAAAACAAGAAAAGCCCTTTGAAATTGACTGCTATTGTCAAAAATTACATGATATGCTGCCTATCTCACTCCCAAGCCCCACTGAAGTGATAGATTTCAGAGTAGCCGCCGTGTTAGTCTGTATCCGCAAAAAGAACAGGAGTACTTGTGGCACCTTAGAGACTAACACATTTATTTCAGCATGAGCTTTCGTGAGCTACAGCTCCATTCTATGTGTGTTCCATTCTATGCATCCGAAGAAGTGAGCTGTAGCTCACGAAAGCTCATGCTGACTAACACGGCTGCTACTCTGAAACCTGAAATAAATTTGTTAGTCTCTAAGGTGCCACAAGTACTCCTGTTCTTCTTGATATGAAAGAGAATACCTGGAATCCTCCTTTTCTTCTGATGAAGACTAAGTGATAACATTATGAGAAACTGGAGAAACCATAATGAGATGTGTAATAGAGTTGGTTACTGGAAGGCCATATAGGTTTGTTGTGACAGCAGAACCACAGTGGTCATTTGGTGAGTGCCCAGCTGTATGCCTGAAGTTATTTTCACACACAGTTTAGGTCACTTTGATGTCTAAATCTCTGATTTTCAGGTTCAAAGTGACCTAAAAGGAGGTGCTAATAACTGCAAGTACAAAGGCGTGCCTGTAAAAATAGAGGGTGGTGACTAAAAATTGAGCATGAACAGTGAGACATTGGTATGAGACTACATTGCTGGGACAACTTTAAATAAAGATAACTTGGTCTAAGAAGCAGATTAACTGAGTTTCACAATAGTTCAACACTGCACAGAAAAGTGGTGGCAGGAAATCTCCAACTGGCATCATTAGTAGACAGCAGCAAGAATGTGGGAAGTGAGGACAAATAAGACATTTCGCCTGCTTCACATTGTTTTGCCTACAAGCACCCAGACAGATCCTCAGCTGGTATAAACTAGTATAATTCCACTGAAGTGAATGGAGCTATGCCGATTTACATCAGCTGAGAATCTGCCTTATAAACTTCAGATCTCCATTATTAAAGCAATGTTTGTAGCTTATCAAGTTATCTCTTAAAGCACTGGATGAAATGCACTCTGTTCTTAAATTCTGATCCAGAGGCCCTTCCCCTGGTTAGTTCCCAATGCACCTACACAGTGGGCTTAGTAGGGCTGGTGTGGGGGATCTTTCTACAGAATTTAGGGGGTGTGCAGGCAACCACACACAGCCCCTAAACTCGTGATTCCCTGTGCAATGGCCCTCCACATCTGAGTGCAACTAGCCATTAAGAACAATGAACTAAAATACTACAGCACAAATGTCTGCCAGTCTGTAGAGTAAAGATCAGCAGGTTTGGAAACAACTACAGTTTTTAGTGTGTCTCCAAAAGAGAAATCAAGGTGATCTCAACAATAATGTGTGGACTCTCTCACAGACAGAAGAGCACACACAAGTGGACAATGTAGTGTACCTGCTTCTGAACATTCAGGCCACAATTTTCCACTTTAAGTGACAGTACATGAAACACTAGTCAAAATAATGCAAATAATGCCAGCTGGGTCTAAAATATATAACCAGAGTTCAGGACAAGCACTTCTGAAGTGAAATTAAACATATATAATAACAAAAAAACCCAAAAGCAGAAATTACAATTTATTCCAAATGTAAATACCTGCACAGAACAGCATATAGGAAGTTAACCTCAATGCAGCAGGTGATAGAGTAGTACTATAAATACACATGCACTAACATTCCTGAGGCTGTTTTAAATAACAATCCAGTCTCATTAGTTAAATTAAAAATAAATACAGGATTAACATTTCAAATATCGCTAAGATATTGAGTCACTATCCTAATGTAGTTCACATGGGGTCTCTAAATAAATACTACAGTAGATTAGAATAGAGGTTAAAAGAGGAGAATTTACAATGAATTTCACTGTTTGCTGATTTGGGATAGCTGATTGCAGATATAGGAAGTTCTTTTACAAATCTCTTCAGGGGTCACAATCCTCCCTGAAAGGTTAAACATCACTGCTAATGTGTGATCAGTCCACGCATGGTGCCAGATCCAAAACCCAATACGGTCAACAGGAGTCTTTCTGCAGATTTCAGTGGGCTTTGGATAAGGTCCAGGCATTGTTATTTATTATTGTAAGCAGGGTCTGAATGAGTTCTCCTCTGACAGCTAGCTGAGGGGGAGGGGAGAGACTTCAAGAGCAAACTGTATTTACATGAATACACCTGCTGTGCCTAGGTATCCAGCAGGGAGAGTCGTGTTGTTCAAAGTGATCAACTTTGGCTGGTGTTGGGTTACAAAACACTTTAGTACTGAATGCAGGGGTAGGGAAATGTTGTTATCAATGTCGTTGTCTTTATTGTATGAATAAAGGGAAGCAGAACGGTGCTTAACGTGCCCAATGAGGGGGTCACCCTCATCTGAAAGGACCTCATTAAGCCAGAGGCTGGAATGCCAGAGGCCTGTGAAAGTAAGAGGGATGGGGACAAGTTTTCTAGCCAGGAGATGTGGATGCTCCCTAAGGGTCCCCAGTCTGCTTGTTCCTCCCCACTGTTCAAAGATAGACCTAAATAGGCTTTATTAGGAGCCTTTTGTTATGTTAAGTACTCACTGAGAGCTGAAATCACTTGTGGTGTTTCTGCCCAGCCTGCTGAGACCTAAAAATCACTAAGAGACTGACCTACAGAGGTCACAGCAGAGAGACAGGTGGCAGCATGAGGTGACTGATGGGTTGCCGATGAAAGCAGTCAGCAGCGCGGCCCGGCGGTAAGGAACAGTGGCTGGCAGCATGGCCCAGTGGTGAGGAACAGGAACAAGTGAAGCAGCCAGCAGAGAGGAACAGTGGCTGGTGAGGTGGCCAGCCAGAGCAAGTGCTCAGATTGTAAAGCAAGCCAGGTGTCTTCTTTCTGGGGTGGGAGGTGAACTCACGCAGACGCACTTCTGAACCCTGGGTCCTCACTGACCAAGAGCAACCATTGTTCAGTAAAGCAACTTTTCATTGTAGAACTCAAGAACATGAGGCAGAAGGTTACTGAGTGGGGGCTCGCGCTGGTTCTGTGTTGTATTGTTGAAAAGTAATCTCTAGATATGGAACCTGGCCCTGGTTGCTGCCGGCTCTGCCTGGCAGAAAGGTTACATTATTATTTGTACTATGTAAAATCAAGGAGCCCCAGTCATGGACAGGGCCAGTGCAACCATTTAGGCAACCTAGGAAGTTGCCTAGGGCGCTAGGATTTGGGGGGGCGGCATTTTCTTCGGCAGCGACCGCGGTGGCCGGATCTTCGGCCGCCCCGGTCTCCGTCGGCATTTAGGCGGAGGGAGCTGGGGCAGGGGAGCATGGGGAGGGCCGCCTGCAGCAAGTAAGGAGGGGGGGAGGCACGCAGGGGAACTCCCCGCCACAGCTCACGCCTGCCCTGCCTCCTCCCTGAGCACGCCGTGGCTGCTTCACTTCTCCCGCCTCCCAGGCTTGCGGCACCTAAGCTGATTGACTACTGCGTGCTTGGGGTGGAGGCGGAGCAAGGGTGAGCTGGGGCGGGGGGGTGCCTCAGGGTGGGGGGTGGGGAGCTGCCACAGGGGGTCGCCTCAGGGCGGAGCGGGGAGGCGCCTCAGGGCGGGGGCTCGGGGACGGGGGAGGGCACAAGGTGGAAGTTTCGCCTAGGGCATGAAACATCCTTGCACCGGCCCTGGCCATGGATTATGGCTACGTTGTACTAGGCACTGTACAAACATAACAGAAAAAGATGGTCCCTGTCCCAAAGAGTTTACAGTCTAAGTAAAAGGCAAGAGACAACAGATGAATAAAGACAGACCTAAGGGGGAGTATAAAGAAATAGTGAGACAGAACTGGATAACATCATGGGCAGCAGTCAAATGCAATGTAGAGTATGAATCTGCTCTCACTTCCATACATTTTACACTAGTATAACTCTTTTGACTTCTTGTGAACAAAATAATCACTCTTCTAATATTTGCAGGGCAAAGAATGATAAAGGGTTGTCAATGCCATATGAGCAAATGCATAGTGGTTCAAAGAAATGATTGCAAATAGTGTGGGTACTGAAAAGTGCTCTAGATGCTAAAGAGCTGATCATTAGGTGGCACCAAAAATGATGAAGAATTTCATCCATATATTTGCGTGGCTTTTCATCTGAATTACAAAATTATGAAAAAAACTCTTTGTAGCTGGTTCAAAGCTGACATTTTTTACAAAGAAAAAGTGGGAACATGTCTGTTTCCACTGACTTTTTAAAAATAAATTCAACCATCTCTAATGAACGTGTTTCGGGATTGGACCCTGGATATGCAATAGTCAGAGGAGGCCCTGTTCAATGGAATGCTGAATATTCACGACAGGGAGGGAAATGTGATCTTAGAATAATAGACCAAACCCTTAAGTGTAATTCCAATAAAATGGAAGGAGTGACACCAGTAGATAATCTGGTCCGCAACTGAAGTCAAATGAGTGACACCAGCAAAGAATTTCTTGGAGAATGAATTCATGAAGTTATTTGTTACACTCTTTTTTAAACTTGCTCAACCGCCTTCCCTTCAGATTCTCATTGTTGGGAGTGCCCGTACCGCTAATCAGACAAGTTATGTTCAGATTAAGGCCAGCAATAAAGGGTTCCATTTACCCTTTGAGTCTCACTACAGCCTGACCTGCAGCTCCCCCAGTGCAAAAACTAGATCTCCCCTAGTCTCAGATATGGTAAGAAGTAGCAAAGGAAACAAAGAATCATACTTTCCACATACTTTGCCTTACATTTTAGGATTTCAAAGATCTTGCAAATAATCATGGATGAAGCCATTGATTAAAAAGGAATAGAGGATAGTGCCTTTTTTGTGAAACTGGCAAAAGTAGAAATTTGTCAGAGGATGAAATGATATGGGTGTATATGCCAATTTCATTTTAATTGCTGGATGCTCCTCTTGAATATGCTGTTAATTGTGCATAAAAAAAGTAATACAGTTACCATGACAACAGCTATATCACATGACAGTCACGTTACATTGTTTTTTACATATACAATACATTTTTCTTTTTGGGTAACATCATTGTTGGAGAAACAGTTGTAATAGTCTGAGTATTATAGCCAGACTTCCAGCACAGAATGAAATCTTGGATTTCATTAATTACTTTATTACCACAAATTGTTGGAAGAAACATGTGTTCTTGGATGTTAATTAATAGCTCGTTATTATTATACAAATTAACTTGGCAGCACTATGTACTGTATATTTGTGGAATAATGAATTAAATTAAAGGGAAGCCAAGATGGCAAACACAGAAGTGCATGCATCTATTATCTACTCCTTAGAAATACATAAACCTTTCCTAGGGCTCCAAACGGAAATCCTAATGAGAGACATGTTGAAGAGTCAAGAAAAGGGGATTTAGGAGAAAAAAAAATGCATATACAAATAATGAATATACACAAACAATGTGAAGCAATCTGCATGTAACGTGGGGAGAGGAGCACAGGTTTCTGAGGGGAAGATATTAGAGGAGGCACCCGAAAGCCAGTCTGCATGCTTGTGATTGGAATGCTACTGCAGCTTAGGCCCTCTGTAAATAGTTATCTTAATAAAGAGACAGTTTAGTTTAAAAAACATGGGGTCCTCACATGTTAATAACCAGCACATGGCACATGAAACAGAAAGCAGTACCTATTCTACAGTCTATAACTCTTTGTTCTTTAAAAGGTTGCCATTAAAACTAGGAAAAACTAGCAATGTGCTGGAGCGTAGTGAATTACTAGCAATGTGCTCAGCCCCCTTGTTCCAGACTAACTGTGCAATAGCAATCCCTACTGCCCAACAAAGTAATATACAAAGTCAAGATTTCAAGAGGCATCTGTGCGGTCTTGATTTATATTTCACTTACACTGATACAGCTCCATTCACAACAGTGGAGTTACTCATGATTTACACTGCTATGAATGAGATCAGGCTAGATCCCTGAATCTCCAATGAAGGGAGGGAAGTTCTTCAGGAGGTGAAAAGAAAACTTGAACGAATGCACACAATAAATGAACTTTCTTTGCACCAATTCCTGAATTTTACATTCCTTATTGTTGTTGTCTGTCTGAAATGGTCCCATGGTATTGGGGTTTCCAATCTATACCTGTTGTGTCCAATATACTCCAGTGAGTCTCAGCAGTCAACACTTTAATTGAAAAAGCTTTTATTAATTCAAAGACTGATCAGCCCAAAGGCATAACAATCAACTATCCCCACTTAACCATTGTAAGTGGTCATCAATCACTCACAGCAGGACCAGAAGGAGAACTCACTACACATCCAGCCTTGGCTGCCTGCTAACCCTGTACAGAGCACCCAGAAATAGTGAGAACTGGTTTTAACCAGATCTTGATTACTTCCTGATGGCCCCTGCATCCTGGTTAGATCAATCAGAGGCCAAACAAATTCTGCACAGCAACTACATCACATAAGCACCATTTTATGTTACAGCAGCCATCTTACTTATGCAATGATATATTCCTTCATATGGCGGGGGCCACTGAGAGTGGAAAGAACCTCAAAAAATCTATTTTGTGGCCAAAAGTAGTTCAGAAAATTTCCAACATGTGATACTTCAGAAAAAGAAGGGTTAGGTCAGGATTAGCTTCAAAGGCAAGGACACCCACCATTCGGAATCAGGGCCTGCATCAGAGCCAGTCTCTGGGCACCCTAATGAGCACAGCTGGTCTGCCTGATTGGCTACACAGCCTGGTCCGTGGGAAGAGTCAGCAGACCAGCTTGTAAGCCCAGCAGCAACAGCAACACAGTGGCTGCGATGGCTCCTTACTTGGGGCTGTGATAGCTCCGGCACTTGCTTGTTCCCATCCTTGAGCTCAGCCTTACACCTGCCTTGCCTCACTCCAGGTAACCTGGACCTGACCCTCAGCTCTGATCCCTGGGTTTTGACTTCAGCTCTGATGCTTGGCTCTGGAATCTGGTCTCTGACTTTAGTTTTGACCCTTGGTGCTCATTCCTGACTACTGACTCCTGTTCCAACCACTGTGCATGACTGCCTTGTTCGGGTCACTTGCTTCCTCAAATGGAGCTCTGTTCCTATTTGACATGAACTGTCCAGTGAGATAGGATGGGCCTTTGAACAATGAAATGAAGAAAATAAAATATATGGGAACTATGCAAAATGTGTGTATTAGTGCAACTTTCAGATTTCATTTTGTACGTTGAAAAAAAAAGTTCTCCTTTCAGTCAGTGCTACATTTGCATCTTGTACATTTGGGGTATTTCTGATGAACAGTTTGGATTTTGATGTGACTTAGAACAGCCTCAAGGATGCTACAGAAACTAACATGGTCTAAGTTTACTTTCATAGACTTGACAAAGTTTAGGAAATAATCAGCATTTGGATCACATACCTGTATTTTTAAATGACATCCAGCTTTGTAAAGCAAAAATTGGAAGTTTTGCCTGGTTCTGCATTAGTGGCTTCTTGTCCATGGGTGGCAAACATTATCTTCAACATACCAAGGTAATACAGTGTATAGGGAAATCACAATCAGCAGCACAGGGTCCTTCTTCAAAAATTTCCTTCTCATGTATTTAGATAGCAAAAAGAGATATAGATGAGGTGTGGAGGTAGAGTGAGATGAAAGGTAAAAAAAGTCAGTCTTAAAACAGCCCAAGGAATTCAGTCAAAGCTGTCAAATTATCTGATAACACCAAAGACTTGGACTAACGCAATACTGATTTTATCAATAAAGGGGTTTGATAACAGTTTCACCGCTCAAAATAGTAGACAGTTACTTTGATGTCACCTTAATGTGGACCTTTCATCTAAGTTTCCACTATCCTCCCAAATATATATATTTTAAATCTAGCCAGACACTTTCAGTCACTTTTGTGCTTTTGCCATTTTTAATTAGCTGTCTGGACTGGTTATATTACCAGAAATGCTTACATCATTATTCTATAAAGTTCAAAAGTAGAGGAGTTTAAATAAAAATATTGGGTTGGAATGAAGATAACAAACATCAAGATAACTAGAATTTTGAGACAAAAATACTGTGACCCTGATTGTCATCTTACTTAAACCTGTGAGATGGAAGGAAGTTGATGGAGTTATGCCAAGATAGATTGTGGTCAATGTAATCAGAATCAAGACTGCAATTGCTAGTCATGGCAATGTCTGAGTTCTCTTCTGTATCGCTAACTCCAATGAGTGACCACCAGAGATCCAGGTTTTCCATGATAACCCCCCCAAAAAATTATCCGATAAAAAACATATAAATCTATGTGTTTCTGTGATTAAAACAAAACACTGAAATTTAGTTTCCCTAGCCACAATATCTATAGATATCAGTTGAACACAATGTGTTATTGATATATTTACAATTTTAAGCAAGTTTGAAACCTACCAGTGCCATCAATCATTATAAAGAAATAAAATTAACAGAATGGCAATTTGTATTTCCCTGACTTTGAACATAATCTACAGCTTTGCTGCATATAGTACAGAACAGCACATTACCAAACTCAGCGACGTGATCTTTAGGGGTGATTTTTAAAGTGTAAGTAATCTTTTCATAACTTTAATTACTCACATGAGGGGGCTGAAGTGAAATTTGAGATGAATTAAAACATGAACCCCTATACATCATTGAGTAATCTCTATATGCCAGAAACAGTCTATCGGAATATGTTTAGCTATGTAAATTCAAAGTGCATTCAAAAAACAACCACAAGAAGGGAAGGTTGCCTGACCAGGCTGTAATGGTGCTTTTCAATTATGCCACCAACTGGTCTTGGCACTTCTATAGATCATGTTCAGTGCAGTAAGGGATATAGCATTGACTCTTGCAGGTATAGGAGAGACCTATCCTTCTTCTCCATTCAGAGGTGTGATGATGTGTCAGAAAATGCTGCTAAAAAGGCTATTCTTCAATAAAGATCACACACAAATGCTTTCTGTTGCTCTTGTTGTCACGGAACTATTGGTCTTTACATGATTCTAGGCATGTCGACCTAAATGAGAAAGGATTTTTAAAAAACAGAAGAAAAGAGAAGAGGCCACGAAAATGTGCACTACACAGAGAGGAGAGAAAATATGGAGGGGCAGGTATGGAACAGGAGATTGAACAGCATGGAGAAAGAATATGCCTGGGGCAGCAGCATGGGTTACAGAGGGGCTGGGGAAGGTAATGATGGCAAGGAAAGCAATGGCAGTTTCTACATCCTACAGTGTCAGAAGACGATAGGTAGAGCTAGACAAATAATAGATTCTTCAGTTCTCTGGCAATTCCGTAAAAAAAAAAAAATCATTTTGGGACAAAGCTAAAGAGAGGTCATACAACGTGTTTTATTTGGCCTGAATGGAATACTTTATTTGAATTTTGAGCAGTTTTAGCTTTATTATTTTTAATAACATCAAAAGAAATTTTGAAACAAAAAGTCATTTTAAACCAAAACATTGAAATGTTTTTTGTTACAAAATGGTCAAAACAAAATATTCTTAAAGGTTTTTGTTGGATTTTGTTGTTGTTTTGACTGAACCAATTTGGCAAAATAAACAGGTGCACATGTTACCTGCATATTTTAGAAACAATTTCAAGAAATAGAAAAGAAATATGACCAGAATTAAAGAATATGAAACAAAACAGAGGATCATTTCACTATAAAGTCTGCAGTTCACATCTTAAGTCAAAACAGCACCCATTTCATAGAACAATTTCTTAAATGTGTAGTGGAGAAAAATAATGTTGCTAAAATGTGCTTTATTCAAATACTTTCATAATGGGGACCATAAAAATAAGTGAATGGATAGATCAGGCAAACCCAAGATAACCCAAATGCTCATTTCCACATAGTAAGGCCCTGATCAAGGAAAGCACTTAAGTGTGTGCTTAAAATTAAGTGCATGAATGGTGCTTTTGGCATCAGTGGCACTACCCATGTGCTTCTAGTGAAGCACAAGGGAAGTTTTCTAAAGCATGAATTGCAGTAAGGTGCCTAACTTCCATTGAGTAACTGCTATTCATATTGTAACAAGATGATCTGCCCCTTTAAGGCCCAGGGATGGAGGGGACGGGTGCAGGGAGCAGCTGGCCCTGCTCCAGAGAAAAGGTGCTGGGAATCAGCTGATGTAGCTGGCTAGTACTTCTTGATTGGCCCACACTGTATCTGGACAATATAGAGCAGGGCCCAATTTCAGTGGGGGAGAAGCAACCAGGATAGAGCAGGGAGTACACTCTCATTTAAACAGACCAGGAGGCTGCAGGCCAGCTAGCCCTGTCCCTGTGGATCCCTGCAGGCTCAGGAAAGGCCCTGCCAAGTAGCTATTAGAGTCTATAGGACCCCAGTCTCAACCCTTCACCAGACAGTTGTGTTACATTTGCACATTTTTCTTTATTTCTTTGTCAAGATAATAAACAGAGCCCTGAAGAAAGGGACATAAACTAAACTGGGTGTGGCTACCTCTCTCCAGCTGGTGATTAGGGCCACTAGCCTACCCCTATCTTTGAAATTTCTCCCCCACATGTGTAAATGTGTTGCTGGATCTGGGGTGATCTGAGTCAGAGTTTTTGCACCAATCCTGAAAAAACCAGAAGTGCTTATTTTGCTCACCTTGAGTAAAGTTTAGTGAATGTATAATTGTTTGCAGGATCATAATGTTAATAATAATTGTTTATGGTGATGAAACACCTTGTCATGGGACATTGGCCCCACAAAGGTGTAGAAAGGGTTAACCTCGGCAGGAAGTAGGGTTGTTGAGTCCTCTAAGCAGCCCAGAGAGGCTGAGTGAGGCACAGCCAATCAGGGAAAAACTGCAAGGAGCAGCCAAACTGGGCCCAGCAGGCTCACATAAAAGTTGCTGCAGGACAGAGCAGAGCAGAGGTGAATTGCTGCTGGGAGACCAAGGGATGAGGTCTGTCTTCCTAGCTGGCTGCAAGGATTGAGCAGCTGAGTGCCTGGAGGCAAGGGTGAAGAAGGTACTGGGGCTGTGGGGAAGTGTCCCAGGGGATCGTAGCAATGGTGCGAGGAACTAAAGCTGCAGCAGGAAGTGGCATGATTATGAGACTGAGACACTAACCCCTGGAGGAGGGGGACACGGAGGGCTGAGTTGCTAAGAGAGTTCCTGATGCTGCAAGAGGTGCTGCAAGCAGACGCAGTGACAGTGTGCAAGCTGTGGACAAGGGGCGTCAGCCTTGAGCTGGAGAAAGCGCCAGTCTAGTGGTGAGTGATGTGCCCTGTGACGCACCCTAATTCCAATATATGCTCTCAGCAGAAAATGTACAGGACAGCATTTTAAGATTAAAGGCTGTGTATAAGTACTACAATAAATGATAGATATTACTAAATATTATATGCAGTGTAGCGCATCCAATATTTGCTGTCACTATGTTGATTTTAGCTACTCTCATCCTATATTTTTCTCTACAATGCTGTTTTCTATCCAGCATTCTCCTACATGTGCTTTGTATTTTTGCATGATATTTTTATCAAGCATGTATTATCTTGCATGAAAGAAGAACACAATTTCTTAGCTCCGCAGGACTAGCTCTGTAGTTTCATTCTTTTGTTCTCACACTGTTTGTGATCCCACTTAGTTTAGTAAATGTTAACTTATTTACCTTACACCGTAAGGGAATAAAATTAGATGGTTTTCATCATAAAACAAACCCTTGCATAGTCCTAGTTGATACATCTCCCCAATTTGATGTTACGCTGATCATGATTACTTTTGGTTTGTTATGTATTAATCAGTTTTCCCTCTGGCATAGTTTTATTAGATGACACCTTTCCAGTATGTAATTAGTCTCATGTAGGTATGCATTAAAGGCTTCCTCAAAACCTAGCTACTAAATACTGAAGCAGAATTGTCCAGTGAGTAGAGCAGTGGAACAGGGTTCAGGAGATCTCCATTCTATTCGTAGCTCCGCTGCTACCCTGCTGTGTTAACTTTACATCTCTGTACCGTATCTGTTTCCCTCCCAGCCTTTGTCTCGCTTGTCTTTTTAGACTGTAAGAGCTTAAGGGAAGGGATTGTCTCTTATTATGAGGTGTACAGTGGCTAGCACAATGGGGCTCTGATCCTGATTCAGATATTTCTAGGTGTAATACAAAGTACAACATATGGGACTTTATCATTATTATCTAATTGTATTATGTTAACACTATAGTCCCCAGTCAGGATCAGGCCTGGTTCTCTCAGGCCCTGTGTGCACAAATAGTAAGAGAGTTTACACTCAAGACTGCTCCAAAATATTCTGTCAGTCATTTTTTTTATGGAAAATTGAGTTGTCAACCAAACACATTTTTTCCCACAAAATGTCTGCTTTTCCACAGAAAAATTCAACTTTTTGTCAAAAACCTGAAAACCAAAAAGGTTTTGTACTTACTTTTTCCCCCCAAAATTCAATATTTTCTGCAATAAATAAATAAATAAATTCCGACCGATTCAACTTGCAGTCCAATTAAAACACCGGATAACAAGCGGTTGTAACAAACAGAAGGAAAAGAGATGGGAGGATGAGGAAAGAGTATTAAGAAAACTGCTTGCACAAGTCAGCAGTGTGCACGGGCAAATGGCTTCAAGTTAGTTACAACAGTGTGTTTGGTTGGTTTGTTTGTTTTTTAATAAATTCTAAGACCTAATAAAACAAATACCCTAAGACAGGGATGCTCAAACTGTGGGTCGGGACCTAAGTTCCCTCTAAGCTGCACGGCCATGCAGCTGCCTATTAAGCCTCGCGCAGGATCTCAGGATTGCGGCGGGCAGAGGCACCTCTCCCCGCTGACCCCAGTGTGGACATGCGCCAGACTTGCCACAGCTGGGGGAGAGGACCCCCTCCCCTCCCCGGCCCAGGCCCGCCAGAGCTACCGGGGAGAGGAGCCCCTCCCTCAGCCATGCCCAGCCCCGCCGGAGCTCCCACAGCTGGGGCCCCGGGGAAGCCTGCACTCCAAATCCCTCATCTCCGGCCCCACCCCAGAGTCCACACACACCCCGCACTCCAACCCTGTGCCTCGGCCCTGAGCCCCTTCCTGTACCCCGAACCCCTCATCCCCAGCCTCACCCCCAGAGCCTGTGCCCTCAGACAGAGCCCTCATCCCCCCCACTCCCTAACTCTCTGCCCCAGCTCTGAGCCCCCTCCCACATGCCGAACCCCTTGGTCCCACCCCCACCACATGAATTTTGTTATGTGCACTAATATGAGGGTGATGGGTGACACATCTCCTCCATATTGGTGCACATAACAAAATTCATTCTGCACGTGGATGTAAAAAGTTAGAGGGAACATTGGTCAAGACCCCAAAGGGGTCGCCAGGGCTGGCGTTAGATTTGCTGGGGCCCAGGGCTGAAGCCCAAGTCCCATCACACGGGGCCAAAGCCAAAGCCTGAGGGCTTCAGCCCTGGGCAGCAGGGCTCAGATTACAGGCTCCCTAGCTGGGGCTGAAGCCCTTGGGCATTGGCTGTGGCTCCCCAACCCAGGGTGGCAGGGCCTGGGCAGATTCAGGCTTTGGTCTCCACTCCTGGGGTCATGTCGTAATTTGTGTTGTCAGAAGCGGGTCATGGTGCAATGAAGTTTGAGAACCCCGGCTCTAAGAGAAATATCAGAAGCCCATATTGGCCACCTACCTAAGAGTTATTAACTGGTAGTTTACTACTGGCTAGTGATTCCCAAAGCACTGTGTGTTGGGAGATTCCTAGTCATTGTTTCCAGCTGGCAAAGACAACTAAACGCACATTAAAAACTTTCCTAATATACTTTTCCATGTCAACAATTTCTGTAGCTGCCACAGGGATGTTGGGTGATTGTCTCACTGACCATTGCCCTTCCTATCCACAATCTCTAAATTATGGATATGTTTAAAAATCTCAACCAAAAGCATCACAGCAGTAGTGGTCCTTAAGCTGGAGTTATATAGGGGATGGATAGGAGTTATATAGGTGAAATGTCTATGAGACTCACTGACTGTTACCTAAAGTCAGTGGGAATTGCAGCTGTTTAGCCCTCTGAGTTTCAGATTGCTTATATTATATGGATTTAAATATCCAGAGTGAAATCCTGACCCTATTAATGTCAGTGGGACTTTTGCCATTGACTTCAATGGGGCCAAGATTTTACCACTAAACTTTAGACACTCATGTTTGAAAATGTGGGCCTCTATTCAGAACTAACCCTGGTTGCTCAGTTCTGTATTAAATGTGTAGTCTTCTAATCTGAGCAGAAGGAAATTGGTTCAAGGACACTGCAGATTGTGCTTTCCACAAACACAATATCTTCTTTCAGAGGCAGATTATAGCAAACTCTAATTTGGTTCATACAGATAAAATCAGAGCATCTCTCTAGGCTAACTCTGCTTATTATTTATAAAAGGAATGTTTGCTTAGTCCAGAAGACAGTCTGAGAAAATGAGACCCTTTTTCAAAAAGACTAATACATTTCATGCTGTGACCCTACTAAAAGCATATACGCTTATAGTTTCTGTATCTCTAGGTCAGCTGGTATTCATGAGTCTTCAGAAGGAATTAGAAGCTTCATCCTTAAATAGCCTCTTACAATCACTAACCCCCTCCCTGAGAAGACAAGGTAAAATCTGCCCCATGTCCTGGCTTCCCATCCAAATATGGGTATTTTTAAAATCTAGTCTAACTGTATCATCAGGATGGCTTGTTTTTCCTAGATTATACACAGAATTGTCTACCATGCCTCTTTCAGGATGTCTTTAATTCTTAGTTGATTGGTGAAGTGTTATAAGTAAAACTACTGTATGTCAGTGAGACCTAAGAATTTCATTCCATGCCAGTGGCTGCAGAATTTACCTTTTGATCAGGACTATTCAAAAATTTTCCATAAAAAGTGCTTTTCAACTGAGAGTTGAGTTTTTGACGTAACAAATTTTTTCACGAAAATGTCTGCTTTATGTGGCCATTTTTTTTCATAAAAAATGAATAAGTAAAAATATATTTCTATTCAGAAATGCTGCCATGGTGCCTAATGAGAACTGAAGCTCAATTTTCTCATGTTTCATTCTCCTATATGGGATGGGATCAGCAGTCAAATTCTATCTCCAATAATGCTTCTCAGCCAGGGACTCCTATGATGCACCATTTGCCCTAAGGAAAATGGGAGACAGTGATACACATAGACCTACCAGGGAACCTCGCCTAGAGATGGAAATGGGAGCATGAGGCAACCGAACTACAACTGCAAATGGTTTTCTATTAAAAGTTATGTTGCCAAACAAAAAATTTTTTTTAAATGAAAACTCCTGGTGGAAAAACTGCACTTTCCCTTTCGGAAACAAAATGTGACAAGGTGTGAGGCACTAAGAATCTGAATTGGTGTGTGCAGAGATTTTCTTTTAATTCACCCTGACATCCAGACTAGGTGGCTCTGAGGAGCACTCTCCAACTCGGTACACAAGGGGTTTTTTCTGGAGCAACTCTAGCAGCTCACCTACGCTTAATGGTGCAGCAAGGCCCCAGAGGGTCCTGGTGCAAGAATAGGCCTGGGGCCCCCTTCCTGATTCTGAAATCTAAAATTATACTAACCTTTCCCATCTTGGAATATCAGAACATACCCATCTTATCCATAAATACATGAACACAATACACAGGTTATCCATAATGGAAAAGTTCTATTACACATCGATAAACAGTATAAGTAAAATTGTTGGTTTCTAGCCTTTAGGCCAACAAGAATATCAAGCTTCTCTGTCTCAAAGAAAGAATGCAACCTTAACATCACAAAGTTAAACATTAGAGATTCAGGAAATTCAAAGTGTAAAGATTCTGCAGCAACATTAACTCAGAATGTAGCACATTCATAGCATTTTATATTCCTTTATCACTCTTAAATGTACTCTTTTATAACACTGCTTTTGTCAACACTACATAGTTGCCGGTAATCACCCACCCAGACCCCAACAACCCCCACTCCACATCCCAGCCCACACACCCTTCTCATTATCCCCCCACTCCATATCTCTAGCCCACACACCCAGCCCAGTCTGCCCCTACATCTTTCTGGATAAGTTCCTCGCTGTTGAAACAATGGCCACAGTTGAAGTCCTGGGGGTGGTGGGTAGGGCAGGGGCTCCCTGCGGGGATTGGCCATGGAACAACAGGTGTAGGCTGGGCACCAATATGCAGTCCCAAGCAGCAGCGCACTTGTGGTACCAGCAGGAGCAGCCCTGAGTTGCTCAGTGCCTGAGGAGTTTCAGCCATGATCTTACTCGCGCCTGGGGTGGAGAGCAGCTGAGAAGGGGCAAACATGCTACATTCTCAGCTGGCAGGGGGACACTTCCTGCTCTGATGTCAGAGCCCTATCTGCCTATAGATAGACTGTGGCATAGCTACAGTGGTGCCTAGAGTGGTCTCTGCTAGTTGGACCTCTATAGCCTTGTTCACTCTGGTGCAACTACACGACTTGTACCATTGTAGTTATGCCCCTGCCACCCATCCATGGAGGGAGACTATCTCAGCACCTACTGTGTTTTATATTTGAGGTGATTTAACTTCCAGGTGAAAGGAAACTTGAGGTTGGTGGATAGGAGGTTGGGGTGGTGGGTAATTTCAGAGGTTAACTAGTATGTGTGCCAACAGCACTGCTGATTAAGATCTTTTCTTTCATAGACCAAACCCATGAGATGTTGAACTCCCTCAACTCCAAACAAATTTAAGAGAGCTTTGCATTTTGCAAACTGCATCCTTAATGTAGGGTTTGTATCTTTGTACCTGAGGAAAATTTTGTCTAACTTCTGCAGTCTAACAGGTATATATAGTGTGAAGACCCAGGCCAGTTGGGAATAGCAGAGTAGTAGAAGGCAGATATACTGGCCACTGGATAAGCAGTTTTCTGTTCCCTGACTGACCAGAGCAGGTGCTGCTCCAGGCTAATGGAGTCAGGTGAGGCTGTTAAGTACCTGACTCTAATTAAGGCCCCTCTGATGCTATAAAAGGGCTCACTCCAGTCAAGCCAAATAGAGCCAGGGGAGAGAAGTGTGGCTGAAGGGTTGGGTAATGAAGACACCCTGAAACCACTGGAAAGGGAGCCTAAGGTAAGGGTGAAGAAGGTGTTGAGAGAGAGAGAAGCAGGGGAGCTGTGGGGAAGTGGCCCAGGGAAATGTAGCAACTCTGGCAGTGAAAGGTTGGCTGCCAACAGCTGCTGCCATTAGGCTGCCTGGGCTGGAACCCGGAGTAGAGGGCGGGCTCGGGTTCCACCCAACCTGCCAGTACAGAAACACCTCCTAGGAAGGGAATACAGGCCCTTGTCAGGACAGGAGACTCAACTGTTCTTGAATAAGCCTGTAGGAACAACAGAGACTGTGGGAGTTCTCTTACCAACCTCCTTGCTGGCTTATGATGAAAAGGGCTCAGTAGACTGTATCCTGGCCCTAGAGAGAGAAGGGCTACATGGAGGGTTGCAGTGAGCCTCTGAGGCGAGCATAAACCGCCTGAAAGTGAGGGACCCACGGGGACAAGGTCGGAGCTCTGCCACAATAGATATATCTGAAAGTTAATGATTAGCTTTGGTCAGATAACTGTCCAATGCAAATGTGAAGAGCTGCATAATAACCATGTGTTATAATGTTTTTCAAAGGAACTCCAATGTCTTGCTGTTTCCTTTTCTTCATGTATATTCAAACTAGTTTTCACTTTCTATAGACAAAGTAGGTGGTGCAATTTATATGTGATAGTAATTTAATGTTGCATTGCACACAATGGTTTCCTAATCACTATCTAAAATAACAGAGAAAGGGAAGGAATTGACTTGGAGAATTACTGGAAAAGTCAAGACAATATTTGCTTTGTTTGGCTTGCACTGATAGTCCATACTGGCCCATTTCAGTTGTCCTTTTCCCCTAAGAGTCCTTTACGGATATCAATCTTCAATGAATCAGACTTCTATCAGCTTAGGTTTCAAAAGATTCTTTGTTACCTTGACAGAATAGTTACCCAGGCCACAGATTTTATGTGACACTCCTAACGTATTCCTGTTCTCATGCTAGAACTCAATCAATCGATTTCAAATACTGCGCACATACACCATGTGAGTATACTGACTTGGTACGCTAAGGCATGTTAATACCATTTTCCACTATGGGAAAAACAGCTTCCAGACTTTAAGATAAACATACCTATAAATTGTATGGTCCTCCCAACGGGCCTGATTTGTCATTGCCCTGCACATTGTGTAGTGCAAAGTGGGTGTGAAAAGTTACTATATCAGAATGCTAGCATTTTATTAATACCTGCTTCCATTGGTTTAAATCAGTGGTTTTAAACCTTCCTGGGCTGTGTACCCCATTCCAAATGATGTAGTCTACCGCATATCCCCATCTGAGATAGGGTCAATATACTTATGATTAGATTGCCAAGTCTTACTAAATAAAATGTCTTACTAAATAAAAGGATTTTCTCATGTTCCCCCTGACGAGAGCTCACATACCCCTAGAGTCATCCGTACCTGTTTGAAAACCTCTGGTTTAAATGACTGAACAAGGTTAATAGCAAAGATCTCACTTTTAACGTTATGAGAACTGGCAGGTATCCTGCTATCACTAGAAAGTGAGGAGGTCTCATCATGGGCCTGATCCAAATCCCACTGAAGCCACTGATTACCTTCAAGGGGCGAAATGTATTTGTTAGGTGCAACATCAGTTCTATAGATGGTTGCAGCAGATATTGCAACCACATGCAGTATCTTTGGGGGAGCATTTTTCATAAAGTTTGAGTGTTTTACATATTGTTGTAGGCCAGAGATTGTATGCAACTACATGGGGGGAGGTCTACTGCAGCTCCTTCAGGAACTAAAAACAGTATGAGGTGACTACTACAGTTCCTGAGATAGTAGTAAACCGCTCCAGAGAAGTACCAAGCACCGGAGTGCTTTGTATATATTGCTTCAGGCTGGGTTTTCCAGAGACTGGGGAATAAAGAAGGGGCTTTTGGTATATAAAGGCTGAGTTTGGAGAGACTCTTGTTCAACAAACAGAGGGTCTTGTTCAACAAACAGAGAGGATTTTGGGTCTTAGCAGGATGCTAGGTCTTGCTGAAAGGTTGGAAAGACTTTGGCATACTAGGGCTTCATAAGACTGATGAGAGAGTCCTGGAATGTTTAGTAAGCAGGTAGGGACTTCTATTGTTTTTATGTTTTCTCTGTATGCTTTTTTTCCCCAGTAAAATAAATGTACCCTGCCAAGAAAGAGCTGTGTGATCACTAGTAAAAACAGTCATTGTCTGGAGTGCGAGGAGGGGGAGGAAACAATGCACACTGGTTGGCCTTTAGGAAGAGTGGCTTCCTGGAGTTATCATAGTGGAAGGCAGGAGATGTCCAACCTTAAAAACCCCAGTCAGGAGGGAGAGAGATGGTATCTTCTCAAAAGAGGTGACAGCTGAGAGCCGGGAAACATAAGGGGGCATTCCCGAGGGACCCCGGAGGGGGAAAACTGTGACAATGATTTTCTTTATCTCTAGAATTAAAACTATCCATTGACTGTAAGCTGTTAAAGGGCCATAATAAAGATAGTATCCAAGCTTTCTGTGTTTGTCCTTTATTCATAGTGATTATTTTTAGCATTAGAAAAAAGCAAATGTTAAAAAATAGACTTTTTGTTAATTACTTGTGTATGTCTTACAGCTTTGTAGTTCTGGATTTCTATTGCTATTTGATATATACATGATTTTTATGGGGCTGGGGACCAGTCAAATTGATAGATACATAGCTTAGGTATATGCTTGTCGTACAACACCTTGAAAAGCACATATGGAGGGCACTATATTCATTCATAAATGCTATGCAACTCATACATTATTTAGGGTAAGCAAAGATTCACCACAGGACTTATGGACCACTAAAGTCTCATTTAAACCCTATTTTTGGCTTTAAGTGGCTCATGAGCCATAAACTGGATTTTGCACAGGCAAGAATTTCACCCTGGGAGTCCATCTCTGAAAGGTGTTCAGCACTTCACAGAATCGGTTGCTTAGTAAATTAATCTATATTGCTTTATGTGGAAAATGCAAGTCATCTCTGTCTCAATGATTTACTGTATTCACCTGAAGTTTTTCCAGAACTAATTCACTTGCCTCTCATTCCTTGCTGACCTTCACAGTAATATGTATATAGAGAGATTTTATAAACAAGAGCACAGTTTAAAAGGGATTAATTTGATTAAGTGTGACATGCTCCCAAAGTAGACCTTAAACAGCAAGGAAATACCAAGTTATGGGATACCTCTCCGCCCACATAACATTTGTCTACTGACAGTGATAGACTGCTTGTCATCCCAAAGGAACTTCCTTCTGCCTCCAACTGATACAAGGATATGCACTTTACACTGTGGCGTACTGACAATGGTTAAAATGGTGATCTATCACTTTAAATTCTCAGGGTGTTTCCTATGCCTGCTTGCAGGTTAGGAGGCTCTGTGGGGAAGCTTGTGACAGAGTCAGTCTGCAGACAGACAGCCTAAAGTAAGGTAGAGTGGGTTGTGTCTTTCCCTCCAACTCTTTTTTTTAAGGGAGCAGCCTGGTCTGTCTCCCTCTGTTTTGGGGTTCCTGTATGTAATTGTGCAGCATTCAAAGAAATAAAGTAGGGTTACATCGCAACTTTCCAGCAATAATATTTGTTTGAATCTAACTTCTCTCTGTGTATGCCATGAACATGACACACACAACACATAAATCCTTCACAACATTCATGCAAAACCTTACTTACAGCTTCAGCAACAATATCAAACATTCAGCATTAACATATGGACACAGGTTACCTGTTTTCTAGGTGGCAAATGTAGGAGGGTTGGAGGGAAGTATGGAGAGTACCCCTGTTCCCTCCAAACTTCCCTGATGTCATATGTAGATATGGAGGGAGCGGAGATGTTTGAGGTGAGGAGAAAGCAGCGTGGTAATTATGAGGGTTGTGAATTCTGTGCTTAAGGAGGCCAGGTGGCCATCTCAGTTGTACTGGACACCACAAGATCTTCTTTCCTCAGAAACCCTAGAACTGACCAGCTGAGGCAAACTTCACGACATAAACATTTTCACATTCTCCTAGCTATAAAGCATAGAGGGCAGCAGTCTTTCCCTACATCTTCAATAACATTAGAAACAAGAGCCAAGAGGTCTTGTCTTGGGACAGTCTTGCTTTCATCTGGCTACCGGATTTCTTGACTATACCACTTTTCATCTGAATCAGGCTTCCAGTTGAGGGGAAAGGAGAGGGATTTCCAACAAAATATCCTTTAGTCTAGGAGAAGGTGCAATGAGCTTGTGCTACAAAATACAGTTGTTCTACGTTTTGGACGTATATTACACATTTTGATCTCTTGTAGCATGTGCTGTGCTGATATTTCCCCACAAAACCTTTAGTGAAATGGGGGCCTTCCTTCCTGCTGCTTCAGTCTTACTGGGAACAATAGGAAATGGCAGCTGTCTTCCTAAGGCTACACACTCACAACAAACACACATGCTAATAAGTAGTGGTCATCTTTGATGGCGTGAGTAGCTCCAATCCCACTGGCTTCCTTTAGTCCCATTGTAAATTATGTGAAATGGTGCCTATACGGGTGGGGGGAGTATATTAATTGTTATGGTGTGTTTGCTTAACTGCAGCCTAATTTCTTCAAATTCATTTTTGAAATAAGCTGCAAATTAATTTGTACCATATGGAAAGTGTGAATGATAACAAATTAGCCATTTGTTAGCAAAAAGGATTCCAAGAAAAGGTCAAAAAGTGGGGGGGAAAGGTCTGTAAAGTCTCATTTTAGTTCATTCTAACTCCTAAACTAAGTGACAGATTGAACAGAAAATCCCCAGAGAATTCAGCCTTTACCCACAGAGTATGTGTAGTAAATTTGATGAAGGTACACTGCATATTTCATACAAAACAAAGAAATTGACAGTATGCTTTAAGTGAACAATTGAACCCAAGCATAATTTAAAGGCACTACCACGCCCCTATAATGTATGTATGTAATATGTTCATCTAAACTGACTTGAACCCCTACCCAGAAAACTGGGAAAAACTAAACAAACCCTTCCTGAGTCCCCTTAATAGGCAGAACTTCCCCACTCACAAACACTCTGAGACAGTGTACAAACAAGGAAAACTTTGGGAAAACAGCACCAGAATGTATATGCAAATAAAGAGTAAAATATCCTCTTTCCAGTAACTCTTGCAGTAGTCTGTCTAACTCCCATACCACCCAACAGTGAGAATGTCCCACAGGTGCCAGTCCCTTGGTTGCCCCAACTCACCTATGCATCAAACTCCATTCACAGTTTTGGATCAGAAAGAAACAGTCATCCAAGTGTCTTTTAGCTGGTCTGTCTCCAGTCCCAAGGATTCTGCTTTC
Source organism: Mauremys mutica (assembly GCF_020497125.1). Classification (NCBI taxonomy): domain Eukaryota; kingdom Metazoa; phylum Chordata; order Testudines; family Geoemydidae; genus Mauremys; species Mauremys mutica. The sequence continues at coordinate 272,050,656 of NC_059073.1, forward strand.
CTGCTCCTGCCTGAAGATGTCAGCACCTAACCCAGTTTAGTCATTCAGCTGATTCGGCAAGGTCTTGTTGGAGTCCACTCAACTCTGCAGCTGTCCACGGCATCATCTCTTGCCTTGAAGACCACAGTCTATTGTCATCTCTCATCACAAAGCCCAGAAAGTTCATAGGACCTTTCAGCAGAGTCTTGGCAACTTCAAAATGAGCTCTTTATACCAAGATAAGAGCTTTTTCCCCACTTTGCGTGTTTCTGGGGACCCCTACTTCCCAAAATCCAAGTTCATGTAAAGTTTATGATGACTTCCTAAGTGTCCATAGAAGAATTATGCATAGTTAGTGATACTCATTTGTACAGGCTATGTAAACCCTTTTCTCTTTTCATCAATAGAGGAAGTATTTCCTCTCTGGAGCTTCTATCCATATGCAATACGTTATGTAGGGGTGTGTGTGTGTGGGTGTGTGTGTGTACATATACACACTCTTTGCACACACTGATAAGTTTGATGCTGTGGTATAAAAGAAATAAGATGATTTTCCTAAATGTAAGTATAAAGACATTTTTCAGATTTAAATTTTTATTCAGAGCTAAAACTATTACCTTATTTCTCAATAACAGTGGTATTTTTATTAGTTCAATAATAGTATCTAGTCGTGTGGAAAATCTTTACTACTGCACGCTTTCAAAAATTAATTTTATTTTTGCTTTATCTGGATATCTTTCCACCATATCTTTAAATGTAATTTTTCCATTCCATTATGAAAGTTCTTTTTCAGTGCTATGGCTTCATTGTTTCAGTGGGCAGCAAGTTATTATGAGGTTTAAATTTAATAGAAAATGTATGATAGCTTACACTGCAGTCACCTGTCAAATAAATTTTACCCTCTTCGTGCTTGTCTGTGGGAAGTTACTGTAAAGTAGCTGAGAAAACGCTACTTGCTTTCCATCATAAGTCAAGCTCAAATAAGTTACTTTCTGTGGGCAAAATCAGAGAAGTTCTAGGTTTGTTACAGAGCACAAAATGTGGAGAACTCAGTTTATTCCCCCTTCATTCAAGGAATGGGCTTTTGAAATGCAGGGAGCCAGCCAAAATAAAATAGCCTCATGAAGCACAGGATGACAAGTCTGTTCTGTTACATCCTCCTCTGAAGCATCTGATACCAGCTAGTGCTGGAGACAAGATATTTGACTTAGAAGGATTATTGATCTACTCTGGCATGGTAGCTTTTACATCTTATGCTTTAGCAATGCAACATCATCACGCAATGCAACATCAAGACATGGTGATGCAGTGGCATGACATCATAGCTCATACCTAGAGCCCAGTCAAATAGTAAAATACACCTGATTCATAAGTATAGTCATCACTAAAACTGCCTACAAAACGTATCATATTTAATATAAATGATTCATCTGAAAATCCATATGAAAATGAAAATTATTTGCTATATGTTACCCACATGTTTAGCAAGTTTCAGTTATCAAACCAAGGAGCAGAAACCATGACTTACAAGGCCACCCATATAACACAAATAACAAATACAGTTTCATAATTTAAAAATATATCATAATTTAAAAAGTATTAATCAACACCACTCTGTGAATGTTTATGAAAAATGAAAACATTCAGAGAAAATCAAGATGTTTTTTTGGAGGCATTACTAATCATAAATGAGCTAAGTTCATAAAAAATAAAGGGCCTGAGCCTACTTACACAGATGTACTGTAAATTAGGAGTTATCCTATTTTTAGTCAACAGAAGCACATTGGTGTAAGTGAAATAAGGAGGGGTCTGTTATTCATAAGTAATAGTTCAGCCAGCAATATTCATGCTGTATGTCATACAGGGGATAGCGGAACCAAATTTACAATGTCTTGGTTTAATTCAGCAGATTCTGCTGGGCCTAAACGAATTATTATCTATTATTATGGTAGTGCCTATGGGCCCAGCAAGAACAGGGTCTCAGTGTGCTAGGTGCTGTACAAAAACAGAGTCGTAGATGATCTTGGCTTCAAAGAGCTAAATGGAAAAGGCAGAGACAGGTCAGGGAAGGCAGAGTGAACAATGTGATGGCCGCAAACATCATGTTAGTTCCATGAGGGCGTTTTTCCCCCTAAAATTTCCATACAAAGAGTTATAGATAAATTTAACAAAGCAAAACAAAAAACCAAACAAGTCTTAGTGACTAATGCCAATAGCCGTAACAAAAGGAATCTTAAATTTGGGATCAATCCTGTAACCTAAGTTCATACAAGGAGTCCCATGGGGGCAATGGGGTGACTAAGGATTACTCACACAAGTAAGGCTATAGAACTGGGGTCTGCTGTATATTTGAGCATTTAACCATCTTCAATGCACAGCACCCCAACATCAACCTTGAGATGAATTCTGAAGTTCCTTTCATTAAATGATGACAGTTACTGGTAGGCAAAGGCTGTGTGTACACCTGGAGCTGGGAGTGTGATTCCCAGCTCAACGAGACATCCTGGTACCAGCTCTTAGCGAACTGGCATGCTAAAGCCAGGAGGGTAGCAGCAGTAGCATGGACAGTGGTGAGCAACCGCCACAACTGCAAACTCATCTCACACACCCTGTGGCTACACACTTGGGGCGAGTACCTTTTGCCCACCCACTCGCAACTGCCCATGCTACTGCAGCTACACTACTGTGTGTAATGAGCTAGTGCAAGTGTATATATGTGAACTTGGAATCACCCCCACAGTTCTGCGTGTAGACATAGCCTGTAAGTATCGTGATCGCCTCCAGCTGTAAAGTCCCTATTGATAAAACAGACATACCTTATTTCTTCCCACTTCTAAGTCCTTTAATTTAATTTTCAAAAAGGACATTGGAATATACTTACATATTCATAATGTATTTTGGTGGGTTACATCTCTAGCTGACTTTAGGTCATTTTTGGATGGTTCTGTGAAATAATTTTCCTTTAAATGTAACTGAATTCTGTCTTTTGTTATATGCTATTATACACAGGGCTGGCCTGAGGGTTTTGGAAGTGTTGGTGTGATGATTCATACGAAATGTCAGTTTCATGGCAACTGCACCTGTATTCGTGCCCCACGGTTCACAAAGGTCACCCATTTTAGGCTTCTGGCTCCCAGCCATCACCTTTATTGGGTGTCAGCTCACGTCTCATGGCCTCCTGACTGGGGATTTTTAAGGCTGCACAGCTCCCTGCCTTGCACTGTGATATCCCCAGCAAGCCTAACTGCCTAAGAGGCTAGCACCTGGACTTTGCTTTCTCTCCAAGGGCTATGGTCAGTGTATTGCCTGCAATTGTAAGTTACCACACAGTTCTAAGTAAGCACATTTATTCCTAAGCATTGCAGAAAAAACATATTGAAACAATAAAAGAACCTAAAAAGGTTGCCAGAGAGAACCCCCCACTCCACCCGAGGGGGTTGGTAGGTTTTTGTCCTTCCAGATTCATCAAATTCCCTTTTGAACCCTTTGAATAATTTCTATGTCAATTTGTTAAAATTAAGAGTGAAACCAAGACAAAGAGTAAAAGAGCCATATATATTTTTTTCATTTAAAGTGTTAGGAAGATTGGAATAACACACATCGATGTGTTGCACTGAGAACTGCATAATTAAAAAAAAAACATTCAAATTAATTTGAGAAGCCTAACTATATTAGTGTTGCTGGGCCGTACTTTGATGACCACAAGTTGCAGGATATTAGATTTAACTCCTTAAGACTGGACAACTCAAAGCTTTCACTCTCTGTGTTCTTAGGACACAGCCAGACATGCCAAACTCGTGGAAAAAAAACACAGAAATTGGGCTTGGTTTTGGCTTAATTGGCTTGTGAGTTGCTTGTTGGCTCGTTTTTGGCTTGTAACTTGTTTGACTTGCAAATAGCTTTTTGCTTCTTTTTTTTGATTGGCTCCTGGTGAGCAGGGGCAAAGTGGGGAGAGAATCAGGGTTGCACACCAGGCCCACCACAGGCCGGGGGGATCGAGTCACATATAGCGTTGAGATTCTTAGGGATTCGTTTGATTTGGCCTTGTTTTGAAATGGGATTAGCTTGATTTTGGGGTTATTGTGAAAGTCACGGTGCTTATTTACCACTTGAAAGTTGGCAACTGTGGCCCCAGCCAAGCCAAGTAATCAAATTCCACAGGGAAATTTGCGTGCTTGAAGTTATGCATAAGCTTAAGTCCCTTAGACTAATTCAGCAAAGCATTTAAGCAGATGCGTATGTCCACAAAGCAATTAAGCACATGGTAAACTTTAAGCACGTGCGTAAGTCCCATTGAACTCAATGGGACTTAAAGAAAGGCCTGAAAAGAGCTTTGCTGAATAAGGAGGGACTGCTGAAATGGGCTATAGGTAGGACTCACTGCCCAATATAAAACAATCTAAAGACTTGACCCAACTAAGTGTTGAGTGCCTCCTCTTGGGAGCCCAGCATTTTGGCAGCTCAGCCTCCAAAAGTATATTTCTCTCTGAAATGCAGCTACGTTTGCTTGACAGCCTTTTCTGCATTCCACAGATTTCCCAAACTGGAGACATCATAGCACTTGAGTGGCATGGTTTCTGCACTGTAATTAGAACTGTGCAAATCATAACCAAGGAACAAAGTATTCATTCAAGCTGACATATTTATTTCTATTTATTGTGCGATGCTTTCTTAGGAACTGAGACATGCTTCCTGCTGCAGCACTTGTTTGCACTTTAGCTCTCTATTACAAAGCTGTTTCATGTGTTTTATAACATTCAAACCTAAGAAACATGAATTCTTCTAAAATTACCACTTTGCCATTGGAACACAGTATCTTCTGGTAACCCGTGGTAACAGTGTTTCTCTTGTTTTAAGTAGCAGGTGTTGAGGACATAGCAAATGGCTGCCTATTCAGCTTAGGCCTCCTAATGGATCTTTTAGGGCTAGTCAACACTTTCATTTAAATTACACCAGGATATTCTACATTCAACTCACACAGTAAGCTTTGCTGGAAAGCTACGGGGATTCAATAAACCCTACATTATACAATCTGTCTCTGCAGACAATTTTAATGCTAACGGCCTAGTCTGTTTTTATGTTTTCCCTGTTTAGCTTGGATTTTTACATACGTTAAACAAGATAGACACCATGGGCCAAATTCATCCCTGCTGAAACCCAACTGAAATCCGTGAATTGATACCAAGGATGAACTGGTTCACTATGTGGCTATAGTGTGTCCCTCAGAAAAATGTACGTCTTAATCTTGGGGACACTTTTACTTAAGAAAAGGGTAAGTATAACCTGGTAAGCAACCCACTCATTTTCAAATCTCCTTTCACACCCTTAGCTTCAGCTTTTACAGCTGCATATGCATACAAAAAGGAGAGAATATCACCTTAATATTTATTGATTTGAATGCAAAACAGTGGCGCCTTGACAAATTTGATAATGGAAACTACAGTATGTGGAAACAAAAATATTTAAGGTTTAAATATAAAATGACATGAAATTGCTAACTAGAATTTCACTGATATAGAAGTATTTGGTTACTTTTCAAAAGTTACTAATATTTTTTGTATAGATCTGATTAGATTGACTTCCAGTTAGTCACACTGTGTGAAATTCACCCCTATCCCTTAGCTATCTCAAGGCCTGTGAACCAATTATGTCGCATGTATGTCTTATTTTGAGGACTTCAGTGGGTCTTTGCACCAGAAGTGAATTTTACCCTCTGTAGTTAAAGGAGAGAAAGTGATATTTGTGGTAGGCTCAGTGGTTGCATCTTTAAACTGTGAGCCCTAAAACGTATGCAGATAGCTCAGTGGTTTGAGCATTGGCTTGCTAAGCCCAGGATTGTGAGTGCAATCCTTGAGAGGGCCATTTAGGGATCTGGGGCAAAAATCTGTCTGGAGATTGGTCCTGCTTTGAGCAGGGGGTTGGACTAGATGACCTCCTGAGGTCCCTTCCAACCCTGATATTCTATGTACCTAGTTGAAATTAATGATATTTTACAAATGTGTGACCAGATGCCATCTTGACTTGTCTATTTACATATAATATCCCATCCTTCCTCTCCTCTGTCCTTAGATTGTGTGTAGCTTGAGAAAGAGACTAGAGAGATACAAACACAAAAGATCCCCTGCTCATAACTACATGAGAGTAGGCAGGAGCTTGCACACTTCAGTCAGCCACAGTATTACTACACAACATAATTAAAGCCTCATTCTGAAAGATATGTGTCGCAGTTCAGCACAACCGCACCTGTATTCCCCCTTTGTGATCCAGTGGGGGACTGGCATCTCTCTCCTTCCTGACTGAAGTTTTTTTCCCAGGCTGTCCCATTCCTTGCCTAGACTGTGATATTCCCAGCAAGTCAGACTGCCTAAACAGGCCGGTGTCTGCACTTTGCTTTCTCTTCTCAAATGTATGAACAGCATAATTGCCAGCAGTTATAAATTACCATACAGCTCTTTATAAGAAAGCACATTTATTATTATAGTGAAAGTGTTACAGGAAAAACATATTTAAACAATAAATGATCCTACAGGAGTTGTAATAAGCTTACCAGAGGCAACCCCCCGTTACACACACACACACACACACACACACACACACACACACACACACACGCACACACACACCTCTACCTCCAACAAGGGCTTTGGTAGGAGTCAGTTCTTCAAATCCACCAGAATTTTTTCCTATAGTTACAAATTAATAATAGCCTTAGCTCAGAACGTGCACACCCATGAATAGTTCAGACATTCCTTTATATAGCGTGGGCCTTTGATTTTGAGACTCTAGGAACAGATAATCAGCAGACAAAGGTCCGGTTTTAAGGGTGTAGTTTCCAAAGGCTGGGTTTTTGCATAACTGGGAAATTTGCATTCACCTCCCCCCGGAGATCCCAGGAAATACACTTCACACATATTGTCCCAGAAGATCATTCTGGTCTTCCACTTTGTTCAACATGGTCTTTGATCATCCAGGCCACAATAATGCATAACCTTTGCATTTAATACAATGGACTCCAAATATACTTAACATTAATTCAATAAGGTTTTTCAAGAATGTAGCAGGAAGTTGCCATATATGCCACAACATGTGTTAGTCAAATCCAAATTATTAGGCTCAATACAGGAGTAACTTGGATAAATTTCTATGGCCTATGTTCTGCAAAAGGTCAAGCTAGAATATCTAATGGTCTTTTCTGTCCGTAAAATCGATATATCTATTAATTCTGACTGCACAGAATCATTTTGTTTTTTAAATGCAAAATTGCATATTTATTTATTTATTTTGACTGTTCCTTTTGGTTGGTATTTGTTCAACTCTTAATACCATAAGAGTACATTCAGTGTTCATGGTATCAGCTCTTCTCCAGCATCTGTTTCATATTATAGAGCTACCCTGAAGGTATAAAAGCTCTGCTGATTTGGTGGGGTTTTACGCAATATTAGTGCAATGAATATCGTATACTCCGCACTCCACTGCATTCTCTTCCTAAGGCACGATGACATTATACATTGCAACAGTTTTGAAGAATAATATAAAAAGCCCCTTGACTTCCTGATGTTTTAATAAGCTTTAGAGAATTGAAAGCACCATAGTATTTGCAAAAGGGCAGAGGGCAGTTAGAGAACGCATTGTGTCAGTGAGTCACAGATTAACAGATACAGATAGCACTAGACTTTTGACACACAGCAACGATGAGCAGGGGAATGTAAATTTGCCTGTTTCTTGGTTGATGTTCAAAGGGATGAAACGAAAGAAGAAGTTTTTAATTTTTTTTCCCAAACATCTGATCTTTTTATTTTATTTTTTTTAATTTCTCAATAGTTTGGGGAGTGGTTTTGAGCTTTTCTGGAGAGTATTTTGTCCAGGGAGATTACTCACAACCAGGGTCAAGTCACCGATGTGCTGGCTGCTACTTTTTTAACAAGAGGATCCCACAGAAGTATCCCTCCTTAACTCTATAATAAACCCTGTGCCGCAGGGAAACATGAGCTCCCGGAAAGAAGTGAGAGGATGGGGAATCGATTCATTTATTTTTCCTTTGAAATCAAACTTTTTTTATTTTAAACATCCTCAAGGAAGAAGGTAACATTGCTTGGCAAACAAACATGTCCAAGAATTCTTGCTGGATGTGCTTCTACTTTATCTCTTACAGCCACTGAATTTATTTGTAGGTTAGCACTGTGCTCAGCTTGTACAATATGACAAGGGAGATGGGAGTGGTGATTCTGTAGGGGGAAAATTTTTTTTGGGGGGGGGAGATCCACCAATGGGAGAGTTGGAGAAAATACTGAATCTGCCTTTTTGGTATAACCTAGTCTATTCCAAAAACAAAAAATAGTGGCCATGTAGACAGCAGCTCCAGCCAGTAATATTGTTTCCTTTAGCAAGCAGCATTTTTTTTTAAATCACAAAATGGTAACACATGAGTGGCATATTGCTCAGAAGAATATATACACACACATTGTATATAATCCAAACCTTACCCCCCACACACACACCCTCAGCAGTTTGTCTTTATCGGTAACTCAGACCACAATCCCTCAACATAAGCATCCTTCCCAAGCTTGGTTGTTCCCCAGGTTTCTTAGCTGTACCTTCCATGTCACAGACTCTAGTTCCCTTTGTTTCTAACAAAGAAACTCCTAGACCTCTTATGTCCTCTTTGGAGTTAATTGTATGTAGCAGATTCAGTTATACTTTCCTTGCATCTTTAGAAAAGGTTCAAGCACATCAGAATCACTCACAAGCAGAGTCTTGTATCACTAAACTGAGCGTTAAAATCTCTGACCATGTTATATATTCCCCCCCCTACACCAACTTGCAGGGCCTGCTTTCTCACTTTTGTTTTTCTCCTCTAAGCAGCCAGTGCAGGACCCAATTTCCAAAGTCCTCTGTTGCAGGTTGTATCATTTTCCTTTCCAGATTGACAAGTTCCGTGATCCCTGAACACCCTAGAGTAGAGAAGAACATGAAAATGATCTAGCCTCTCCCCAAGCCAAGCACCTAGGTAACAAATGGAACATCTCAACACAAAGCCATCCCGTTTGTTCTCTTACTCATAGGGGGGATATGTTTTTATTCTTTATGTATTTCAGTAGTGCTTAGAGACCACACTCATCGACCAGGGCCCCAGGTCTAGGCAGAACAAATGACACAGAAGAAATAACAGTCCTTGCCCTGAGACACTTACAATCTAAGTATTAGACAAGAGACAACAAATGGATACCACAAACAGACAGGGGGTGCACCAGGAACCAGTGAGACAAAACACATGCCTGAGGCCTGGTCTACACTAAGAAGGGGGTTCGAATTAGGGTACGCAAATTCAGCTACGTGAATAGCGTAGCTGAATTCGAAGTACCCTAATTCGAACAACTCACCCGTCCACACGCGGCGGGGTCGAACTCCGCGGCTCCCCCGTCGACTCCGCCAACTCCTTCTGCCGAGGTGGAGTACCGGAGTCGACCGCGGCGCTTCCGGAGTTCGAACTATCGCGTCTAGATCAGACGTGATAGTTCGAACTCCAAAAAGTCGAACTCTCCGCGTCAAACCAGCAGGTAAGTGTAGACGTACCCTGAGAGTCTCCCGGACACACATTTTCTGCTCTGAAGTAGTTCTTTTGCAATAAGCCCTCCCACACTATTCCTCATGCTACATGTTGTCAGATGGAACAGCTTTCTATCACCTATAGAACCAGATTAGAGTTGAATGGGTGATCTTGAGGAGAAAGATTCTATAGCTTGTTACCAATCCCCTGTGGCATCTAGTACCCCTGAATGTCTGTTTAAAAATATTTCACTCAATATAATGTATGTGCATGTATATATGTATATACGTATATAATTTATGTATATAATTTAAATATGGACAGAAATAAGACAGTCTGATTAAAAAATGCAACCAAAAACATATTTTTAGGCTAAGGTTTAGAAATAAATCGCTAGATCCCTGTTTTAAACCTTGACTTAAGCGTATTAGAAAAGGTTGTTAAAAGTTCAGGACAACTTTGATCAAACTTGTATTTGCTTCATTAACATTTATTCCACTACTGATGGGAAGTAAGGTGCTCTTTTTGAATTACATTATAAGTAGTGTTTTGTCAAATTGTCTGCCTGAGAATGTGCTGATTTTGGGGGGAGATTTTAACTGCACTATCTATTATACCAAAGACAGAAACCATTTAGAGTCTCATCCTCCATCTGTAAAAGAATTGTCCTCTCTTACACATTTATGATTTAACTGATGTGTGGAGGAATTTTAATCCATAAAATAGGCAATATACATGACTCAGTACAAATGCTAACCTCCTCTCTAGCAAGGCAAGATAGGTTTTATGCGTATCGGAATCATTTACATCTGTTAAGAATGAGCTATATTCCTCCAAATGTGCTTTTTTTCCCCACCCCCTTGATCACAGTTTTAATAGTTCTTAATTCTGTTTCACCTTCCTTACAGCTATTAACACATCTCTTTTATAAAACTCTTCTGATACACATTTTCAAAGCTCAATTTTCATGTTGTACCTGCAAGAAATCTAAATACTTTTCATACGGAAGTACTGAGTGCTCCGAATCCAAATCTAGGCTTCAAAATCAAATCTAATTTTATATATATGGGTCTGAGTCTCATTTACACTAGGGCCCCTTTACATTACTCTGGATGTGTAAAGAGGCCTTAAATGGGAGTAAATTATATTTCACTCACTTAAAGGCCTCTTTTCATGACTAGTGTACTGTAAAGTTACCAGAGTGTAAGTGAGAATTCAGGCCTACACCTATACATTGTGAGCTCCTGATCTTGTGAAACAATTTAGGTCCCTGATTTGTAACATGTCTAACTTTAAGTCCCAAGGTTACTCATATACTTAAAGTGAGGCGCACTCATAAGTATCTTGCTGAATCAGGACTATGTTTAGCAGACCCCGATATGAAGATTACTTTGCTGGATTACAGCCTTCACAGGCCCACCCCTGTAGCATCTAGGTCAGTGGTTCTCAACCCTCAGCCCATTGGCCGCTTGTGGCCCAATCAGAACAGAGTTGCGGCCCATGTAACAGCTTCAGGGCCGTATAGGTTATATATATATATATATATATATATATATTAGTGTGTGGATGCTGCCCACATAACACAGAGAGAGCTGCATATGCGGCCCACAATGGTAAATAGGTTGAGAACCACTGATGTAGGTGCTATAGTTCTGGGGTGGGATTTCACACATTGCAAGGGTTTGTCTTCAGGCACTGAAAAAATCAGTTTTCACTTAAATCATGTCAAACCATTTAAGTTAATGAAAATATTTATAATATGATATTTTTTTAAAAACTTCATGTCTGCCAAAAAAACCTACATTTAAGGCTTCAAGCATATAAGAGCACTCCAAAATACGGATTTGGTTTTCACATCTCAGCCACACATATACCATATTCTAAATCTGATCAAGTTCAAGAATGAATAATGGTCTTCTTGAGAGCTCTTGAGACACAGTACAATATTTTGCTCATGGCACTTAGCAGTGACCATACATTTTCAAATCTCTGTACAAATGTGAACTAATTATAAATTTATTGGCCTTCACAGTACTTCTCTGAGATACTTTGAATGTCATTCTCCTCATTTTACAGGAGGGGAAATGGATTCAGTGTCAGGATAAGGCCCAAATGATCAAACATGTCCACTAATTTTTGGTACCATCCCAGATTAGAGCTGTGCAAATATCTGAGGTTTTTTTCTGTTTGCTGGCCAAACTGAAAAACTGGAAAAATAATTCATTCATTTGACCTGAAATAAATGATTTTTTTTACAAGACATTACCTGCCACTGCTGAAAATCAGTCCTTGCTCTTTAGTATTTTTATCCAGATCAAGCATTCATTCAGTTGTATCAATCAACACAAGCACCCAATTCTAGGCTTAAGCCTTGCACTTGAGGCTTGTTAGGAATTTGCTACCAGTTTGAGAGGCAACATGGTCTTTAGAACCGAGCATGGGACTGCCAGTGAAGATCTTCCAGTTTCTTATCCTCATTCTGTCACTAATTCACTGTATTATGCAAGTCACTGAGGCCAAGTGTTGATTATTTTGGGGTACTCCATTTGGGACACCTAGGCTCTGATTTAAAGAGGTGCTGAGTACCCTATGTTCATATTAATGTCACTCGAAGTTGTGGATGGTACTCCGAATCTCTAAAATCAAGCTTTCTTAACCTGGGCTAGATCTAGACAAAATTTTTCAACTAAAATATATTTTTGACTAAAAATGCAGATTCAGGTTGACCAACATATTTGCCTATTTCATGTTGGATTGGCCAAATTGTTTTAGTAAAAAAAAAAAAATCAAAACATTTTATTGAAAACTTTCAATTTTTCAGTACTTTATTCAATTTTATTTAAAAAAAAAAGATTATTAAAAAATCTTAAAAACCAAAGGAAATATTTCATTTTGGATCAAAATAAAGCTGAACGAGTATGTAGAGATTTGGTGTTTCCTGTTTCCTTTTGTTCAGACTCAACTGACGTACCAGCTGTTGATCAGCAAAACAAAATATAGAAGTTCCTTAAGAACTTCCAGAGATGAATTTGAATCAGTGTCCTTTGACCTGAACTACATTGCTCTTGGCAATGGCAAGGCATTTGGGACTGATAAGCAACCTGTGGAATTTTAAATACCTTTCCGGATCCTATTGAGAGGAAAGTAATACATCAAGGAGAGTCACAGAGGAAGAGAGACCCTTGAGCTGGCAAGTGACCATCGCTACCCTATTGCCAAAGAGAGAGATAGACAGAGATATAATATCTTGAACCAGTGTCCAGTTTCTCTCTATTCCTTGTGGACTGCAAAAATCTTCTTCAAATAGATTCCACAAGCTGATAGACTCCCATTATGCACTCAATACAATCTTACAATATCCCCAAAAGATCTATTTCCAAAATATCTTTTTAATCAAAGTGAGATCTGTTTCCAAATGATTAACTGAAATATAGGCTAGATCCCTTGGATCAGGAAAGGCTTTTGACCAAGTTTCCCGTTTTTAAAAAAACCCCAAAGGGTGTCAGTTTGAATTTTAATTTGGGGTGAAAGGTGGTTAATCAAACATTTACATTGCTGCAGCAATCTGAGCTTTCCACTTAGGGGGCCCAGTCCTGCTCCTGTTGAAACCAAAGGGAATTTGGGCAGCAGACTTCAATGGAGCATGATCAAGTTGGTGATGTGGCGAGTAGTATTATACTGGCAAAAACGTCTCGTTTTCAGGAATGTTTTATTTATAGGCCATAGAAGATTCAATAAACAGGCTAGTGGGTGCTTTTTCATTCCCTGCTTCCATGTGTATCTCTTGTTTTTATTGGATGCTAGGAGTATGAGCAAGAGCTCAAAGATTTAACTACAAAAGGCCTGACTGAAATCAATCTTTGCATGGTAAGGCACTTCTCAGCATGAGGGAGGGCGTAGGAATTAGTCCCCAAATAATTTATTTCTGAAGGAATGTAGGAGAACAACAATAATGGCCACATAGGAAGAGAGCCAGTAGGGCCAGATCCACAGCTGGTGTATAACAGCATAGCTCACCTGATCTGATTTGCATTAGATGAAGGATCTGACCCAGTGACCAAGACCCTGATTTGGCAAGTACGTAAGCACATGACAAACTTTAAGCATGAGAGTGAGTCCCACTGATTTCAACAGGACTATTCACAGGATTAAAGTTAATCATGTACTTTCTGAATCAGAGTCCCAGGTTGTAAATGACCCATATGCCAAGGTATCTGATATCCCCTCCCCAAATGTTACCCCTTTCTTGAGTTCCATTCCCATTCATGTATAGGGGAAAGATAGTGCACCAATTATCTTGCACTGGTAATAATGTGTTAATATAGTGACTCAAGGAATCCTTTGAAAAATGCATTAAACCCACCTTCAATAGCATCTATTTGGAAGTCTTCTGTTGCTGCTCTTTTAGACACATACTTTGTTTTATTCTTGGAAAAAAGGGAAAATCATTCTTCAATGTTTAACATGTAATTTGTAAACAAGCTAAATTGCTTGTATTTTGTCTTCTTGTTTCATAACTCTTCTGCGTTTGCACTCAAAGACACCTCTTCAATATCTTTCTGGAGGTAAGATTTCCACTTAAAATATTAATAAGAGGAAAAACATATATTCCACAGGAAGGTGCTACTAACATTACATCGTTGTTCATATAACAATATAATGAAACCATTTGTTAATAATATTAAAATGAGAGGAATCAAACCCAATGATGACTGGAAATGGCCTGAAGCAGCACTCAAATATTGATTTAGTAGGAAGTTATATGTTCTTCATTATTAAACCCTGCACTAGTAGTTGAAAGCCCTCATTGCTTAGATAACTAGTACAGCCAAAGCAGGTTGAACATGACAAAAAAAATTGCATTGCTTAGTATACTAAATTATATTTTAAATAAAAGATTTGTCCTTTGGCTAAAAGGCTGTTTTACCATTATCAAGAAGAGTATTCTTCTGGTTGCAAAAGGAATGAAAGTACAAACTCCGATCCTTAAATGTCTCTTTCTCCTGACTTGTTGCAAACATTGATTTCTAAGACCCCATCCATTTATAGCTGGAACCATGTATTTTTCTGCCATTGCAAAATTGTGTAACTATGTGCACTAATGGATCTGAATGCAGAACTGGGGTCTAAGGGTTTACTCTTCTTTAACTTCTGAAAGTGGTACACATATTTTAATGTTTAATATAGAAAAGCAAACTGAGAAATTGCAAAAACTAAGTCTTTAAAGAAGGGTGACCTTAAATAGTGAAGAATTGGAAAAATGTTACCAGTTGAAATGTAAAAGCGGCAAAGTGTCCTGTGGCATCTTATAGACTAACAAATGTATTGGAGCATGAGCTTTCGTGGGTGAATACCCACTTCGTCGGATGCAGCTCATGCTCCAATATGTCTGTTAGTCTATAAGGTGCCACAGGACTCCTTGCCGCTTTTACAGATCCAGATTAACACGGCTAACCCTCTGACAGTTTAAATGTGTTTTCTTCATTTAAATGTGATACTAGTTTTTTTGTTAACTATCAATTGATTAATATACAGTATGAGAATTAACTATTATGAGGGAGACCTTTTTCATTTCATTAGCATAGTTTAATAACATTCAGTAGAATAATTTTATTTTTAAATTTCAGTGAGACACAATTTAATTTCTCACAAAACAAATATTGCATCATATGCATTGTTGTAGCACAACCAAAATACAGTTCTCGCTTTTGGATTCTATCTATAACAAGGGGGTAGATAAATTACTTTTTGTGGCTGGTCACCAACAGTAAGCAAACCAGATCCTTTATGAAAAATAACAGGTTTTTAATTAAAAAAAAAAGAAACATTCAGACATCCAGGAACTTTTTATATCTCCAAATCTTTAGAAAATTAATGTATGTGAAGAAATCTGGCATTTGCAGAACAGATCCAAAAAAACAATAGTAGATGAGACCTGTATAATCTCAAGGTTATAATAAAAGTAGAGAACCCTCATATTTAAATCCCCTATGCAGCAAACTGCAGAAATATCATCTGAACTTTCAGTAGGCGAATAGTGCCATTGATTTCAGTGGGACTACTCATGTACTTCAAGTTAAGGACATATGTCAGTGAATTGCTGAATTGGGACTTAGTATATCATTGCCTATTCTATAATGTGAACATTTTCTATTACCGATAAAATATTAGTTTTCTGTAAATTATTTATTCTTTCAGCTGTCTTCAAGGTTTGATTCTTTGGCCTTTGTGGTAAAATGGTGGTCAGCTGTGAAGCAGACCACAGGGCAGGTGCAAGATCACCATGATTCACTGACTCTCTAATGTATGTACCATATTTGATTACTGGACAGTCTGACCAAAAAATCATAGGAACATGATCAAAGGGAATTAGTATACTGGATGAAACCAGGAGTCCATCTAGTCCAGTATCCTGTCTCCAGCAATGACCAATTTCAGCTGCTTCTGAGAAAGCTGCTACAAACCCTTTAGTAAGCAGATACAGTTTTCTCCTAACCACCATTAATTTGAGGTTGACTTATGCCCTGAAGCGTGAGGGTTCAGGTACCTTCCTGAAACATTCAAGGGTGCAATCCAGACTAGGGAGAGATTGTGTCACCACCTGACCCAGAGCCCTGGGTGCCTCACAATGCTTTGTTGTTGTAGCTCCCAACCTGGGCTACTCACAGACAGATTACCTGCATGCAGGTCAGACCCTGAGAGTCTGTGTACAGCCCTGGTCCAGCAGCACTGACCCCAGCAGCCTATTCAGCAGAACACCAGCCATGGTTACTACCTGCAGGGTGACCCCAACACACTCCCAGTCCTGAACTTTCCAAAAAATGTGTTCTGCACTGCCCAGCCCTCTCCTGGACAGTCCAGATATTAGAGGTCTGTTGCCCCTGTAAGGGGTCAATATTCAAGAGTTTCCTACTACCTAAGTGGAGTTACTAAACAATTTGGTTTAAATGCAACACTGGATTAGTTCTGATTTAAAAAATAAAACAAGTTTATTTAACTACAAAAAGAGAGATTTTAAATGAGTACAAGTATAAAGCATTAATGTCACAAATGGTTACAGGAGAAATAAAGGTACAACACTTTCTAGTAGCTAAAACTCAACAAGTTAAACGTATGGTAGGACTAAGTATTAATATTCTAATCCCTCTTTGAAGTGGATTCCTCTGAGGATTACCCCTCAAAAGAAAATTTTATTCAAAAAGTAAAGAAGGCAACATGGAGTCTGGTGGTGAAGGTGGCTCCATGCTCTTCCTTTTCCCCGGTGTATGCTGAAATGCAGATTTGCCCTATCTCCTGCCATTTCCCCCTCTTGCTGCCTCAAGGATCCTCTTTATTACTTATATGTAAATTGAGGTACACACTGTCCTTTGTTTAGGATAGGCCTGTTTAACAACTTTTGCCTAGTCAGGGCTGTGTGGGACTGAACATGTGCTACCAATATTATAGTGGGGGACTTCATAACTTCACATATAATGTTGCTACAAATATTTCACCACGATATTATTGACCAGGTAGTTGTTTTTTGTTTTTTTTCAAATGATACCTCACGAGGCATATTTTGTACAATACTGTGTAGGGTGGTGAATACAAGGATGCTTTCGGTCACACTTCCAAAACTCCTCTGCTTTTTTTTTTACTAATATAATGTTGGATATTTTCTTATTATCCATATAAATATCAAGCCTTTTTGTTGAACCTGGCTAAGCTCTGGGTCTCATTAAATCTTGTAGCAATGAGCGCCACAGAAAAATTGTGCATTGTGTAAAAAGTATTTCCTTTTAATCATTTCCATTTAATTGATTGTCCATTTGTTCTTGTATTATGAGAAAGAATGAATAGACATTCCAAATCTACCTTCTCCACACCATTTATCATTAGCCCTCTTATTTGTCTCTTTTCTAAAGTAAACAGTCCAATTTGTATAATTTTTTTATTTCAGTTTCCTTGCCCCTCATCATTCTTGTTGCCTGCCTCTGAACCTCCATCATTGCTGTTATATCCTAAGGGACTTCTTTGGAGAATAATGTCATACACACCTTTATATGAAAACAGAGATGAGTTTTCATATTCCCAAACTAGTTTGTATCTGTTTTTTTTAATAGAAACTAAAATCTACAGTTCATTTTGGCTTATTAAATTACATAGATATCTTAGAATTGTCCTACTGCGCATCCAATAAGTTATTTCTTTGAGAAACTGAATAGAGACATGAACATAGTGAATCCATTTACATACTGATGTTAAATATTGAACACATTCTTATTTACATTGTCAGCTTGATTAAACTGTAGTTGTCATTTGTCTGCTAGGCCTAAAACCCTGGTATTCTAACTAGAAAAAGATAAGCTCTTCATAAGTGGACACAATAGCAGCTTTTTTGTCCCCTAATTCATTTAAAGTCAGATTCATCCAGGGTTCAGTGGAGATGGACTGACTTTTACAGTCATTTTTAGCTGTCAGATCTTTTTTTGGAGGGGTGGGGAGGCGAGCAGGGGGAAGATGTGTTTTAAATGGAAGAGAAAAAAACCCACAAAACATTGTATACTCTGCCGCAGAGATAAAAATGATGGGCTTTCTGGCATGCTGCATCTAAAGACTTGAAGAAATAGGGATAGCAGCAGCAACGGTCTGATTTCAGAATGTATGTTAAATACTAATTTGTGTCAGGGATATTTTATCTCCTCCTCCTCCTCCCCATAATCTTTTTTTCACAGCATGCTCGCACAGCAGAAGATAATAATTAAGCTTCTGAGCATTGTCTTCCACTGGCAAGAGTTAGAAAATTATGAAATGAGACTGAAGAATAGCCAAAAAACTTTTTACAAATTCAGCTCTTGTGTTAGTTTCCTGTGAATTGAGGCCCTGTAAGTTGTGGCTGCTACTTCCTAGAGCTAGGAGGAGAGCAGTGATTCTGTTTTGCAGAGAATTGTGTGCTTTTGAAATGTGTATTAATTCTGATTTGGAATGAAAATAAAATTCAAAATTCTCTGTGAAATAGAAATCTGAAAAAAAAAATTGAAATAATCATACAATTTGGATAATTTCAAAACAAAATTCCACCTGGCAGGCTAAAGGGGAGTCAGGAGTCTAGAAGCCACAGTACAGCTAGGTGCCTGAGAGTCAGCAATCCCACCTCCCCTTCAGCCTGGCATGCAGGCTGCCATAGACTGTGGAAGCCCAGTGGTCCCTAAAGCCACCAAGCCTGGAAACCTTGTTTAAGTGCTGGTTCAGTCCCCATTGGCCAGCTGCACAAATTCAATCAGCAAAGTCTGCCTATCTTAGGAATGTATCCGGGACCTGTTACCATAGCATCTGAGCACCTCATGCTTTAATGCAGCAGTTCTCAAACTGGGGTCTGCGGACCCCTGGGGGTCTGTGAGGCTACTCCAGGGGGTTGGTGAGTCATGTCCAGGGCTGCCGGCGTCACTGATCAACTCCTCGCCCACCCTCCCAGTGCCTCCTGCATGCTGCGGAAAAGCTGTTCAGCGGTGTTGAGGAGGCACTGGAAGGGAGGGGGAGGAGCGGGGATGGGGCAGGAGGTGGAAAGAGGAGAGGCAGGGGTAGAGTGGGGGCAGGAAGAGGTGGGACGGGGATGGGGCCTGGTTGAGCACCCCCTGGGGAAAATTAGAAGCTGGGTTGGGGGTCCATGAAAAATTTTAAAATCAAAATGGGGGTCCTTGGGTTGCTAAAATTTGAGAACTGCAGCTTTCATGTATGTATTCTCACGACATGACAGTGAGAAAGGGAAATACGATTATTTCCCCATTTCACAGATGGGGAACTGAAGCACAGAGAAATTAAGGGCCAGATCCACAAAGACATATAGGCACCTAAAGCCTAGAATTAAGCACCTGAATCCCAGATTTGGGCATCACTGTGATCCACAAACTCCCTGTTCAATAGCCACTTAACTCTGTAGGTGCCTGAACTCTTAGTGCCTAAATTTCCACAGTAAAAGGTGTGACAGTGCTGCCCGTGGGAGCCAGCTGAGGTCACTCAATCAGGGTGAACTGTAAACAGAACGGGGCAAACAAACCCCAAACACTGGTGGATATTCCAATGCTTAGATTTACCAAGTCAGCACAAAACAGCTTCTATAGTACCTCACTGGTTACTCAGAAGTCCAAATAATGCAGTCCCCTTAAAGTACCCAGCCTCAGGCCTCCATCCAGACACACATGTTAGATATGATGATGATTACTGAAAATCTTATCTCGTCATATAAACAAAAAGGTTCTTCCAATCCCAAAGGATCAGCCACACACCCAGGTTCAATTATAACTTAGATCTTACCCAAAATATGCGCTTATAGCCAATTCTTATTAACTAAGCTAAAATTTATTAAAAAAGAAAAGAGAGAGAGTGTTGGTTAAAAGAGCAATATACATATAGACTTGAATTCAATTCTTGAGGTTCAGATACATAGCAGAGATGAGCTTGTAGTTGTCAAAAGTCCTTTTAGAAATAGTCCCTAGGTTATAGTCCAATGTCCATATTCAGGGTGACTCCAGTCAGTGACTGGGGATCTCAATCCTTGTGGCTTAAGGTTTCTCCCTCTTGAAACCCAAAGCAGATCTGAGACGAAGAAGGATTGTGTCCCAGGGTCTTTATACATTTCCTGCAGCCTTTTGGCCTGAGAAAACCATAGGCTTAACTTTCCTTCTCCTAAACATCATGGCAATTAGCACGGGATAATTTATCCATTGAACAGTTCAGATACAGGTTACCACAACCTTCAAAGAGACATATAGACAATAATACTATTTCACTCAAGTATCTTCCTAAATGTTAATATTGCTTTTGTGATCTTTGAATCAAAGCTATAGCAATAGACAAGACTTGTTTGCTTATATCACAAGACCTGAGCAAACATCTACCCTTCTATCTCTAACAATGCAGACTTGCATTTCAAAGCTCTATTCATTTACATATTTTCCTAACCAGTCTTTATAGTTCGCCGATGGGTCAGGTCAGTTTGTGAGTTAATTAACTCTTTCTGGCCCTGTCACCTTTCATTGAAATATAATATTACACTCATAACATCACAAAAGGCCCCTAGGTACTTACATTTCTGCCTCTGGGTATGTGCCTAGATGTCTATCTCACAACTAAGCCCCAGCTCAATCCTCAAACCAGGTACAGATAAGAATTGCCCCACCTGTCCTGCCTGGTAGGCATGTTCTGTGAATGCCTAATGCCACACAAAATGGCCAGGAGCTTGGAAAGAGCTGTCCTCTCTTACACAATTTAGCCCAGTGAGTTGGGTACCCACCTGCTGTGTAGGAGACCCTGGTTCAGTGTCCGTCTCTGCCTGATGAGATGGGATTTGACATCTCTGAGGTGAGTGCCCTAATCACTGGGCTATGGGATAGTTCAGGCTCCTGTTGAAGCTGTTCCATTTTGTATAAATAATTACATATGCATTGGGCCAGCGGGAGAATGACTCTCTAGTCCAGAGGTTAGGGCACTTCCCTACGAGGTGGGAGATCTCTTTTCAAATCCCTTCTACTTATCTGGTGGGAGGGGAAATTCAACCAGTCTCCCATATCCTGAATTAGTTCCCTCACCACTGCTAAAGGTTACAAGGCAGGACACCTCCTACCCCCAGGCTGTTTTGTGTGGAGCTAGACGTGTGCTACTGCTGTCCTTGCAGGAACTGGCTTAGGCCCCTGGCTCCAGGGGAAGGTTTCTGGCTGTGAACAAACAGTGGGATGTCTACATTTGAGCTGAGGTCTGTGATTCTAAGCTTGCATAGACGTACCTGCACTAGCTGTGCCTGGGCCTGCAACTAAACTAGCAGTGTCTCTGCTGTGACACGGGCAGCTGCTCTCCCCGGCCAACACGAGTACAATCCTACCTGATCCCTTGGGTACGTATCCAGGAGGCTAGCCCATCCCGCCACGGGTACACTGCTATCTTTAGGCACTAGCTCGTGTGCAGCTAGCGCAGGCACATGCTGGGAATCACACTTCCCAGCTCAAATGTATGTGTATCCAATGGCCCTAACTCTGTGAGAGGGTTCAAAGCTTAGGAGACACTCTTCTCCTCAGCATCTGCTATTGTCTAACTTGGGCAGCTCCCCACCTAGCATGCTGGCTTTTGTGGATCCCATTCTCAGGCGCCTAACTCTCTCTGTAACCCAGCATTTGTGGATTCCATTGATTTTCAAGGCACTTAAAAGTTAGGTATTGCAACACTTGAGTCTCTTTGCAGGCATGTCTAAAATCACAGAGAAAGTCTGGTAGAGCATGGAATTGAACCTGGATCTCCCAGCCTACCACCCTAACCACTGAACTATCCATCTCAATAAAAAGCAAGCTTTTGATTTAGGTACCTAAATAACTTTTGGCACCTCACTGAGATTCTCTACCCTTGTGCAACAGGATAAAGAGGCTACTATGCTCTCTTCAAGAAATTACCCACTATGCCCAGTTGCAGCTGGGCCTTGTTAAGGAAGTGGGCCTTCAAATGGAAGGATCTCAGTTATAGGAGAGATAGACTTTAAGGTCAGAAGGGACCATTATGATCATCTAGTCTGACCTCCTGCACAATGCAGGCCACAGAATCTCACCCACCCACTCCTGTAACAAACCCCTAACCTATGTCTGAATTATTGAAGTCCTCGAATCGTGGTTTGAAGCCCTCAAGCTGCAGAGAATCCTCCAGCAAGTGACCCGTGCCCCATGCTGCAGAGGAAGGCGAAAAACCTCCAGGGCCTCTGCCAATCTGCCCTGGAGGAAAATTCCTTCCCGACCCCAAATATGGCGATCAGTTAAACCCTGAGCATGTGGGCAAGACTCACCAGCCAGCACCCAGGAAACAATTCTCTGCTCCTATGGTTGAGTATGCTTTGCTTGGGATGATATGCACCTTCAGGGATTGGTACTGAGCAGCATATGAGAGGGAAATTTTGAGCTTAGACTGTTGTGGTGGTGTTCTCTAGAGAGCCAGGGCATTTTCTGGTGGGAACTCTCTGAGGAGGCTGAAATAAAACTATTCACCCAAACAGGGGAGGTGTGGCTGATGCCCTTATGACCCTATTAGGGCAGCCACCATGCCTAGTGTCTATAATTTTTGGAATTCAGTCTAGCCACCTTGTTAATATTACAGATAATATTAAGGCAAGATGCCAAACTGTTAGCTCAGTGAATGCTCTCACTGTCTTATAATTATATATGAAAACTGAACTCTCATGGCTAGTGACTGCAATACTTTGTTATTCTTACAGCAAAAATGGGTAGGGAGATTTAATATGGGGAATTTAGTATGATACTACATATTACGCAGATATGAAAGGTAACTTAAATAACAGACAGGTTTTTAGTGGTAGTAGTTATCAGGCAAAAACCTATTCTATTATAAATAGGTTCTCATACTTTGTTCATCACTGTAATATCTGAACGCCTCCCAGTAGTGCATAAAGAGATCTGACTACACATCAGTCCCATGTTTATTCTCTCATCCTCTCCCCGGGGGGAGAGAAGTGCGTAGAGCAGAGTGTTTTGCCTTGGAATTTGTAATTGTCTTGGGAAAAGAATCTGCTGTATGTACTGAAATGTGCGAGTTCACTTTTCTCAGGTTGTTCCTGGAAAAGACACCGTAGTTATACAATACAGGACAAGCTTGGCAATTGCTACATGGTCAGTGCTTTCCTACAGACCTTCTAGTGCCTGAGTCTACTAATGACCCAAACTCCATGTAGCAGTGCCCTGGGAAAACTTCTGTCACTAACAAATGGTGAATCAGATAGACTCCCAAAATAAATCTGTTGAAGATTAACTTAATTACCTAAAGCTTCTAGGAGCTTGGGGATTTGCAATGAAGTACTCATAATAATAGAAAAATAAGAACTAACTCAAACTAACATATCATTCCATTATTGCAGTGAACAAGTCGTAGGTATTCAAATGTTTGTGTCATTGCATGTGCATATAAGTTGCAAGGATATTAATGTAAAATACGTTCAGAATTCTGATCCATATATAGATTTATTTTTCCTAGGTCTTATCCTGCATAAGTCGTAGCATAAAAGCCTAGCCCCACTGAAGTCAATGAGAGTTGCCATTCACTTTAATGGGCCAGGATTTAACCCTTAGGGCTTGTCTACATTACCCGCCGGATCGGCGAGCAGTGATCAATCCAGCGGGGGTCGATTTATCGTGTCTCATATAGATGCGATAAATCGAGCGCTCTCCTGTCGACTCCGGTACTCCACCAGAACAAGAAGTTCAAGTGGAGTCAATGGGAGAGCACCGGCTGTCGACTTATCACAGTAAAGACACCGCAGTAAGAAGTTTTAAGTATGTCGACTTCAGCAACGCTATTCACGTAGCTGAAGTTGCATACCTTAGATTGACCCCACACAGTAGTGTAGACAAGGCCTGTGTCTCTGCATCCCTGTTCAGGTATTACCACTTCAATAACTAAAGTCAATGAACATTGTGTAGCTGTAAAAAAATTTACAGCTTGTTCCACAGACTTCAAAAGGTATAAATGGCCATCAACTAATTTTCTCAATTAGCCAAGTAGAGTATAAAACAGTGACTTAGCTCTGTTTTTTCCCCAAATAGCCTTTTAGCTGAAACAAAATCTTTCTTTCAAGCACAGCATGTCTACGTAATCTGCATGAGTTCTGAAATTGCTTTTCATAGAATCATAGAATCTCAGGGTTGGAAGGGACCTCAGGAGGTCATCTAGTCCAACCCCCTGCTCAAAGCAGGACCAAACCCAACTAAATCATCCCAGCCAGGGCTTTGTCAAGCCCGACCTTAAAAACCTCTAAGAAAGGAGATTCCACTACCTCCCTAGGTAACCCATTCCAGTTCTTCACCACCCTACTAGTGAAAAAGTTTTTCCTAATGTCCAACCTAAACCTCCCCCTCTGCAACTTGAGACCATTACTCCTTGTTCTGTAATCTTCTACCACTGAGAACAGTCTAGATCCATCCTCTTTGGAACCCCCTTTCAGGTAGTTGAAAGCAGCTATCAAATCCCCCCTCATTCTTCTCTTCTGCAGACTAAACAATCCCAGTTCCCTCAGCCTCTCCTCATAAGTCATGTGCTCCAGCCCCCTAATCATTTTTGTTGCCCTCTGCTGGACTCTCTCCAATTTATCCACATCCTTCTTGTAGTGTGGGGCCCAAAACTGGACACAGTACTCCAAATGAGGCCTCACCAGTGCTGAGTAGAGGGGAATGATCACATCCCTCGATCTGCTGGAAATGCCCCTACTTATACAACCCAAAATGCCATTAGCCTTCTTGGCAACAAGGGCACACTGTTGACTCATATTCAGCTTTTCGTCCACCGTAACCCCTAGGTCCTTTTCTGCAGAACTGCTGCCCAGCCATTCGGTCCCTAGTCTGTAACAGTGCATGGGATTCTTCCGTCCTAAGTGCAGGACTCTGCACTTGTCCTTGTTGAACCTCATCATATTTCTTTTGGCCCAATCCTCTAATTTGTCTAGGTCCCTCTGTATCCTATCCCTACCCTCCAGCGTATCAACCACTCCTCCCAGTTTAGTGTCATCTGCAAACTTGCTAAGGGTGCAGTCCACACCATCCTCCATATCGTTAATGAAGATATTGAATAAAACCGGCCCCAGCACCGACCCTTGGGGCACTCCACTTGATACCGGCTGCCAACTAGACATGGAACCATTGATCACTACCCGTTGAGCCCGACCATCTAGCCAGTTTTCTATCCACCTTACCGTCCATTCATCCAGCCCATACTTCTTTAACTTGCTGGCAAGAATACTGTGGGAGACTGTATCAAAAGCTTTGCTAAAGTCCAGAAATAGCACATCCACTGCTTTCCCCTCATCCACAGAGCCGGTTATCTCGTCATAGAAGGCAATTAGGTTAGTCAGGCATGACTTGCCCTTGGTGAATCCATGCTGACTGTTCCTGATCACTTTCCCCTCCTTTAAGTGGTTCAGGATTGATTCCTTGAGGACCTGTTCCATGATTTTTCCAGGGACTGAGGTGAGACTGACTGGCCTGTAGTTCCCTGGATCTTCCTTCTTCCCTTTTTTAAAGATGGGCACTACATTAGCTCTTTTCCAGTCGTCCGGGACCTCCCCCGCTCGCCATGATTTTTCAAAGATAATGGCCAATGGCTCTGCAATCTCATCGGCCAACTCCTTTAGCACCCTCGGATGCAGCGCATCCGGCCCCATGGACTTGTGCTCGTCCAGCTTTCCTAAATAGTCCCGAACTACTTCTTTCTACACAGAGAGCTGGTCACCTCCTCCCCATACCGTGCTGCAGAGTGCAGCTGTCTGGGAGCTGACCTTGTCTGTGAAGACAGAGGCAAAAAAAGCATTGAGTACACTAGCTTTCTCCACATCCTCCGTCACTAGGTTCCCTCCCTCATTCAGCAAGGGGCCCACACTTTCCTTGACTTTCTTCCTGTTGCTAACATACCTAAAGAAACCCTTCTTGTTACTCCTAACATCTCCGGCTAGCTGCAACTCCAAGTGTGATTTGGCCTTCCTGATTTCACACCTGCATGCCTGAGCAATACTTTTATACTCCTCCCTGGTTATTTGTCCAATCTTACACTTCTTGTAAGCTGTTCTTTTGTGTTTAAGACGAGCAAGGATTTCACTGTTAAGCCAAGCTGGTCGCCTGCCATATTTACTTTTCTTCCTACACATCGGGATGGTTTGTTCCTGCAACCTCAATAAGGTTTCTTTAAAATACAGCCAGCTTTCCTCGACTCCTTTCCCCGTCATGTTATTCTCCCAGGGGACCTTGCCCATCAGTTCCCTGAGGGAGTCGAAGTCTGCTTTTCTGAAGTCCAGGGTCTCTGTTCTACTGCTTTCCTTTTTTCCTTGTGTCAGGATCCTGAACTCGACCATCTCATGGTCACTGCCTCCCAGGTTCCCATCCACTATTGCTTCCTCTACTATTTCTTCCCTGTTTGTGAGCAGCAGGTCAAGAAGAGCTTTTCCCCTAGTTGGTTCCTCCAGCACTTGCACCAGGAAATTGTCCCCTACACTTTCTAGAAACTTCCTGGATTGTCTGTGCACTGCTGTATTGCTCTCCCAGCAGATATCGGGGTGATTAAAGTCACCCATGAGAACCAGGGCCTGTGATCTAGCAACTTCTGTTAGTTGCTGGAAGAAACCTCGTCCACCTCATCCCCCTGGTCCGGTGGTCTGTAGCAGACTCCCACCACGACATTACCCTTGTTGTTCATACTTCTAAATTTAATCCAGAGACTCTCAGGTTTTTCTGCAGTTTCATACTGGAGCTCTGAGCAGTCATACTGCTCTCTTACATACAACGCAACTCCCCCACCTTTTCTGCCCTGCCTGTCCTTCCTGAACAGTTTATATCCATCCATGACAGTACTCCAATCATGTGAGTTATCCCACCAAGTCTCTGTTATTCCAATTACATCATAATTCCCTGACTGTGCCAGGACTTCTAGTTCTCCCTGCTTGTTCCCCAGGCTTCTTGCATTTGTGTATAGGCACTTAAGATAACTCGCTGATTGTCCCGCTTTCTCGGTCTGAGACAGGAGTCCTCCCCTCTTGCAGTCTCCTGCTTGTGCTTCCTCCCGGTATCCCACTTCCCCACTTACCTAGGGACTTTGGTCTCCTTCCCCCGGTGAACCTAGTTTAAAGCCCTCCTCACTAGGTTAGCCAGCCTACTTGCAAAGATGCTCTTCCCTCTCTTCGTGAGGTGGAGCCCATCTCTGCCTAGCAATCCTTCTTCTTGGAAGACCATCCCATTGTCAAAGAATCCAAACCCTTCTCTCCGACACCATCTGCGTAGCCATTCGTTGATTTCCACGATTCGACGGTCTCTACCCTGGCCTTTTCCTGCCACAGGGAGGATAGACGAGAACACCACTTGCGCCTCAAACTCCTTTATCCTTCTTCCCAGAACCATGTAGTCTGCAGTGATACGCTCAAGGTCATTCTTGGCAGTATCATTGGTGCCCACGTGGAGAAGCAGGAAGGGGTAGCGATCCGAGGGCTTGATGAGTCTCGGCAGTCTCTCCATCACATCGTGAATCCTAGCCCCTGGCAAGCAGCACACCTCTCGGTTTTCCCTGTCAGGGCGGCAGATAGATGACTCAGTCCCCCTGAGGAGAGAGTCCCCGACCACCACCACCCTCCTCCTCCTGGGAGTGGTGGTCGTGGAACCCCCATCCCTAGGACGGCGCATCTCATGCCTTCCAATCAGTGGAGTCTCCTTCTGCTCTGTTCCCTCAGGTGTATCATCCACTCCACTCTCTGCACTAGTACCTGCAGAGAGAACACGAAAACGGTTGCTCACCTGTATATGTGTTACTGGTACATGGACATTTCTGGTACTCTTTCCTCTTCTGGAAGTCACATGCCGCCAATTATCCTCGCTGGCCTTCTGTCCCTGTTGCATAGCCTGCTCTGAATCTTCAGAACATTGTGCCCACTGAAGCTGATCCTGACGTCTATCCAGGAAATCCTCGTTTTCTTTTATGGAACGCAGGGTTGATATCTGTTTCTCCAGACCTTGAATCTTCTCTTCCAAGATGGAGATCAGCTTGCACTTTGTACAGACAAAGTCGCTTCTATCCTGTGGAAGGAAGACAAAGATGGTGCATCCTGTGCAGGTCACAACGGCAGATCGCTCAGCATCCATGGTCTCTTCCTTCTGAGAGCTCTCTCCAGGCAAACTCTTTCTGTTTGCCTCTCTGCTGTTCGCTGCTCAGCTGGTCCGCAGCTGACTGCCTTTTTATAACAGCCAGGCCCAGCTGGAACAAAGCACTCCCAAATCCAACTGGTCAAACAAGCAATCAAACAATCAAGCACACAGTCAAACTGCCAAACTACCCCCCCAACAGACACTCAGATACTCACCAGCTCAGTCCCCCTACTGCAGCTCTTAGCGTACCTCTGCTCAGAGGGATCCCAGGCAAACTCCTTCTGTTTGCCTCTCTGCTGTTCGCTGCTCAGTTGGTTCGCAGCTGACTGCCTTTTTATAACAGTCAGGCCCAGCTGGAACAAAGCACTCCCAAATCCAACTTGATACCCTGATGTCTCTAACAATATTGTTACAAAATGACCAATATACTTTGTAGGATAGATGCTGTTGAGAAATATTTATCTCCATTGCAGAGTGTCTTCTAGCTGGCAGCACTAGGGGATAGTGCTCTGTCCTAAATACATGTAGCTATTTCCCAAAGAGTAAAGAATGATCCAAGACACAATCTCCTCAGAAACACCAGTAAGGCTTAGGTGTCTGATCTATTGTTATGTTTCTTGTCAGACATCTTGGAAAGTAATTTCTTATTGTCCTAGGCTAGATCAGCATCATTAGCACAGTTTGAAACTAGATCCAACTTGAGAGCCTGCCGTGGAAGTCTCTCAAACCATTCCATCAACCTCTACAAGGTAGACTCTTGCTGCCCATCTAACTCTTTAAGAATGAGGTCCATAATTGTCTAATCCAGGAGCGCTCAATCAGTCACAGAGCTATTCACACTGAGGGCTTGTCTACATTTCCTCATGGGGTCGATCTAAGATACGCTCTCCCGTCGACTCCGCTTGCACTTCTTGTTCTGGTGGAGTACCAGAGTCGACGGGAGAGCATTCAGCATACTAGACACGATAAATAAACCCCCGCTGGATCAATCGCTGCCCACCGATCCGGCGGGTAGTGTAGACAAGCCCTGAGAGGCTACCCTCCAATGTCTCTTCTCTTGATGTAAGCAACATTGCCCTCCCACATCTTTGTAACACATTTCCCCAGAATTCGATTTAACTGAATGTACCTACCATTAGTTCTTTCCCTAGGAGATGACAGGAAGAAATCCCCAATGGCTTGGAAGTCTGTGTTTCTCCCCTCCCTCCCCTGGCTCAGGATTAGCTCCCTTTTTAGGCAGTAACATTCCACAGAAGAAACGTG
Source organism: Mauremys mutica (assembly GCF_020497125.1). NCBI lineage: Eukaryota > Metazoa > Chordata > Testudines > Geoemydidae > Mauremys > Mauremys mutica. Next base: position 272,080,086 of record NC_059073.1, read on the forward strand.
CATTTTCAGAATCAGCTTCTATCATGAACTGTAGTTCTCACTATATTGCTACAATAAGTTACTCTGTATCTTTGTGAATGACAAAAGCCATTAATCTAACAACCATAATAATTTATTACCATAATTAAGTAGATTATTTAATAATGTCAAAGTCTACATTTCCTAATAGATCTAATTAACACAGTATTTTACGTTCGTTCAAACTTTATGTGTTGGCTCTTTAAAATCTATTACCCACTAACACTAGAGACTTGGTCAGACCCAAATGAGGTTGAAAAGGGACTCAAGACACTTAGGGCTAAATCTGGAATGGACAAAAGTGCAGGACAAAATGAGGACATACTGTTGGGCCACTAATATTCAAATACTCTTCTGCTCCTAAAAGCCTCTTTTCTTTCCACTAATATTACCCTTCCTTCCTTCTGTGCACACTACATGCTGTTGGAACAATGGTGAAGTCATACGTCAGTACTATATGGTGGAAAGTTGTTTCTTCTTGTCCACTAGTACCACC